>NC_051846.1:222409102-222454871 GCF_002237135.1 Teleopsis dalmanni | reverse complement strand
AACAGTAAATCCAGTCCTAATTGTGGACAAATATCCTTTGCCACGTATTGAAGAATTATTTGCAAAGTTACAGGGAGGTGATGAATTCACTAAATTAGATCTTACCATGGCATATCAACAGATGGAGTTGGATGAAGATTCAAGAAAATTTACCACCATTTCAACAACTAAAGGGTTGTTTCAATATAAACGTTTAGTCTACGGGTTGGCATCCGCTCCGGCAATTTTCCAAAAAATTATGGAAAATTTGTTGCTAAAAATTGAGGGAGTAGTTGTTTTTATTGATGATATACTGATCACAGCAGGGAATAGAGTTGAACACGTTAAACGAGTAAAACAAGTGTTAAGTGTTTTACAAGATGCAGGGTTTTCATTATCCCTAGAAAAGTGTAATTTTTTTTGTAAAAAAGTGGAATATTTAGGTCATATTATCGATAAAGAGGGGTTGCATACTAACCCTGAAAAAATTAGGATGATCAAAGATATTGCTTATCCAAAAAATCTGAAAGAGCTTCAAGCATTTTTGGGAATGATAAATTTTTATAGACGCTTTTTACCAAATCTGGCAAATATAGCTTCCCCATTGTATGACTTAATGAAGGGAGATAGTCAGTTTGTCTGGACAAACGAATGTTCTAAAGCAATAGATAAATTAAAGAATTTAGTAATAGCGGATAAATGTCTGACACATTTTAATCCGGAGTTTGGAACAAAGTTAACAGTAGATGCAAGTCCGATTGGCGTGGGAGCAGTACTTTCACAGGTAGCGCCAGACGGTGTTGAAAAGCCAATCGAATTTGCTTCAAGAATTTTGAAGCCAGTAGAAAGAAAGTACTCTCAATTGGATAGGGAGGCAGTAGCTATTTTGTTTGGTGTTACCAAGTTTCACCAATATCTGTATGGACGTAAATTTATACTTGTGACAGATAATAAACCCTTACAGTATATTTTTAATCCTAAAAAAGGTATACCGCAGATGGCGGCAAACAGATTACAACGTATTGCGTTAGCATTGTCGGGTTACAATTTTCAGGTTGAGCATATCAGATCAACACAAAATGTAGCAGATTACTTTTCAAGATTTCCGTCCAAAATCTACTGTGAAAATAAATGGTTAGAGTCTGATGTGTATTTTAACTATGTTAAAGAAAGCAACAAAATTCAGTTAGATTTAGAGTTAGTAAAAAAAGAGACTGAAAAAGATAAGGTGCTACAAAAAGTTAAAGAGTATATCCTTAAGGGTTGGCCAAGCAAATGCACAGATGTAGATATGGAACAATATTTTAGGAAGAAGAATGAACTATCTTATGAGCAAAATTGTGTTTTCTGGGCTTATCGAATTGTAATTCCTAAAAGCTTACAACATAAGGTAGTGGAATTATTACACTCATCACACATGGGAATAGTGAAAATGAAGTCTAGGGCAAGAGAATGTTCTTGGTGGCCAAAACAAACTAAAGATTTAGAAATAGCAGTTAAAGGTTGTGAGCCTTGTCTTAAAACAAGGGCAGATCCACCTAAGCAGGAATTAAAAGTATGGAAGTGGCCAGACAAACCTTGGAGTAGGGTGCACATTGATTTTTTTGGACCATGTTTTAAGCGATGGTGTTTAATTATAATTGATGCACATACCAAGTGGATTGAATGTATTGACATGGGTAGAAATACAACTAGTAATGCAGTAATAGAAAAATTGCAGGATGTTTTTGCACGTTTTGGACTGCCACATGAATTAGTGTCTGATAATGGAACTGCATTTGTATCCAACGAGTTTAAAATATATTTAAAGAATTGTGGTATTAAGCATTTCACAACTCCGGTAGGGTATCCTGCAACTAATGGTCAGGCAGAAAATGCGGTTAAAACCGTAAAAAACGCGTTAAAGCGAAGTCTACTTAATGTTGACTCAGGAAATTTTAATGTAGTATTAAATAAATTTTTGTTTGATTATCGTAATACTAAACACTGTAGTACAGGTATTGCGCCAGCTACGTTAATGTTTGGTCGTCAGTTGCGGACAAAACTAGATTTATTTAATCCACATAGAAAAGTTGAAATAAATGTAAATGTAAACAAAATAGTAGAAGAAAGTCAAAACAAGCAAAAGAAATATTATGGATCGAGGAACAATAGGTTCAAAGAAAATGAGGCCGTGATGATAAAAGATTATTCCATACCAGGCCGAGTAAGTTGGGCAAAAGGCTATGTATCTAAAAAGTTAGGAAGACAGATATATATAGTTAAAACTGAAAATGGAAAAAACTGGAAAAGGCATGCAAATCAAATGATTGGTTGTAAGAAAAATTTTCAGGAGGAAGAAAATAGGTCTAAATTATTTAAAGAACCAATAGTTGAGGCAAATATTGGTAGTAAGGCAAAAGATATTGTAAGTCAAAAAGTGGAAGAAAATATTGTAGATCAGAAAGGAAAAATTAATTACAAGTATAATTTGAGAACACGTAAATTTAAAGATAACATGAAACAATTGTAAAGGGGGGGTATTGTAATATGGTCACCTTAATCTAAAATATGTTATAGGGTAACCTTATTATGGTCAATACTCATCTCTCTTAGTAGTAAGTGATAAAATGTAAATTTAGTCGTTAAGTCTCAGTGAAACAAGAACATTATAATATTGAAACTACATTTTCTAATTAAATCATGTCACATACATAGTGTTTAATCGGTACGGTTATTCTGGCATATGTTTAAAATAAGTTGTAGTGTTTAAGAGTATTAAATATTCTTAAATAAATATTAGTTATCCTGAAACGATATAATATTTATTATTTCTGAAACGAACTAAAACGCCGTGGATCTTTGGTCTTCTATTTTTATCAGGTTCGTCAATTAAAGTAGCTGTTAGTAGTTTTTGTTAAAGGTTTTTTATATACCTACTACCTTAGAATTTTCTCGAGCAAAGTCAAAATCTTAAGAGCTTAATATATAATACTGTTTCTAATGAACCATGATGCGTTAAGTAGTAATCCTACAATTTTGGATTGATACATTTATATACTTAAGTATATTTGTATCTTCTTATGCACCTTAACTGTATTCTATAGGTACACACTGGGTTCACTATGGAATACCTATATATATTTTAAAAAATTTTTGCTAAAATCTATACTATTTTTAAAAGAGTGGCTAATCTTTATCTTAGTTCTAACATGAAACTTAAATATTGTAATGTTCTTAAAAAATTTTGTGATATTCTAAATAAGTTATAATCTATCATTTATCTGTGTGGCCCAATGCTCCTCTTAGGAATTAAAGAAATTTATATATATTATTTATCTAACAAAAAACAATAGGAATAAACAGATGCAGTTATCCATATTATAGTTATAGTATCTGAAAGTCAAGTGAACAGGAAAATGTCGAACACTTTTTCTTCATCTCAATATTATTATAAATAAATAATATTGTATCTATAAATTATTATACATGCTGAAAAGCAAACCAGCACAAATTATAATGTTAATAATCGATAGTTTTTCACAATTAATATAAAATGTACATCCATATGTTTAAAAATTTTAGTCAGCTTTGAAATATTATAATTTTGACATTCCATTGTTCCCCGGCATATGGTTTGGAAATACTACTGGGAATATAAATATATACTATCCCATTCGTGTACATTTACACAAATCTCAACTTTCACATAATAACAATTTCAATAATAATTTTCGCATAATAATCTTGTATGTGGCACTGCTAATCCCTGAGCGAATAGCATTCCTCAGGATGTGCAGCTGCCGTATTAAACAGTCGTTGCGCTGGGTTGCGTTGGGTTGCGCTGGGTTGTGCCGGGTTGCCTCCGGCAGAGTTCAACTATGAAGCGAAATGTGGAGAAAACAAAAATAAATTGTGAAATTTACATATTTTAAACGGAAATTGTTTAAATTTGTTTGTGACTATGCAAGTTATTTAATCTGCAGATAATTTCACAACTGAAGTTATTTAAGACTACAGTTAATAAAAATTTAATTTTTAAATTTAGTGCAAATTGTAGTCGTATGAAATATATATTTAATTTGATTTTTAAATATTTTTGCAGTGAAAAAATTAATATATATAAAAATAAATTGATTTTAAAATAAAAAATTTTTTCTTAACAAAAAAATGAAAAATAAATTTCTAAAGAGAAAGATAAAAACAAAAAGTGCTTTGTTAACATTTCAAGAGGAATTCCAGATGCAAACAAACTGTGCTCATCGTTTAAACTATAAATATTCAGAAGGAACTACTTCAACAGCAACTCCCATGGATTTCATTAAACTGAGCAGTGAAAGTGGACAATGTGGTGTTGAACAGATGTTGACTGTGATTTGCAAGTGAAAATATCCAGTGTTGTTATAAACGTATTTCCTCTTACGAATGCAAATATTTGCGGAAAATTGAAAATCGATTAGAATTTATTAGAATGTGCCATTTATTTTTGCCAAGTAAGCAACGGATTAGTCCAACAGTCTCCTTTGAATATATGATTGCTTCAAGTTTTTTTACGATAAGATACTTTTGTATAAGCAATATTGGATTTCATGAAACTGCCCACATATGTGCTGGATGATAGTTTGTATAGCAATTAATAGTTATGAGCTTTTTTATATATTATATTTTCTATATGAATTCTCTAGAAAATTCAATAATCAGAAAAGCATAAAATTATGTTTGAGTTAAATTTGAAAAAATATTTCCAATAATAAAAGAAAATGTATTAAGAATAACATAACTGGATTAAAATATTATTTTATATTGCTTTTAATAAAGAAACTTTATGTCAGTCTAAGAATTGCCATTTCATTATTAAAAAGTGATGACGTCTTTGCAAACATATTCGCAATATGGCAACCTTTTCTATTTGTATGTGAAGGGGAAATATATATGAAAATACTTATCTATTTTTTAAGTACATAAATCAGAATTATATAAATTTTATTAAAAAAAGAAGCACAAAAACAAGATTATTCAGTTTAACTAAAAATTAAATTTTGCTCGATCTTTTTTTAATTATTTTCTAATAATAATGATTTATTATATAGTTTTCTAATCTTATTTGTTGTTATTATTTACAATATGTTGTGCTGTCAATACAATTCATTTAGTTCAAGATTATACTACAGTCCCCAGTGTCAGTTTTCTTATATACTCGTAGATCCAAAAACTTCCATTATCACATTTATATCAAATAATTTTAATTTATTTTTATTTCATCTTTTTAAGGTCTAGGTTTCTCTTAGATATATTACTGAAAGTGAAGTACAAGATTGTGTGATATAGCACAACTTTTCCATGATATGGAGTTCCTCTTATTCTTCAACGAGTTTGCGATATTAGACGATTTTTGTACTTTATTTTTTTCATAGAAGAAACAACTCTTAAGGTTTTATTTTTGTGTGTTGTGTAGTTATGTAGTGCAGATGTTATTTTCAGATGATCTATTTTGTTTAAGTTTTATAATTTTCTCTGAGTTTACTAAATTTAATTGCAAATAATTCACTGAATTGTTTAATATTTTAATTCAAAAAAATTCTTTTAATCTCATATCATCACTGTAGGTAAAATAATCAATATTTAAAATTCATTCGTCAGTGAAGTTAAATTTGCTTTGTTTTCTAACAGAATTGAAAGCATCTATGCAAATTTATTTACGGGCCTCATCTTTACACTAATGCATATCAACGCTTATGGCATTTCTGTGCGGAACCCATTTTGAAAATGGGTTTTAATGCAACGCAATTACAGCGGAAAATTGTGCACTTAAGGAATATGCAGTCATGCGTTAACATAAGCTGCATTTCCAATAAACTCAAACGTGGTTCGTAATGCTCGTAATTCTCGTAAGCCAATATAAGAGCAACTATCGATGCCGTTAAGCATAATTCAAGTCTATTGCTTCATCTTTGTCGAAATCTTATTTGATGACTACACAATCTGTAGTTCTGCAAAGGAGTTCTTAACTTGTCTATGCAAATTTGTTACAATACGGAAGTTACAGGAATTTGCATACGAGTATACATACGCCTCACTATTCAAATGTGTATACACCTTCAAGTGCACTTATTTCTACTGCTCATTTCCATATGAATTACTTTATGTTCAAGTTTTATGGATCAATCAAAGTTCATATAAGTTAGGTGTATATACATATAAGAAGAAAACTGCATTCAAAAATTTAAAAGGATTTTTCTTCCTAGTACTTTTTACTTTTTGTATGTATTTTTTATTTTCTATATGTTTTCAATAACATGTAGTACTTTGGTGTCGTTTTAAGAGCAATTAATCTTAACAGATACACAATGAAATACCTGCTATTTTTGTGTAATTGTGTTTATTTTCTGTTATAAATAATGAATTTGAATCTATTTAGTTTAGTTTTAGAAAAATAATGGGTTATTTAGCTAAATAATATTTCTAAACTAAGGCATATGTCTTAAGTTTTATACTGTGCTCTGGAGCCATGGGAAGTCAATAGTTATGGAGAGAATAAGGTAACTTTGTAACAAACACACGGAGTTCTGCCAATCAACAAAAAATGAGAAAAATCTAGGAGAAAATACACTTCACTTCATTTTATAAAACAGTTTTCAATTCAAAGTCCGTATTAATATCGATGTGCTCAATAAAGTCTTTCTTTGAGAATAGATGAAAAAATACAAATTGCGATTCGTTTGCCAATCGGCTCAAATATGTGGCGTCCTTATAAAACATTTTAAATGAATTAAGAAAATTTCAATCCTTTTTTGTTATTTTATTTCTATTATTTCTTCGTGCCTGGTCTTGCATCTATCTACATTTGATATAAAAGTGATGATAAAGTGCTTGGATCTATATAAAAAAACTAAAGCTGGAGACTGTAGTATAATCATGAACTAAATGAATTGTAATAACACTACAACATAATTTAAATAATAAAAAAAATAAGTTGAGATTA
This sequence comes from Teleopsis dalmanni, assembly GCF_002237135.1. NCBI lineage: Eukaryota > Metazoa > Arthropoda > Insecta > Diptera > Diopsidae > Teleopsis > Teleopsis dalmanni. The sequence goes on along the minus strand of NC_051846.1, from coordinate 222,447,931 downwards.
AAAATCAATGAAAAGAAATCTGTAAATCTATCGATTTTATGAAGTAAGCCTTGGTAAAGATCGCCCAAAACTAAAATTGATACATGAACTTTCTGCGATAAAACTATGTTTTCAAATATGACAAAACTGTAATTTATTGTATATTAAGTAATCGATTAAGATGTGTATAAATCCGAAGAATAGGACCTGTCATACAAACTTGTCGATTAAAGCTTTTTTGTGTCATTAGTTGGTCTATAACTAAGTTTTTGATTAAAAACTGCATATTAGTGAAAAGATGTTAGTAGATTAACAAACCGAGTTGTTCCTAAGCTTAACGAGGTGGTTTATCTCTGTAACCTAAAAGAGACATCTCTTTTAAGTAGAATAAATCTAGTAAGAATAAATGCTAGTAAAAATTCATTTTAATTAACGTTACGATATTGACATGACACATTTATCTGAGATGATATATACGCTAATGATGATATACGCTAAGCCTAAAAGAAGACGAAACATTTCGTCGAATTGTTTGTGACTTACTGACTTTGAGTAAGTTCAGGAAGAAAATACTGCACAAGGAGCTTATATCCCCGTTCCAAACAAGAAATACTTTAACAAGAGATTTTTTAGAGTTTTGATATTGGAAATGCTGAGTATTTTATACTTTATTAAAATCCGTTTGTACCTCAAAAGTCTGTTAACATTATACTAACATATTTTGGAGACCGGCACTTGAAAGTTTATGGTAAATAAACTGTTATGAAACTTTCTTCTCTATATACAGCTTTTAAGTGATTTCACAAATATTATTTCAACATTAAAAAACTGAAAAAAAATATTATATGTACTTAAGAACAAATAACTATCACCTAAGAGTATATTTATATTAAATTAATTCAATTCAAAATTATATAAAATAAAACTTAAATTATATTTAATTTTTTTATAACACTTACTGCGGTGTGCTTTATCAGAAGGATCTCTACGCAATACAATACGTCTTTTTGATGAACAAATCGGTCCCGAATCAACATCGTGTATAACAATTTTAATAGCTTCACCATCCATTGATGTTTGACGACGTGGTGCTTCTAAATCCTCTAAGTTGGGACCTGTAAAAGCAGCAACTGGTGGCGGTATAGCAGCAGGTATTGTGGCTGGAAGAGCACCACGATCACGAAGAGCAGTTATGTCAGGTCTTAATAAAAGAAAAATAGATTTTCACTTACAATAATAATTTGTAAATATTAAAAAATTTTAAATATAAATATACTTATACAAATATAAATTGAAATTTTTATTTTTAATGTATGTAAGGGATTTTAAGTTTATTTATTTAAAAAAAAAATAAATTATATTGAAAAATATAAATAAACGAAATCTCTCCTTGAACATTCACAAAACTTTCTAACCGATAAACTCTCTTTCACATGCACAAATCAACTTATCCCAATGGAAACGACCAAAACTTAATTTAATTAGTATAAATTGATTTAGTTTCAGTTCCGAAAGGCACTATTCTCTATATACACATAAGGGGTATAATACAGATATTTAGAGTTAAATATATAAAATAAGTCAAATCATGGATCCTAGTTATTTCGTAGTAGATATTTAATTTTTTTTAATAAAAAAATAATTGATAAATATTCTTAAGTTAATGACAGAAGAAAATATCAAAACCCTGTAATATTGACTTAAAAACAAACTAGTTTATTTTAATGAAATTAAACAAGAAAAAAAACAATATTATTACATTATTTTCAGTAAAAGAAATAGAATCTACTATATATGTTTCTCAAAATGAAAATATATTATATATATATTGAAACTTACAGTTGTGAACCACGTCGCCGCATACGTCTGTCATCGTCCACAGTTAATACAGGACTACCTTTATCAGGACTAGGTGACTCATCATTTTGTAAATCCTCAGATGGATGTGGCACCCTAAAACTGGGTCTACGTGAACCAGGTAAAGCTATTTGTGGTGCCATGCCATCACCTGGTGAGCGTTGCAATTGTGCACCGGCTGCAACTGCTTGTATCAAGCCAGGCGCAAACACATCATAAGCAGATTTTCTTTTATGAATAAAAATATTAAATAAATAAATTAAATTTCGAACTATCTACATTGTACCAGCTACATACCTTCTTGGCATAGCGGGTATACCTAAACCAGCATCACCACCAACACCCAAGCCCCCAGCACCAATGCCACCTGTTCCAGTTGCTCCACCACCAGTTTTCATATCATCATCATAGCTATGCTGTCGTGCTACACGTGAGCCACGTCTCGATGCAATACGTGACAATGGTGGTCCAAATGCAGGCTCTTCACCTTGACGTGGTGGACTTGACGAACGACTTGGTGCCATGCTACGTCCACCGCCACGCCAGTCACCATCACCGCCCGGCGTTTTGTTACCCTTTAACTGCTTTGTTATTAAATTTGCTTTATAATGTGCTTCAGGTTAGTGTGATGGCATAAACTTACCTTTTCCAATTCTTTTAGTGAGGCAGGCGATACATCCGAGTGTCTCCTTAATTCTGGACTACGTGGAGGTGCTAAAGCTGCACCATTTGCCGGTGCTAATGTTTGCGTACTGGAACCTAATTTTGCATCTGAATGACGTCGTTGTAAAGCCTCTAACACAGGTACGTCTAGCATAGAATCTGTGGAGTCTTGCGGTATGCAAACACGTGAGGCCATTTTCCGTCGGCAAACACTGCAGCGCCACATATTCTGTAAGTAAACAAATCCATAAATCATTCTTAATGCTTTTAAACCGTTTATTATATATAGTATGTATATTTCGCAAAATTTGTGTTTATGTCTGTGGTTACTTAATGTCCGGCGTTCAGCATGCTTAAATACATTCAAAAGCATTTTGTGATGCCCTGAGGCCTTTCGCTTTACATTATTATCGCGACGAATTATGGTGTGCATACTTAAGCACGCTTTGTTGGCGAATGCATGTGTGTATCTTAAATCATGTCGTCCTTAAACTGTTGCACTTATGCACGAATGCACATTAATGCACTGCTAATTGCGGTATTTTGTGAGGTTGTGGCGTTGCGGTTTAAGATGCATGCAATGCCACATGTTATGTATGTGTGTATTTGTTGGATATTATTTAAGTGTGCTTGAAATAACATTGACTTTAATATTTAATAAATTAAGTCTGTTTCGCAATTAGATACTTTATTCGTATCAAACAAAAGAAAAAAAAATTCGAGAAAAATTACATTAAATACTATGTATTAATAATTAAAAAAATTACTTTGGAGTTCACCATGTAACTTATTATATGTTAAATATATATAAATTTATTTTTGTTTTTATTTAATTATATGTCTTTATTGAATCGCCTTAAATTAAAGTTTTAGAATATAACATTATACAAACATTATATAAACATTATACCTGAAACTGAATAAAAATTAACAATATTAAGTTAATGCCCTATACCATGTAGTACATAATACTAAATACATACTACAAGTTAGTGTAACCTATCAATAAATTTATCAATAAAAAAGTGGAAAAATTCAACGTTCGGTTTCAACAAGGACACACTTCAATAAACAATTGTAAGAGGGATTTCGAAAGACTCTAGAAGCTGCACCTGTCTTGAATGAATTTGATATGGAGTATAGCATATTCGTCACAAAAAATGTTATAGTAGTTGTTGCATAAAGTATCTGTTTTTAAATTAAAATTATATGTATAACTTAAAAAAAATAAGCATTTTTGGAAAAAAGTTTTTCATAAAATTAATAAACGAATGCTTTAAGTTAAGTAGAGTCGCAGAAGGAAAATTCCCATTAAGATTCAAACGTGCTATGAATGTAGTCCTTTCTATAAGCTAAAAAAATAAAAGAATTCAAAAAGTTATAATGGAAATTAAAAATGTTTGTAGTTTGACCGTTTGCTGGAATCTGCATGTCAAGGAAACATGCAGCGCCAATGGCAATAAACAAAAACTTTAATCAACAATGGCTTTCTCTGTATTGCATTCCTGCATTTTCTAGTTTCCTGCTGAGGAACGTGCAATCATACAATACAAGTATGCATTGGAGTATGGAGTATGCTTGGACATGTATAATGATGTACTCTGCTTTATTGAACAGCTCAAGTTGGAATTCAAGTTTTTGTGAATTTCAATCATTTTATTTGAATAAAGAACTACTCAATGAATCCAAATAAAACTCTTCGAAAATTTTAGCATTTTAATTAAGTTCATCAGTAATTTTGTTGTACAAAAAATATCACTGGAAAGGAAATATTCAAAAAACTGCTTAAGAAGTGATAATATGAGTATATCAAATTTAAAGAAATTTAATTAAGAAAAGTATTGCTACTTGTAGCAATACCTTTAGTGGATGAAAGAAAAATAAAATTCATAAGAAATTATAGTATTGAAAAAGCAGTTGGATTGGTGAAATAAATTTGCACATTCAAATATAATTAAAAAATGACAAACCGATTGATTTGCTGTTTTGTAAAAATTCATACAAATTAATTGGTTGTATCAACAATTTGCTAAAGAGTTCTTGTCAAATTTGTGAAGACGTTATTTTCCACTTTATTGAAATTAACGTCATATAAATAGAAGAATACACTAGATTAGGTAAGCCAGATAGCTATGTATTCAAACTGGATTTTTCAGGAAAATTTCAAATATTAAATAACTTTTGTGATAAAAGGAGATAACCTTTAAATTCTGTGTTAAATCCAATATAATTCTCATGAACTTGAATTTTTGCTATATTAAAATCATAGAAATGAAATATAACCTTCGTAAAATTTATTTGATATTAATGTTAACTTGTAAATAGGAAGCGCTTTGAATTAGTTGATGCAACCATACCTTAAAGTATAATCTACGAAAAAATTTTGATAATTTTTTTTTTTTTTTTTAAATATGAAATGCGCGGCATTCCTCATAGCTACAGAGGAATACATTCTCGGAATGGATTTACTTCACGGAGATAATCTCTAAACCGTATGCGCAACACAGGGCTTTTCAACAATAACCGAATACAGTAGTTGGCAGATTGTAGTCCAATTACACGGACTACATTACATTAACCTGCGATTTTTTGAATTAAAACCTGTATACAGTGTTTTCGGTGTGTATGGCATAAATAAGGAAATGGTTCTTTGGTTCGAGAAATTAAAGAAATAAAAAAAAAATATGTGGTGTGCGTACCTCGTAAACCTAATCTTATAAAGACCGTGCTTGATGTGAATTATTGTTCCTTAAACGTGCTTTAGTTTAACTTATAGTTCGTTCTTTTTATCTGTTTGGATAGATAATTAATTTTTTCCGAGACATTTCGAGGGTATATTAATTTTTTATATTATTTTTGTCGAAGACATTATTTAACCATATTTATATGAAATTCGTTTCAATTCGTTTTTCGTACCTCAAATGTATTACTTTTTGCAGAATAAGAATGGTTTATAAATGTAATCAGTAACATTAGAAAATATAATTATTTAAATTCAACAACTCGAAGAACGAAACAAGAGTTATTATTAATTAATTAATTATTTAGAATTAAGTTTGAATTAATTTTATAATTTACTTTTGTTGTTTTTTTTCAACTATTGTTTAACTTTAAGGATTTTTATTAAAGCATAAATAATCACTACAAAGTGGTACTAACTTATCAATTCAAAATATGATGAAGAACAAAACAGTTGGCAATAAGTTCATCAAACGTGTCAGACGTGCCACATTGCAGTGTCGTTTATTTCACTTATTAGATACAAAAGTCACTATTGTTGTGCCATTTTGTATCGATTATTTATGACTGAACATGCAATGGGCATAAATCATAACGGACAGAGATGTAGAATGAACATTACTAACTTGTCTTATATTTTATATTATATATTTTCATTTTATATTCTACTCTACTAAGTAAATATATTAAATTTTATTATTATTATTATATAAAAAATGGTCGGAATGTAAATTCTTAAGTATTTATATATAACTACAACACTACAACAACAAAATATCACTCAGTTGTAGATGATATTATTTATATATATATACAAATGTAGATAGTATTATTTTATATATAACATACCACAATTATTTTCTAATAATAATGGATTTGGCTTTATTTCAATTTAATTCAATATGTAATAATATATTTTAAAATTGCATAGAAGTGTTATGTTGGCAAAATGTTTAATAATATTAAATAATATTCCAACTGATTTGGTTAGAAAAATAGTGCATGTGTTCTAATTACTTAATTCGATCTGTTATTGCAGAAATATGAAGCAATGTTAACGTGTAAATTAAGCTCTAAGGTCTTTACTTGAAGCCGACTAATTGTCACGCTTTGATGCTCAATACTTTGCAATGTGATCTCAATAGCGTTTTAAGAGTTTTAACACCAAATCATCGATTAAACAGCATAAACAAGATAGAAGACTTTAACTATTCTTTCAACGGAGTTATAAAATAACCTTCTAGAAATCATTAACATTGAAATTGAAGTTACAATAGAATCGCTTATCATTTCAATTGCATAAATATCCAATGCAGTAACTTTGATCGTTACGAATTGGCTGCTAAAGATATAGTCAAATGGACGTTATACATGCTATTTCCACAAAAAAAAATTTCTACTCACATAAGACTTTTTTTAAAAAGCCATCAGAAACTGTATAGTGAACTATTTGTAAAGAAAAATTTCCTGAAGAAATATTTTTCTTATTTCGAACTTATTGGACTTTAATTTAAAGCAACTATCAGAATCACATAATCATCTCAATAACTATATAATTTTTTTTATATAATTTTTGGGTACACGGTACGTATGAGTAACATTTAAAAATGGTTTTTAACGCAATGTTTTTTCTTGCGTAGAAAATCCCTAATTTTTCGTATTTTTCGTATATATAACGATAATATGAAAGCTGTAAGTTTCTTAGAAGTTTTAAATTTATGGCTTCAGTTTGTTTTTATTCTACGGCAAGTAAACTAAATATTGAAAATTTATATGCTAGTAGTAAGACTTTTTTTTTATAAAATCTTTTTTGATAAACGGTAGAGTACACTTTACTTTTATACAGTCCATTATTTAATTAGTAATACTTTAAATTAATTTCTTTTTAATTGCACACTTAACTTCTTGCCACTATAAAATGTTAAAATTTGTATAATAAAATATTGTTTCAATTATATCACTTTACTTTTAGCAACAGTTTTAATCTGTAAAGGATATTATCAATTTTGTAGTTTTCTGTACGAGTGGCGTTATTCAAATCAAATTCACTTTAAAACCGTAAAATTCATTACAAGTGCACTCACCGCATCCTCATTCTCCTCAAGTTTACTGTAACTGGCACAGTCCTCGCAAACGCGTTGCTGACATTCAAAGCATGTTTTGTGATAGTCATCCGGTTTGAAAGACTTCAAACAGACTCTGCACGCCCCAGCACGTCGTCCCGGTTCCGTTTTGGATGAATTCGCACTACCACTTGTTGTGTTATTGTTATTATTGTTATTTTGATTAGCTGTTGCATCCTGCTGTTGCATTTGTTGATAACCACCATAGCTGCCATCGCCATCTGTGGGCACCAAGGAAGGACGCGGCGACATTTTATTCACTGCAAATATATGTAAAAGATGCAAATTAAATTTAAATTTAATGCACTTTCGCAACAAGTTACAATAAAATAACGGATGGAGTACAAATGCTATTTCCACTGCAAATGAAATTGCTAAAATATTGCAACGCTTTTGCTGCTGTTGCAGTTAATACTGCAATTGCATTTGTTGTAAAAACAATTTCACCCTGCATACTTGTAGCAGGTAACAATTTGCATAATGTAATTTAGTAAAATTTTTTATTAAATTCAATAAAATTGTTGACATTGAGGATAAAAGACTGCCAGAAGTTATTGCGAAGTATCTTGATGTAAAACTTTCACAGCTTTGGATCGATCAATGTTGATTGTAATGCAATTTGAATGTTGATAAAATAAAATTTAGAAGTTTATAAGAACTTATTAAGAATGAAGTTGTTATAATATCCAAATTAGATAACTATTCAATTTTTATCAATAGTTGTGGATTGAATATATTTAGTTTGAGAAAATTTTTTTAGAGTACACAGATTGGTGATGAAAATATGATATGAAAATCAATACATGAATAATTTTTTTAAGAATATGCGGAAGATACATTTTAAAAACTCAATATTTTTTATTAAGAATTTTATTGGTGCAAAGAGATAATATATCACTGTCAAGGCCTTGTGTAGGAGAATTGTAGGAGAAACGATCAAAATTCAGTATTTGTTGAACCAGTATAGATATGAAATATTAATATGGTTTTTAATAGGGCTTTCTATTATATATATTTTGAATGAAGTCAAATCGGCATACTATAAACGCTTCAAATTTGGTCCACAACATAGTCAATTTTTTAATTTTTTTAAATATCTCAAGAACTATAATAGGTAGCATAATAAAGTTATATAGTTGTTATATACCAATTGAACCTACACTATAAAGTTTGAAAAAGTTTCATGATACTCAGATTACTTAAGTGAAAACAGTTTTAAAGATATGACAGATTTTTTCAATTATAAATTTTTACTCTTAATTAAAATTAAAAATTTTTACAACTTAATTAATAATAATATTTTAAGCTTTAAAAAACAGAAAAAATTGGCATTTTTCGATAAACAGTAATTAAATTGCAATGGTTATAAATTGGCCAAAATTCTGCGAAATCTTAATTTCAGTAAAATTTCCTAAAATTATAAATAACTTAAGAACTCAAAAACAGATTAGTCTCATTTTTTATTTAAAGTAGTATATTTAAATATGTAATAAATATATAAAGTCCAACAAAATCAATTTTTTACATAATTTTTTATATAATAAATAATTTTTTTTGAACATTTTGTAGAGGAAGGTGGTTTTTGCAAAGAGCGCGCGAAATATTATGAAACTTTTTAAGCGTTATTGGAATAGTACAAATAATTAGTATATCGAATTTAATTTTGCTTCTTATTACAGTTTTTGAAATATTCAAGTAAATTGAAAATTTGAACATGTTTGAATCCAAACCTGGAGAGGTTTCGGGGTGCCGATTTAGCTTAAAGTACAATCAAAACAAAGTCCATCTCAAGAACTATATTTATGGGTAATTTTATTTCAGTAACTCTACTGATTCAGACAATACCGAATTTTGATCGTTGTGTCTTAATTCATGTGTTATTCTCTGGTTTGCTTAATAATAAATATGTGTATTTTTGTATAGATATACATACAAAAGTAAATATCTTTCTTAGCTAGACACAAAAAACGTTTGGTTGATAGTAATAAAAGTAGAAAATTTGCAATTATACTATTACTATCCGTACGAAATGTCTTTTGGTTAAGACCAAAAACAGCGTACAATTCGTCATATGACTCCCTAACCCTTAGATGAACCATAAAATTTTAGCATAAATAAATAAAAAATATTAAAATTATCATCACATGACAGATGTAATAGATAAACCATTATTATTTCTACACCATTGGTAGAAAGCAAGATTCTGAAAAGTACTTTGTATGCTATACGTATTAATTTTAGTTTCTTGATTACAATTTTTATTTGGTTAATTACAACAATTGCTTGTAAATATCATTTCCTTATATCGCTGCTTTATTCTTTAAAATATTTATTGAATAATTTTAATTAAAATAAATATTTACCTATTTAAATATTTTTCGCTGACACATTAAATTGCAAAATATTTAATAAAGTTTTCATAATTAACAATATTTTTAACACTTTAAACAATAACAAAATATTAATTGACTAATTAACAAGCCACACTAACACAAACACATATGCACATATGCCATCATATCCTGTCTGTCTATGTATGTATAATATAAACAACAGAGGCGAACATGGCCGCATTCGCGCATGAATAACGAAGCCAAGGGAAAATCAGCATGCAAACCACTAATGAAAGTTGTGGCATATGGAAAAACTAATAGTCAACAATTTACATATGCACAATACATATACAAAATAATAAATTGAAAAATAAACAAAAAGCAAATTGAAAACAAACAAAAAATATAAAAATAAAATAAAATTTGTGAAAAAAAAGTGCGGCAGTGAATGAGTTGAAAACGAAGAACACATCAACAAAGCCAGTAGTACTAACAGCAACAGCAGCAGTAGCAGAAGCAGAAGCAGCAGCAACAGTAGAAGCTGCAATGTCAATAGTAACTGTCAATACAAATATACACTGTAAAACCCACACAACCATAAAATTAACTTGTTTATTATACGCATAAAGCCACACTGGATTTATTGTTGTTGTTGTTGCTGCTCTGTTGTTTATTTTATTTCATTTTAGTTTATTTTTAACAGAGTTTTTTAATAACTGCAGCGAAAAATTGGGAAAACTGTCAGAAAAAATTATAAAGCATGTCTAACGTATGGAAGACGAATGAGAAAGTAATTTTGCTAGAGTGTGTCATCTACTCTGTGAATCCTTTTCAAAAAAAAAAAAAATAATTTGGGCTTTATTTTGATTGTTAATTACTGAGTAAATTGGCATTTCATTTAAACTTAAGATTCAGTTAAACATTCTAGTAAATTTTATTCTAAATACGAAGAAACTAAATAATGTAAGAATATTATAGAATCTATAACACTATGTTATATGATAGTTCAATCATTTTTATTATTTTAAGAAGGGATCATGCACTGCGACCTAAAAGATCTATAGTCTATTAGTCAGATTAGAGTATTTTTCCAAGTCCGGTTTCTTTAATGAAAGACATTATAGAGTGTATATTTCCTAGTCTTAAATCCTTATGATCCATGAAATACCCTCCTAGATGTTTCTTCCGCTTGTGCAACAGTTTGTCTCTCTTCACTACAGTACCTGCAGTTAAGTTGGATTAAATTCCCAATTTCATAGGTGATTATTCAATCTAAAGTTCAATCATTAAATCATTTTCAATTATAAACGACAGTCATCGTTTTAAAATAAGTAACTACATACATTATCAATAATGAAATCATTGAATGAAACAAAATTTTTTCATTATCTAACTCAAACTATTCAAGTACATTAAATAATTTACTCTTTGAATTTCTGGGATTAAAGGTTAATTTTTGTGTTGATTGCTAACATCGGAGTTGGAATCTTTATTTGCTGATACAATTTTTATTCATTTTAGTTAAGAAAAAAAGAATTTATTTAGCAGTATTCTGCTAAATCCACATATCTTTCACATGCAAACCTTTTATTTATACAAAAAAAAATGGTTGAAGTGATCGCAACGATCATAATTGACAGTTAGTGCCATACTTTGAACAATGTTAAAAAAAAAATACCTCCAAAACCTATACCTCAACATGAAGTTACTTTTTGCTACAATTTTGTTCATTATATATCCGCAAGTCAAAAGATTATTAAAAAATCGTCGTCCAAAAGCTATTGGTTGTATGTTTTATGTATTGTATGACATCCATACTGTAAATGATAAAACTTAACCACTTAATAGATATCCTAAAATATGTTTGAGATAAGTTAAGTTGGACTGCAGGACTGAATAAAGTTCAAAAATTTACATTGTAGTTAATATGAATTAATTCTAGTAGCATAATTTTAACGCAGTGTGATATATTTTTTAGTATAAACTTTTTTATTTTTTTTATACTCATTTTATTTATTATTTAGGTATGATTTAATTTTATTCATACATACACATGGCTTTAGCTTCAATATAGCCGACCTAATTCACTGTTAACTATAAATATAGTTAAAAATTTTTAAATCTTATCATTTAATAATTAGTCAATATAATAGGTTTCTTCATGTTAATTTTTTCTTGCAGAGAGTAGTTTAAAGTCCGTATATGATATGTTTTTGGACTGCAAGTGCCAGGCTTAGAATTCGTGCCTGTTAAATTAGAAGCGATGACTAACCGTGTTTTTCCACGAGTAGCCAAGGCTCCACAAACTTTAAAGTTTTATCTTACTTTTTTTTTTTTTAAGTGATACTAATCAAAGCACTTTCCGTGCTTTTTCAAATTAGAACAAGCTTATAAACTTCAGCTTTAGTTGGAAATACAAGTTCAATGAATTGAAAGTGAATTTTTGAAGTTGTCTATTGTAATATGTTATAATAGGTTTCTGTTCGGACGAACAATTTTTTAATGTAGCTGGGTCTATTCCATCGATGCTCTGCTTTCCGCTTTGAAGCAGGCAGTCGTCGCTGAAGACCAGAACCTCAAAAGTATGTATAGTAAGACAGAAACTCGAAAAACGTTAGATTGCACACATTATATTCCAATAAAAAAATATATATAAAGCTTCTTAAAAACTACTAGAAGTAGTAGTTAAAATCTTAAGAAATTTAATTAACTATAACATCATAAAAGGAAACATCAAATCATTAAGGAAGTTTCTAATAAATTAAATAAAAATATAATTTCTAAACTATATAAATTAGTGTTGATAAATTAAAAGAATTTGTAAAATAAATTACTGATTAAATTATTTTTAGGTACCAAATGAAAAATCAATCATAAAATTATTGTCTTAAAATTCAACTAATTTGAATTAAATTGACAAATGACATATTTAGCAGAATCAAAATTAACTCAATAAATAATTTAAATGTTAAGATAAAATACTTCTGAGAAACTAGAGTAAACCAGCTCATATTTAAACAATAGGCTTCGTTCCAAAAATACCAATTCAAAAAAGAAAAAAACTTCTTTAACTGTGTATTAAAATCAAATCTATTTTGAACATTAATTGTTCTTTTACTGTTATATTTAATAATTTCTTTCTATTTAAGTGCATACTCCCAACCCATGATTATTAATGTACAAAATGGATTCCAAATACGGTTTCATCTTATGAAACACTACAACTGTTAAATTTCTATTAAAATTATATTGCTTTTCAAGTATTTTCCATTTGTTTTTATGGCAACGAAAAATCTAACATAATGAGAATTGTTATCAATTCGTGAGAAGATTGCATGCTAATATTGCTATTTCATAATTAATAAGTGCATAAAAGATTCATTATAACAAAATTAATATTCTACCACATTTTTATTCAAAAAATGTAGTTCATTTCTGTAGTAATATATTATTATCTCTTATATAGAGCAAGTTGTTAAATATTTGGATTTTTTCTAAATAATTTTGTTTAAATACTCAAAATTTCTAATGTTCAAAATATATCGTTTCAGTGAATTATTTTATATCAAATATCTGATTTTGACAACCGAAGGTTGGTTAGTATACAATATATATAGTAAGAGATATTGTAGTTCGATAAAGTGACATCAGTAGCACTCAGCTTTGTAGTCAGAGCAATTAATTATTGAAAATTCAAGTTAATGCGAATTATAATTCATTCTATGTGAAATTACCAGAAATTGAATAAATTCAAGTCAACAATTGGCTGACCGTGCTTGTAGCATCAATAGAACATATGTTAAACATTTTAACAAATGTGTCCTTACACTATTATTCGAAGAGAAAAAGTAATCACAAGTTAAATTAAGAATACTATTGCTGTGTGTGCTTTTGAAATTCTTTGTTGAATCAATTATAATTAGCATTGAAACAATTGTTCTAGAGTTAAAGAATGCATAATGAATTACCAAACCTTACTGAACAGAAATATCAACATAGTTTGACATTCTCTGCTGGCAAACCATAGTTCGATAGATCGATAGTTCTCATGTAGTTAAAAAAAACACCCTATATGATCCCTTAAATCGGTATAAATGTACGATATTCTCTGAGGTCATAAAATGGTCGAATTCGTTATATTATAGATATTAGTTCAAAACAATATGAATTTTTACATGAATTGCAGTGATGCTACTGTTATACTTGTTATACTTTAATAAAATATGCATGGCTATGGATTAATATTTATTTTAAGTACATCAGGATGGAATTTGCAATCTTTACTAACTTAATCTTACTCTTTCTATCACTAATTTTTAAGTTGCAAATTTAATGGTTTGCTACAATGAATTTGGACTACTTGGGAAACTGGAGCAATTAAGGTAGCTGTTACCTACCGCCTGAAAGCACTGCATATGCAAAAATAAATAGACAAGGCGTTATATTTCTTATATCTAGTTGCAACCGTGACAATAATCCAGAAACGAGCGAATACTGCTGACGATTTTTCTTTCCAGTTGTACTTGGTGCAAGATTTTACTACTATTTGCTAATTAATTAAACCACATTAATTAATCAATTCTGTGAGAATTTCTTACATTGCAGATCCTTTCTTTACTAGTTCATCGCGTATTTTGTTTCATCCTATATTTCATTGTCTCGATTCTGTCCCAAATCAGAAAAATACTATACAGCTTAAGGTGTAACCAACCTGATACGAGATTTTAATATCTGAACTCAAAGGCAGAAGAGGAGATTCGTTATTCAAAAATAATGCAATGATCTTTTCGAATGTGGGGTTTGTGGTATGCAATATACAGGTCTCTACAAATGTAAACACTTTCACCTTGGAAACCTTACATGAGTTAGAAAACCGCATCGACTTTTCACTTTTCCAAGATCCTAATCTTTCTAAGTGTATCGGTGTAGGCACCATACTGCAATCCATTTTGGAGACTTCTTAACCTTTCTGTTTTCGCTCCTTTCTTAATAGTAAAACCGTAGTATAATTCCTGTGGAATATCACTGTCGAGATGAAGTGTTGTAATACTAAGTTGCAACTTTTATAAGTCATTTAATGTGTTATGAATATATGTATGACAAATTTCTTAGACGAATGTAAACTCGTAAGATTAAGTTGTTGATTAGTAGCTAAATTTATTTTAATGACCTTTTTCTCTTTTATACTTTATGAAAATTTTAAGCAATAACTTTTTTATTTTTTGTTTGTATACTATTAGAAACACAAAACATTTCCTTTATTTAGTTTCTTTCAGTGCAAAACATGTCATTTTTAATGACGAACAAGAATGTCTCATATTTACAGATAAAAGGATATTAAATACTAAATAAATTTCTGACATAAAACTCCTTTGTTAAGATAGTATTTTCTCTAAATGAATTCAAGAAAGGTTTTCCACAATTCTTTTGTCATAGCTAAATATGCATTCAATGTATCGCAAAAGGCATATTCTCACTATGGGAATATTTCTGTAGAGGTGTTTTGTGTTTTTTACTACAAACACATAAATTGGAGCACCAAAGTCAAGGTAGAGAAACCGAGAAGGTTGTTTTTAAAATATGTGCAAAAGTTTATCAAAAGTTTTCTTTTCACTATGCAATCAAAATACATTTGCTTGTCCTTGTATGAATATCTTTACACATGTACATAAACACCCATTGATGTATCTTTTGATAGTTCGAAACATGGCACCGTAGTCGTAGTTGTATAAACAAAAGTACAAAATATTATGTTACATTAGTCAAGACATACAAAAATATTTGCTAAATTTCACACGTTGACTTAAAACAAATAAAATATAAGGTTTTGAAGTCGATATATGTAAAAATTTTGCAGAGGTTAACTTATTTTCGGTAAATGTCAATGTTAGAGAGGAATGGTAACCTTGACTTTAGATATGCAGAAATATGGTAATCTTTTTTTTAGTTTTTCTTTGTTATTCGATGTCATTAGAATAAGACTTTAAAATTTATCAGAAATTGTTTTAATATTTAAAATATTGATTGGCTTACAATTACTAATTATGTATCACATTATATCATTGGAATTATAAAGAAAAAGTTCATGGAAAAATGTTTTAATTTTCTAATGGGATCTTCTATGCGAAATACAACAACTAGTGGTCCTAGGGTGGACAAAGTCAGTGCAGACATTCCACACAAAAATATTATTTTATTTTATTTTAATTTGTCCAGTATTTAGTGAAATGCGATTTAAAATTAACAACTAGGAAACAAACTAAAGCATAAAATTTTAATTTTAAAATTAAGCTCGTTAATCTCCACTCTTTTCTGCAACTCTAATGTTGCTTTGATACTTAATGAAGCCATTCCATTATTGATCCAAGCTATTTACAACATTAATGATTCCTATTTCGGATAGTATTTTATTTCCGAAGCATTCTATTTAAAGGAAATAGATAGGGTTTTATAAAATGCTACAGAGTTCTTCGTCATTCATGAATATTTTTTTTTGTGCAATATACAGATCAATGCTCGTATTTAAAAATAATAAAATAATGTAAGAGTACTTACTGACATTTTGAGTTAATCACTTCTATTAGTTTTGAGTATTTTTCCTAAAATAATATGGATTTATTCATTTTGAAAGCAATTTCTTTACAAAAGTCTGCATTTTAGCAACACAAATTTTAATTAAAATTTCTATATCCTACTACAAGGAACCTGCTTCAAATAGGAAAGATTAAAAATTCGAATAATCAAATTTAAGCTTGACGTTGGTTCAGGGCATCAATATTTTGCGAGCCTATGTTCCATATTTTGCTAGAGTTCAATAGTTGTCACTTGCAGTACAGAGATTGTTACACCTTTTATCTATATTAAAAGAACATACGAACAGCAGAAGGTTGCATTAGTTTAGTTTATAAGTAAAACTGTGTTTTTTTTAATACAGGGAAAACTTCAAAAATATGCTCTACTTATAATACTATAACTATAGAATAGACTTCATATTTTCTATATAACATATATGTATATATATATATATATAATATTTTATAAATAATAAGAACTTGTTTTTTGTTGTCCTTATTATTATCGATTTTTACCATAAAGTTTTTAATATACTTGGAAGAAAAATTCATAGAAAATTAACCTGTGATAAAACTCTCATCAAACTTCAGTTTTTTTCAGATACTTTCACCTTTAATACGAAGTAGTACCATTATGCTCACTACTTTGTTAACAAGTTGTATAGATTTTCTTTGAATTGAACTAAATTTTGTATTTCATTATGGTTTTCAGAAAGTTCTGCAACGTTCTGTGAAGTAATTGTGGAAGAGAGTGCATAAAATTTAAAACTTTTTGTTCAAAAAGTGTTGAAAACTTTACTGAAGTAAAACTTACTCAACTGAGAAAGCGTATGAACAATGCGATATACATATGAAATTTTATTTAAAAAAGAAAACATGTATATGCAAATATTTATTTAAATATATGAAAGCAGAGCGACCATGCTTTACTAAAAAATTTTTCATTTTTAAATTAAAAATAATTTATAAACTGCTAGAGAACATTTCATGCTTATATACAAAAAATATAGTTAAATAAAATTTTAGTAAGTTTTTCACGAATTTTCTTTTAACAAATTTTATTATATTATTGTGGGGAAAAGTTGTGAAATTTAAAATGTACGAAGCAACAAAATAGAGTTTAAGTTAATTTTTAAACAATCTCAAGACGTTAAATTTTTGTTTTTTCTTTAAGTTGTGAAGGTTTTCCAAAGTAGTTTCTGTTAATGCGATAAGTATAAAATTTATTAATTAAGTGGGTTTTTAACAAATTATTAAGAATTATTATACGGTATTAATTATTATAAATGATTGCTTATAACAGGCAATAGTATTTAATAAGAACTACTAAGAGTACTGGCGTACGATTTCAGCAGTACTGGATGTTTTTATTTCAATATGTAGTTCACAAACAAAAAAAAAATAATTTCATTATAGTAGAGTAAAATGAAACAAAGAATAAAAATTGGAAATGAAAAATAATTAGAAAATTAATGGTATTGTATTATGTTATCCTGTGCTAGGCAAGATTGCTATAAAATAAAAATAATCTAGTTAACTAGAGATTCAATTTCGGAGTGAAAAACAATAAGTTATGAGCTTATATAGTTCCCTCAAATTATTCCAACTCCAATATATACTCATTTTTTAGGCAAGAAAGTCAGGATATATAAATGACTTAGTAAAATAGGCACTTAATCTCTAAATAATAGTTAATAACCTACAAGCTTATATAAATCACCTAAACTAATTACATTTTGATGCATACCCATATGCCTAGCAAGATTACTATGAGATATTAATGGTCCACATAAATAGGGAACCTTGGAGTGAAAGATAATAAGTTACAAACTTAGATCAGTCTCTGAAATTATTTATATTGTAATGTGCAAGAAGAAAGGAATTAGTTTCCAAGTGAAAGGAATAAGCTTATTTTTAAGATTTTTAAGATAACTAGAAAGTACTAACAACAGAACAATTCAACTTTTGGAATATGTTAATTATAGATTAATAACAAAATAATAATAAAAAAATACTAATTAAATAATAATAAAATAATAACGAGGTTAAAATAACAAAACACCGTAATATAATTAATGTTATAAAAACAAGCTATGGGATAACTAGATAAAGGCTTGATTAAATATTGCACAATTTGAGGAAGTAATGTTTTGAGGTTCAAAATGTTAGCCGAAATCGGAAGTTATAGAAGAGTGACTGTATATATAATTAAGAATAATTAATTAGGGTAAATATTAACCAATTATTAATGATTTTTTATTACACTAAAAATAATTGGTTATCAATGATGTTGAACTCATGTGTATACAGATTTTATTATATATAGAAGTCTAATTCAATATTTATAGAATCTGAATCATTGATAATTAATTGTTTTTTTTAGTGTCATAAAAGTTCAGTATTAGTTACGTTATTAACTATTCTATTTTCACGTCAAATATTTTTAACAAAAAAAAAAAATGCAAGTCGTTAGTAATTTTAAAAAACAACCCATTAAATGTTTTTGTCCGAAAATATATCAGATCCGTCAGGAAAAATGTACATGTACTGTTATACTATCGAGAAACTGTAAACACAAACAACAATTTATAAATTTAAGTATAACCAAGCATTAGTGAATGAAGAATGCAATATTTAACATTATCTTGCCACTTTAAGACGAGGTAAGTGACGTGCATTTATAGCATTTTCTGCAGGTGCAACATGCATTCCAACCGTAATGAAGTAATCTAGAATGCAGAGCCAAAGTATTTTGTGACAAAGCCATACAAATATCTAAACATTTATCAACACAAAGACGCAAATTCACATACATATACAACGATACAAACTACAAAAAAAAAAAAATATATGAAAATATCTGATATTTGTGCTGTTTTCCTCTCAGTTTATTTGCATTTGTACAAAAGTGTGCTTGGTTGGGTTGTTTTATTTAACTTTTTGTTGGAAATTCTGGTTGCAGCACGTTTTGCATAATATTTCATGGAAGGTGTGCGTCTGTTGGTTTCTGAAATCCTTGAACCTTAGCTGTTGGTTTTTTACTTCACTTCTTTCCCAATGCTGTTGATGTAAGTTTTTACAGACAAGGAAGTAGGCAAATACCCAAGTGAACCAAGTGCAACACACACAATTGGGTTAAAATGTGCTCAATGACTCAACGTGACACATGACCGCAATTTAATGCCATCAACCGTACAGGCAGAAGGCATAAAAGGATACGTTTACAACTTCAAATACACAACTAACTACTGATATTTTTATACTCGCATAGTATACGAGTATATACGTATATGCATATATACACAAGTATGATGAATATATAATAAGGAATAATTTTAGTTTTTGCATATCTGTTATTTGCATATAAATTGTGTGTGAAATTTTAGCACAGCTGACAGTACTTTTCATATTTTATTCTATTTTACACTAATTCCTTGTGGAAAAATTGATTCAATTCTGCTTGAGCAGTTGAGCAGAGCACATAGTAGAACATATTCTACTTTCTTTCGTTTTCACTAAAATTAATAGAAATTTTATTCAATTCACATTTTAAAGCAATAAATTTTCGAAGAATATAAGCAAATCATAAATGCAAATATTTTTATCACACAACATAGGTATGCATGCAATATATACTGGCATTCATATAAGCAAATTAATATTTATAAATTTTTGATTTAATAAAAATTTATTGAAGTTTTAAATGCATTTAATCTCTTGACTTTTGCTTACTTTTCAAAATTTATTGGTAAATATTCATAAAAATGAACAAAACTGCAGTACTGAAAGGATTTATTTGCAGTTCATGCAACAAAAACGAAATATTTCAGTATTTATTTTTGTGGGTGTCGAATTCATGTGAAGTATTAAGGTTCTTCAATTTAAATTTATGTTTTTATTTAAGCTGAAAATTTCATTTTTATTAGACGTTAAATATGTTTAAACAAAAAGTCCTTACACAAGCAATCAACTTTACATTTTATACTTTTTTTATTGACGATTTAAGCGTAACTCTCTTTATTTCTGATATAATCTTATTAAAGGCAATTAATACTTTCAAAATATAATTTCTTCTTTAATCAAACGTATTCATTTATAAATAATAGCTTATATATGTTTTCAATTAAATAAGAATAATTTGTGTGTAATGGCACAGCAGTTTAGTTACGTAAATTTTATTATTTTTTTTTTTAAACGAACTATTACATCCCACAACAACTAAGAGAGTGTTCAATTGCTCTAAAAATCATCGATGTTTTTATTAAAAGCTCTAGAAATATTCATACCATACAAAGATTCTAAAGATCTCACGCAGAACAGAACGCTCACTGCTGCTTTATTATTATTATGTTATAGCGTTCATACCTCTCCGCCATTAGAGCGTAAGCTTTATCAGTTGTGAGAGAAAGAGAGTTTTACATTTAAATTGCTTAATGAGCTCATACTAGCACCTATTGGCAATGCTTATTCGTCGTCTTATTTACAAACATCCAAACGTCGTCTGACGTCGTTCTTGTTTGTTACGGTGGTGCCAGAATAAATGAAATTATTCAATATAATCTATATATATAATTTGTTTTGTCTACATTCACCACCAAATCCACATATGTAAATTCTTTTTTTGATAGGAGCGGCACATCACAATAGCAATGTCCTATGAAAAATGCCACATTTATTAATTATTGTGCCATTATGGTGAATACCTGTCATGTGCATGATTATTTCTCTGCAAATGGTAGGGGATCAACTTGTCTGAAAGTTTGAAGAGAATCGATTCTTACTTCATGGAGCTACGGATACTGCGTAACGTATAAGCTCTGCTGGCATACTGAGCTTAGATTTTGCGACGTAAACGTGATATCTTGTGGGGCTATTAAAGGGCTACAGTTCTTTTTCTGACCAAGTAGCAAATAGGCAATGATTGGTTACCACACATTTGACACATTTGATAATTTTAAAAATAATTATTTGAAAACGTTATATGCGAGTGGCAGTTATTAAAATAATCTATTCGAGTTACTCGATTATGAACAAGTCCTTGCCATAGCCATATAGTCATAATATTCGAGATTAAAAGCATAATCTTTACTATCTTTTCTTTCTTCGTAGGTTTAAAATGCATTAATGAACTCACGTTCTAATTTTTATTTGTTTAAAAGCAAATACTTTACTTTAGAGCAAATTAAGCTTCAGTAAGGATTCCACGTAGCTTAGAATCTTTCTACTTTTATAGGAAATTATAATAATAAGTTTAAGTGAATCCTGAAAATTATTATCTAACTTAACCTAACTTATCTTCTCAAAAATATATAGAAAATATAGTTATAATAAAATATAACTATATATAATCATAATATAATATATATAATATAATATAATATAATTATTATAATATAACTACATATTATATATAATTATAAAATATATGTATATATATATAAACATATATATCTCTCTGCTATTTAAAAAAAATTAAGTTTTATATTAAATTAAGTTTACCTCGATCCTGTGCAGTGAGTAGTGATGACGAAAGCGTTTGTTTTAGTTTACCAAAAGTCCCTCCACTGTCAGGTGCATTCTGTGTGGATGGCGTCTCATCGGTTGCCACCATCTAAAAATGAAGAGAAGATAAAGTGAATTAAGCAAAAAAAATAAAAAATGTAAGCAATTAAATTGAAATTGAAATTGAATAAAGTTGTAAAAATGCATCAATTTAATTAAATTTGCCAAATTGCCAATGAAATGTTCATAAAAAATGCCAAAAGCAACCATTTATTTGATATGCCGAAGTACATAAAATTTACAATGTGCTGATATCAAAAGCACTAAGAGGAGCCTTGATGACCGAAGTATCTCTAAAATTGTGGTTAAAGGTGGCACATTGATATACAGTATTTGTGCATATACTCGTACATACCCACACATTAGCTGTGAAATACTTTATTCGAGTCATAAAGCAACAAGCATATATACAAGATAGCCGTCTTTATAGATACTAACAACATTTTACGATGCAATAATTCAGCTTAAAAATTAGAAATGAAACGAATTTATATGAGTTGTCAGTCAACGAAGTATCGTAGCAAACTCATACCACAGCCATCAGTGTTTTCACCTTTCACTCTACGAAAATTCACTTCAATTGCTTTGCTTTCTTGTTTAAATTTGAATTTTCACTCTAAGCAAAATGGCAAAGATATAAATTTGAATGAAAATCAATTTTCAATTTTCACAAAAGCAAACTAAAATAACCGAATCAGAACACGTTTCCAATGATTTGTCAGAATTAGAAAAGAAATAAAAAATCATTTCCTTTTTTGTGAAAATCTACTTTCTTCAATTGCAGAACAGGAAAATATTGTATTTCGCAAATGCATGACATTGGCAGTTTTTGTTCAGATTTAGTTACGGATGCCTACCAACTCTTTTTTTAAATGGTTAAGCACCCACAAGTAACACATTTTCTAAATTGTGGCTTTTGATTTTTGTCTCTATCTCTCTCATTCCCTCCAACAACATCATCTCTTCACAGCGTGTAGGTGTAAATGGCAGCTTTTGTATATTTAATTTTAGTACACAGAACTAGCAACAAATTACTGTGCAGTCATAAAAGTGACAGAAAAAAAATTTCTACATGAAAAATTCTGCATGTCCTTAACCGACGTTGCCGTTGAGTTGTCAACATTTTATGAAGTGGAAATTTCCCATTTGCAAAATTTTCTGCATTTATCCTCTAATACATAACAAATTAGAAGGTAGCAACAGTCTATAGAGAACCGTAGTACAGGAACTACAAGGACGAATTACTTTAAGTGCAAAATAAAAAAAAAATTCACAAAAATGTGTAGAAAATTTTCAAAAATAATTTCATGTCTGTTTTGTGCAATATAAACGCAATGTTAATCATTTCCGTCATATTCGACGGCAGCTAAAAGTAAACCGAAAAGAGCAATTGCAACATTTTGAGTTTTTCGTTGCCTACTTGTAGGCACTTAAGCATTTCATTTTTGGCAAATATTTTATGCATAAACTTGTGCCGTTTCGTAACTGTTGCTGTACCTACCTTACCTTTTCGCAGACAATCAGCCACCGACAAGCGGGTAGTATTATCATTATTATGCGCCTATTTACCTCTTGGATTTATGCCAATCTGTGTTTTGCTTGGAAGTTAGCAATACACGCGCAGAGCTCTTTGAGTAACGTAAATATAAAATTTAAATAGTTTTTGATCTTTTACTAACTGAACTGTTTATACTTAAGTGCTATGATTGTGAGATGGTATAAATATTGTAAAAATTAGTGGTGTATTTCCTCATCTTTAGATTTTATAAAGATTTCCTTTTTTATCTATTTTTTTTTTATATTTATTTTTGAGATGAGATGCCAGGTGCTTTGCTTTTATTGTTATTTATTTTTTATTACTCATCCATATGCTATTTTACCAAAATAATTATTACAGTGTTAATTTCATGGTAAAGTAGAAAAAAGATAATAATAAACAAGTTGATAAAATGAACAAAGGAAAATTATTTTGGTTTTATTTGACAATAAAATTTATTTTGAGTATTATTAAAAAATTAATACTCAGGTGTCTATAAAGTCTATAAAAATTTATGACAATAAGTTTTAAATCGAAAATAATGCTTCGAATATTAGAATTTATATGATTATAAGGTCCTTTGCCATTGAAATCTTTATGTTTGTTTTTTTCTTTTTTGGAATAGGAATTTATACCAAAGAACTAGCACATCGGCTATATATATGTGACGAATTTGGTAGTATAAGATATATAATAAGATAACATTTTTATGTTGTCAAATTATAATGTTGAAATTTAGTTCAAATCGGTTTGAATCTTAATTTAAAGTAAAAAACTAGTAAAATAATAAATAATGTCTAAAGCAATATTTTTGCTTCTTCGCAACACACATAAAAGAATTTAATATCATTTGCTATATATATTGAATTTAAACGTTGTCATAGTTGTATCAAAAATTTTTATTTTGTTGTATCACGAATTATTAAAATATAGAGTTCAAAATAAAATTATTAAAATAAAAAATTTTTTGACATAGGTATATTATTGCACATATAACAATACATTTAAAAAAAGTCAACAGAGTTAATATTATTTAATTTCATCATTCAAGATGGCTGCGGCACGATCTACTTTTATATATCTCTACACGATTAGTTGCTTATTGAATTATAAAAGCTTACCAATTTCTGTCAAGGATATAGCAAACTATACGGCCTATTATTTATTTGCATTCACTTGTAAGTCATCTTTTAATTGATCGTCTATCCACCCAGTTACATTTAATCATTTAATTAATTAACAGTTGCTTTTCTGGACTACCAACTTGTATCAGCTTATGCTAGTTTAAAGGTTCACTTATAACTTGTAATCATATAATATCGGGTTAGATGAATTTAAATTATTACACATATATTATAATAATATAGGATGAATACTAAAACAGAAAGCAAACACAAATAAGAGAAGTAAATGAAGTATTAGTCATGAATATTCAGGAGCACTCCATCTTGGGAGATAGGAATTTAATTTCTAAGGAATTTAAATTTCCAGGAATCTAACTTTTCAGGAATTAAACTTCTCAGGAATTGAACTTCTCAGAAATTGAACCACTCTTTTTATATTCACAAAAAGTGTTAACACCGTATGACGCCTATTAGAACTATATACATGCAAATATGCAAATAAGGAAATAATACTAAATGCAACCGGCCAAGAAATCTTTGCGTGACTTTAAGCCAGGCAGATCAATGTAACCTAACCTAGGAAAAGGTAGTAATAATTGTGAACATAAATTGTATATATATACATATTATTGCATAGTAGTAGAAAAAAATAGTAGTACTTATGTCAGTGTCTAAATTAGGAATATATGCATTTCCACATTTTTTCATTTATTCAATTTTGTTATGATATTTTAGATATGAGTATTTGATTCCTAAATTACTATAAGGTAATATTCGATTGCTATTAACTGAAACTCTAAAGTGGAAGAAATATAATATTTTAGGTATATAGGTATAAACGAAGATATCTTTTCTTTTCTATCCAATTCTTGTTACTAATATCTGTTCCCGCAATATTTTGACTTGAATATTTTGACCGCAATATGTTGACCAGGCTTTGCACTAGGTCAACTACGAGATACCCAATATAGGTCAAATATTGAATACTATACACTTTAAAAAGTCTGCATTTTTTATTCTTCAAAAGCAAATAATTGAAGCACTGATTGCGGAATCTTGAACTGGGTAGTTGCATTCACTTATATATGGTTTCGTAGCAGTCGTGAATACTTCTACAAATTTTATCTAGTATTTAGTGATACAGAGAAATTTGAGTACCTGCCATAAACTACTGTCTGTTTATTTATAACATTAAAATAATATTTTTAAATATAATTCTTGAATAATATTTATAATATTTGTATAAGAGAAACGGAGGTTCAAATTAAAATACATGATGTTACATATATTCGAAAGCTCTCGCAAAATATATACAACTAATAATTCTTGCAACTGAATCATTTTTTTTAATTCAGACGTACGAATTTTTATCACATAATACTTATTACTCAGAAATTTAATATTTGACTCTTGAACGGATAACAAAGTTGACAACCATAAAATTAAAGTATCACCACAATATTAATTAGTGACATTAATAATAATTAATATTTACATATGTGATTAAAGTGCTTTAAATAAATCATTTGAATTTTAAAATATTTTTATTTCATTGTGTTTGTGGTTAACTTAACCAATAATAATTAAAATGAATATTTATTGATTTATATAATTAAAAAAATAGAATTTTTTAAAAATTCAGTAAAAAATGTGCATAAAAAAATTATAGCATAAAATATGAATTTAACTCATAATTAAAATATTATAAAAAATATTTAAAATTTATAAATTTAAAAAAATTTAAAAGTTATTTAAGCTGTTTAATTAATTTCAGTTTTACCAAAAAAAAAAAATAAAAATAGAAACAAAATAAAAAAGTACAAAAAGATGAGATAAATAATTATTCTGCAATATTCCGATAGCCTTGGCAAAGAGTGTTGTGGTTTATTTGAATTGGGCAGAGAGTCATGCAAATTTATTTTTATGCCAGGACATGAAATTTACAATGTCCGCTTATGTTTGTGGCAACAGGATTTGCTTATGCAAAAATTTTTATCACAATTTGCATGTGGAGAGCTGCGTCAACAAGTTGTTGATATGGTCTCGAACCCTTGAAAGCAAACAAAATCTGGTGTCACATGAAATGCATTTTTATGAGCTTAAAGTGCAGTTGCGTGCTAGGAAATACAAATTTTGGTTTTTTGTCCTCCATATACTTGTGGATATATGTAAATGTTAGGTATTTAATTATTATTATTTTTATTACACACATAAATCCTTTTGATAACTTTTCAAGTCTTTTTGTTTAATTATATTATGTTTTTCTAAGGGTTTAAAGTGCCAGTGTATTGCAAAAAAGTATTTAATATTAAATATTGTATTTAATGGTATTGAATATTATATTTGATATTATATAAAAAATGTCAAAAGTAAGTTAAGTATTATATATGAAGTGTCAAAATATATAATAAATAATAATATGAGGACAATTAACTATTATATTCCAATTTATTTGCAATTGATTGAACTAACATCGATTAAAGAACTCACTCAATGCGCAGATATTTGTGTTATCTAACAAAAATTAAATCAAAATAAACAATACTGAGAAATCTAGTAAGTGATAGTATCTAAATGGATTATCATGGATTTTTTTTTTGGATTTTTTTGAATAATAAGACATTTTTTTTTTTAATCAAACTGAAATTAGAATTTCAGTCCGTTTTACTATATGCAACAGTGGAAAAGCGGGTGCCTGGTCCCTAACGTTAAACATATAAGTTGTATAATGATTGATTAGAATTAATAAAGCGAGCCAAATTAAAGAAATCAGTTCCAAAATGTGACACTAGATGATTGTCAAATAAACATCATGGAGTTTTCAGATGATACATTAGAGTGCTTGACCGTATTTGGAAAATATTGATTAACGATTTTGACATGAAATGGCTCATCGCATATGAGCTGTTCCATTTGTTGATCTTTGAACAAAAGCGCAAGTATTTCAACACTTGAACGACTCTGTTAGAATAGTTTAAGCAAAACAAAGAGTATTATTTACTATAGTCCTCTTCCCCTTGAGCTCCTTGTGAAACATAAGGCCTCTAAAACAAAGAATATATTTATTCAGTATTACAATTCAGACACTGTAAAAACATTCAAACTGTGAACTAAAAGAGATAAATGAGCATCTAAAATGTGAAAACTATGTTGGCAATCTTAAATGTTTGGGCTAAGGTTATACTAAATAAATCTATTATCATCGATTAATCATTTTTCATAAAGATTTATTTATTTTAAATAATAATTAACGATTTTAGATATAGTTTAATTAGGAAATGTCGAAGGACATTTTAAAATCTTATCTTTATTTCATTTCTGAAATTGTTCAATCAATACATATTAATAATTGCACTACAAATTTCGTTAATCTTACTTAATCTTACTGACATCTAACTTAGATCAACAAAATTGGCAAAAATTTAACTATATTTAAAAATCAGTAAGAACTAAAGAATGTGTTGCGTTTATTTAATACTTAAATTAATATTTTATTTTATATATATGAATTGAATAGTTTTTGTGATCAAAGTATATAAAACTTAGATTAGAGTAGTTACGAATTTTCTTTTTTAGTGCTAATGATGTTTTTGCAGGACTTCTATGAATCTTTGAAAAAAAAAGTTTAAGTTGTGAACAGATTTCAGTATAAATAGCCCTCTCACAAGCTTCCACAATCAGTTGAGAAATACATGAAAAAACTTTAAAATGTTTAGATATTTATATAAATAAATATATGATAAATCTAGACAAATCGGATAAATATAGATAAATGGAGATAATTAAACACTAAAAAAATTTAAAATTAAATACCAACTCAAAAGTCATTTCTTTATAGATTCACAAAAGCTTATCAAAAATTAAAAAATTTAATAATAAATAATAATTAAATAATAGCCCATAGTGTTCTAACATTTAATGTGTGGCCGACTCCTTATTCTCATCACAGAATCTACTGTTTACATCCGTATATATACCCAGTCTAGTAAGGTGGTATTTCAGTTGCCTTGTTAGGATTCCTGTGATGATGCTAAGTTTTTCTTTTGATAGGTTCATACAATTCTGGTATCCCCTATTGTTATAGGTACCAATAAGTGATTTGAATTGTGTTAATACTGGTATATTATTTTTATGAGAGAAAGGAGCGTACTATATCCTAGTCCACAAAAAGAGTAGGCCGCATCATTAGTGTAACTGCTCCTTTCCTGGTAACTTTGTCCGCGTATTTGTTTCCGCGTACGCCAGTATGTCTCGGTACCCAAAAAATCGCAGCTACGCAGATATTATAACTAAATATTTCAACCATTATTAATAATTGTAAACATTTAGGCAGAAGTCAGAAAAACTTCGAAACATTGATCATTTTCAAAAATTAAAAAGTATTAAACATAATATACTTTTTTTAATTTTTATATAATTTTTTAATTTCTGTTCAAATTTATTGCGAACAGTGATACTATATGTATAATATAAGTATTGCTAACAGTACTTTAACAGTTTAAATAATATTAAAATTAATATAATTTAAATTCATTTGATTTCCATTAGTTTAAAATGCGAACCTTTTTATTAAAAATAAATATTTATTGACTATACGCGTAACATTCAAATTTATGTAATTAAGTTTAAAATGCTATATACATAACACAAATAATCCATTTAATTAATTAACTAACTACAAATATCTGAAAGTACTAATTATTTTGAATTTACAGAGAAGAATGTTTCATAATATATCAATTTCTATCGAAGCCAATGAATACTTTGAAATTTATCAAGAAGTACAACACATTTGATAAGCTTATATAATTATTAATATATTTCAATATTAATCAGAAAAGTACTATAATTTTGGTTGTGGGAAAGCCATTATTTCATATTGTTTATGTGTTAAACACACCAAATCCTAAACAATTTTCGGTCAATAATCAAATTATATGCACACACATACGCACATAGCACTGTGCCATTGTGCCACACTGTGTTAAACCCACAGTAGCATAAGGCAAACACTGTTGCACGCCTGTGTATTTGTGTTGATTGTAATGTCATTAGTGATTTGTAATTTTGATTTTGACAAATGACGTTATAATGACTTTGTTTATTATTCAATTTCGTTCGTTTTTATGATGCGTTGTCGCATTAAAATTGCATTAAATCAGATAAAAGAACAGGCAGCAGTCAAAATTATTGGGCAGAAAATTGATTCAAAGCACGACTTTGTTTTTTGTTCAAGTGCTTTTAGTTGATATGTATGCTATCTTAATTAAATAAATGCAAGTTATTGCATTTATGCAAATTATTTTATGTAGAAAATATTTCATTCAATTTAATCTTCTAAGTGGCACTCGGTGCGTATGAGTGATTATTTTGTTCGTAAATTGTGTGCTGTTAGGAAAGAGCAATTATTAGTTAAAAACAATTATTGGAAATATTATCTTAAGTTCATAACAAGGCAATTATTAATAAATATTTGTTATTTAAAAAGATAAAAACAAGATTAGATGGATAAAAAATAAATTAAAATAGAGGATTTCACTAATTACATTTGTTGTGGCATTCGAGGCGTTTGAGTAATGGGAATGTGCTCATATTAATTAGTGTTGGAAATAATCAATAATTCGAAATAATTTTCTTAATTCATACATATCCCTAATACAATAGAATTTATTAGTAATCATCAAAAACAATAACTCAAAATAATTATTGTAGTTATAATTTATGAATATAAATTTTATGTGTAAATGTATTTTATATTATTTGTGTATATTAAAATTAATTAGTAAATAAAAGCACTTTCTTATATTATTATTTAGAAATTTTAGAAATGTGTTAAGAAATGTGCGTATTAATAAATTCTTTTTATTATTTATTTTTTATTATTTATTATATCATTACTATTAAACACAATTTTTTTCTCTATATATCATTAACTTTATGTGTTACGTAGTTTCTCCACACTCATTTAATTTTTTTGATAGCTATATGTTTGAAATCACACCTCGAATAGTGTGCAAGGATATATTCGGTGTGTAGTATTCTTCTCCACACTTCTGAAAGTAGGTCTGAACGGCTATTTCCTTGTGAAATTCATTTGTTGGTTTTCCGGGCTATGCATAAGCTTGATTTCCTTATTTGCATGAACAGGATATATGGTATGCTCAAACTGCTGTATCTGATACTTGGTTTCTACTTGTGATTTATATAAACTTTTCCTCCTCCATAATTCTTCGCTGAAGAGACGTAATGACACATGACTTAAGTTTGCTAATAAAAATTTAATAAAATATTTACGACGAAATTGATTTAATCCATATCCATAGTTTATAATTCAGTATTTATTATTGGTATATATAAATATCGTATTTATTATTATTTGGGAATGAGAATTTAGAATTATGCACTGTAATAGATGCTAATTTACACTCGTTCAGTAGTATAGACTTCACATCGGAACTACGAAAATGTGGCTATGTTTTGGTACTCAGATTTTTAAAGATTTAAAGATTTTGCTCTGTGGTATGAAATACACTTGTATATTTTATGCTATCATTTCTGATTTTATTTTTAGTGAATTATTACAGCAATATTATATAATAATAGGTGTAGTGAAAAGAAGTCTATTATATTCCTAATAAAAAGCGTTGGTTATCTGTATCCCGCGCATTAGAAAGACAAGATTTTGTACTAGAACTTTAATGACACTTAAGGTTTCTCTTTGCTCGAGAACTCTAAGACTATAGTTTAACTATAGCACATATAATCTACATATTCTAAATCCACTGAAATAATTAAGGGTGTCGATTAATGTTCGTGATGGCTGTTTAGTGTTTTTAAAATTTTGTTAAATCCATTTATTAATTCCTCAGGGTAGATAACATCACTTCTGATGTTCTGTAGTCAAACAGATAGCATATTTCACATTACAACTTGTTTGTATGCTGTATTCGTTTTAAGAGCCTCCGACACTTAAGCCAGTGTGTAGCTATAAACTTTTATATAGCTTTATTGTTGTATGTCTTAGACTTTTTTGGGACATTTCATTTCGTTGAAAGAAACGATTTTTCAAAATTGAAAAATGCAGCTTACATGACTGACCTAAGTTCATTGCCCTACCTAAACACTGCACAATAGTGTCAATGAAATTGACATATGACCGATTACACCTAAAGGCACACTGGTTGACATGTTTAAATTTAATTAACTTAAGTTTACTCATATATTGTTTACAAAATATTCGTTTACTTGTGATTAGCCTTAGCATGTTGTATCATTTGTATGTTTCCTGTACAATAGCTTTATTCCAGTGTTGTTTGGAAGCTACACGCTTCTCACGGGTTTTACGTACGTTACATGTATGGACTTTCTAACACTGGTTTCATCCAGTGTTAGTGTCATCTATTTAGCCATACCTACTTGTGATGAAGGATATCTCTAACAACGCTGATTGGTTGAATAATTTGCTATAATTTTTTGTTTATGATAATCCTTAAGTACCAAATTAGAAACATACGCCTTAAGCATTTACGATAACTTATAAAATTCTAGGAAAAACTTGAAATTGTGTTGGATCAAAACCGGATTTCACACAAAACTTATTTTAAGGTAATTTGATTTAAAAATTTATATAAAGCTGTAGATTGTGGCATGAAATAAAAACTTTTCTTTTTAAGAATAATGTATTCTTGAATTTAAAGTAAACTCGACCTTTTTCATTCTCACATGAATGAACTTTATTTTAATTATTTTACAAATTTCAATTGCTGTACTTAAATATTAAGCAACTTAAGAAAAAGGCTTAAACCAAATAAATATTTACTCATAAATTTGGCTATTGTACAAAATGAAATACACAAATGCATGTACCGAAAATAATGTTGACAATGGAATATTTAAACGAAATTTACACAATTGAGAGAATAAAAAAAGGGCTCTTAAAATTTTACAAAAGATCTACGCTCCTTCAATACACTTTGGTAGAAAATTTTATTTGTTAAAAAAATCCGACATAATTTGAAGAAAAACTTCGAAATCCTACAGCAAATCCCGAAGATGAAAATATGTCAACTCGAAAAAATTTCGAAAAAGGTGCTTTTAATTAAAAACTTTTTCTAGCACCTCAAAGTACTGAAGACACTTGTCGTAACCCTTTGACATTTGCTTTATTCAGTTATTTGGCAAAACTTTCTAAACTTCATTAAAATAAATTTTTATATGAAATTATGATGAGGTGAAAGTTTTACAAAATCAGCTTACAAAAACGCATGCATAAAACATTGTTAAATTAGTATGAAAAGTGTCTGCAAAATCAATTAAATCCGCTTAAAATTCCAAGGTGTAAGGTACAAAAGTATCTTTCTCAGCTTCCTAATGAAATTTACTTTTGACGTTTTAATTTTTAATAATAGAATTTGGAAGTACTGTTAACACAACTCAGCACCGATTCACTTATTCACCAATGAAAATTTCTCAATTTCAGTATAAAATTTTTTACTTTTTGAAAGATTTTGCATCCGGCGGAGCACTGAGCAATGCTACAGCAGAAATTAAGTATTCACTAAGCGCAGCAGAAATGCCAGCTCAAATCGCATAAATGCCCTTGGCAGGCAAAATGAAGCTGGGAACTTCGTTGATATTTTCGAATAAAATATCCTGAGAATAATGAATTTTCAATAATTCCATCGTTGCTCTGTGTTCGGCACTCATTTTAATTATGAATAATTTATATTGTAACCGAAGCCACTTGCCTACGCAAACAAAATTTTAAATAAAATGTCTCGAATATTTAAATAATTCGTAATAATGGAATTTTAATTGAAATTTACTGCAAATGTTGAACTGTTTTTCGTGCTTGATAAAAGAATGCTCAAGTTCTCGCAAGTGAATTAAAATTAAACAAAAATCATTACAGATATTCGAGCTCTGGTATAAGAAAATTTTATCTAAAATGTCAATCAATACGATTCACATTCACAACTCATGCGAAAATATAAAAGTCTTAAACTCATCGCTATTCACTTGAGAGATACGCCATTTTCATGCACTGATTGTTTAAATGGAGCATTATTAATGTTGACAATGTTCAAAAAAAAGTATTTCCAAATGATACAAATATAGTTTAATAAAAAGTCATGATAGCAGGCAAAGTTATTTTGAATAAATTCAGCATTTTAAAAAAATATTTGGAAATAATGTTATTTTATTTACTGTAACCCTTGATTTCAAGTAGAGCATATAACCTTAACAGTTTTTTTAAATGGTATCATATTACGTTAGAGGCCCTATGCTCCACAGGGAGATGAGAATAAGAGAGATAAAGATTATGTAACGTGCTCCAAGCTACACAGTACTTCAAGTATTCTACAATATATTTAATTTGCTCCGCACAAAACTAGGTAACACCTTGTCTGAAACTACAGCTCACAGACTTCTATGTGGGTTCCAACTCAACGCCCGCCCTACTGTGCTGCTACATTGTTTCTATAATACGTAGTTAATTCATCATTTTCAAGTATACCTCAACATATTTACTTTCCTCTCTACAGACCTATATCATATCGTGTCTGGAGCTACAGCTCATGGACTTACCTATATGAGAGTTCGAGTGCAGCGTCTATTATACTACTACTGCCACACAGTGTTTTTTTTTTTATTTTTATATATTATAAAGAAAACAAGTCCACCTTTTAATTGCTTAATGTTTTTTGTTTTGGCGCATTATCATTTGTTCTATTAAAGATATAGGACAAATGACATATATAGGACAAAGATATATTTCCATAAAAGTAATGTAGCTTATATTTATATAATTCACTTTATAAATGAATGTTAAAAAGTTCAGGTTAAATAATTTTTTTCATTAATAAAATAACTTGCAGGAGTTTACTATAACTCATATATAGCTCTTATATATACATGTATAATCATATGAATTTAATAAATTTTACTTTAATGATTACAATAATATTAGAGATTTTTTTACAGCATTCAAATGCTAGCTTATAGCATTTATTTTATTTAAGGTAATGAAAATGCTATAAATCAGCATTTATGTGTTAGTAATTTCTTGAGTGAAAAGTTTAATATTATTGAGCCTCTTGAAGGTGAAGATTATCGGATGCTTCAGATTGCACACTATTTGAAAAAAAATTTTAATTTGAGACACGGATATTGCATAGCTTTCACATTTATTTTGCTGAATTCATGCAGTCACTCTTAATTTAAATTAATCTGATTGTTTTATAACATATATAGTTCACTAAGATCAAAGCATTCATAGTTCATATCCTTCAATTATGTTCTTGATACTCTCTTACTTTCATGTAAAAGAATTACAAATCTAATATATAATTCAACATTTCAGATGGTTGAATAATTTACATTTTTATTTTTGCATGTTATAATAGGGGAAAATTTTTACTGAGTCCTACAAGGTTTTTGCCATTGCTGATCATTTCTCTTACAAAAAAATTTTTTTATATTTGTAGGAAATTAAAGTAGTCACATCAATGGATCACTTTTATGGTTCAAATACTTCATTTTTAAATATTTGGTTTGTTCTCGACGAGGCAAATAACGGCAGTGAGTACAAACTCAATTCAGAACTCAGATATCACTGGTCTTAACGATGCAAGTGGCTCTAGAACCTCTAACAGACTTAAAGTAAAATAACAGTAATCACATCTCGCACGTTGGTCGGTTTTCTGATTGAAATAATTTTAAATATCACTGGCTTTTTATCTATTATCTATTTCTCTATTAAAAATTAATTGTCAAAAGGTTAGCATAGGAGAATTATATAAAATTCTTTCACGAACATGATTTTAAGTATTGGAACAAAACGTTTTTGCAAAATAGGTGGAATAAATTCATTAAAACATAGAGTATTAAAGAACATGAATTCGGAAAGTATCCTCAATGCAAATAAACTGCTAGTAGAGTTCAGTGAACATGCACCAAAATAGCTAACTCAAGAGCTTTTATCTGGGTGTTAGTGAATCAATCGTTCCATGAAAGAAATAAATGGCCATCAATGAATGGAGTCGTTGACTTAGTTAAATAAATGGTTTATATGAGGGATATAGTTCATGAACAACCCAAGATTACTTTAAAGTCATAAAAAACTTAAAAGATATTTTATGAATTAATGATTTTCTATTATGCTATTATGTTCATACTATTATGTTCTCTAACAGCAGAAGTAAAAATAATGAACATTGAGAATAAAGATTCATTGTTTGTTATTCTAAAACTAAAAATAGTTATATTTATATATTCTTTCATAGGTTTAAGATTATGATTTAGCATTAAGTGCGAATAACGATTCATATTGATTTTTATGACATTTTCCAAATCTTTATATTATTATTTTATTAATTATTAAGGAGTAGAAGTGAAAATTGCACAACAGCCGGTACTGCGGTCAGAAGAGACCTATTGTACCAGTTTCACTATTGATTAAACAAAGCCCCTTAAAGCTTTGTGAATAAAGTCTAGAACTAAATCAAGAGAAGAGTTCTTAATCTGTTCTGGTGACAGAAATTCTTTATGAAACAGGTTTCTTCTGTGCGTTGTTAAAGCTGGACAGTCGCAAAGAATGTGCATGGTCGTTTCCTCATCTTCGAGGCATAATCTGCATTCCGAGTTAGCAGATAATTGTAGTTTATGAAGGTGATATTTCAGGCCATAATGACCTGAAATGAAACCCGTTATCAACCTTAAATTACAATCTTTATATAGTAATCCTACTATTTTTCCACTTCAGTGTAATAAATACTCGTGCATGTTATACGTCAACGTTTTATAGTTTTAATAATGAACATTTTTGGCAGCATTAAAGTACTTTATGATAAGCTAAAGTTGTTAAAAAGTTTTTTATTATAAAATCCATAAAAATTATAACTATTTTACAACAGCGGCGGGTATTGGTATTAATGCAAATACCTCTCTACTTGAGAGGAGCGCAAGTAATTTTGAATATTCTGAAATCTGTTGGAGTCATAAAATGAAGTTCAAATTAAATTTCAAAATTTTGAGGAAAATGTTAAAATAGAGTTTTTATTACATAAACTTGTTTCAGTTAATAAAATGTAACAATGTTGTTTTAAATATTTATAAAAATAATTAACGAAATATTAATAAAAGTAACTTCATTTTGAATAAAAACTCATTAGTAATTGATTATAATAAAAATAATATAGCAAGAAGTTTTTTTTTAATGATTTTCCAGGAATTATACTTAAAAATTTTGATAATAAAATTAAAAACACTAAACACTAACCATTCTAACTGCTTGAACAGATAATAAATTGTTTCAGTTTGTACAATAACAAATCCATGGCATGCATCAGAGAGACTATTTGAACATAGAACTAAAATATGTCTTAAGAGCATTCTATAAAAGAACGAGCGACGGATCAATATTATCATACTTTTACAAAAAAAACCACTCAATAATAATGCTAGATACATAATAATATATAATTATAGATTATTATAGATACATAAACTGAAACAAATGAAACATCACAGTGCAGTTCTCTATTCAAGTTTCATATATTTAACTACTTCCTCATACAGAAGGTTTTATCAATCGAGAGTAACTTAGGTTGTTTACAGTGACTTGAAAGTTAAATGGATTTATGGTAATTTTCTTTCGAAGATTTATTGTGAGTTTCTATAGAGATCACGAAGACAGAAGTGCATCGATAAAATCAATTTTAGATTAAGTAAATAAGTTTCATTTCAGGTAACTCTAAAACAACAAGTTTAACATAATAACAACTAAACAAATGTGATGATGGAATTCTTTACTCAACA
Source organism: Teleopsis dalmanni (assembly GCF_002237135.1). NCBI lineage: Eukaryota > Metazoa > Arthropoda > Insecta > Diptera > Diopsidae > Teleopsis > Teleopsis dalmanni. The sequence goes on along the minus strand of NC_051846.1, from coordinate 222,410,623 downwards.
TCGAAATTCGCTAAGGATATCCAAGTTCAATTATTGTATCAAAAAATAGTGATGCTCAGCAAAAACGGATCAACTTCATGAACTCTACATATTGTGTCTTAAGTATCAGATCCCTTATAAGCCTTTTTGTAAACTTTAAAACTTGTTTAGAGTAATTTGCTTTGATTTACCAACAATTAATGGGTCTTGTTTAAACACAATTCTTCTGCTGGAGTAAATTTTTTATTTGATGTTTCTGGCTCATCTAATTGCCAGAACTGCTAGATTGCCTTTTTAAGTTTGAACTAAGACAATGTAATTATGTCTCATAATGATTATGAGACGATTGAATTATGAATGACAGATCTGCTAGTTTAATATTGTTTGATTGTCCAAAGTTGTATTTGAGCTTAAGTCCAAAGATTTTTATTCCTTAAAGTAATCTTTTTACATAAATATGAAATAAGTGGTTATAAGACTTTCGTATTGATTCGTATATTTTAAATTATTATTTGTAAATATCCGTTGTTTCTAGCTACTTCTTGTGTAAGGAAATGTTGGATTATTCAGTTAATATTAATTAAAAACAAACAAAAAAAAACAAAAATAACACGAGCATGTATGGAAAAAATTAGAAACAGTTTTTTTCTCATATGTCTGATTTCCACAATAGTAAATATTACAAACAATTCATATCCTGACCTCTTGGTCTGCGATAGACTGGAAACTATTAATTATTGCCTTCAGTATAGAGAGATCCCTTCTATTTTTGGTCATCAGCAATTTTGCTCACTTAAAACTGCAACCCTACCATAATATCCTACTATATCCACATGGAATATATCATGTTGTATCTGATAAACGTGGCAGTCAATAACTTCTTGTTGCTCCCACATATATATAGGGGACGAACTACATGGATAAGTTTTTATTCGAAATGAAGGCGCCGATTCATTAAAAATAAAAAATTTTTTTATACTTTTCAACGGGTATGGAAACTTTGCTGTGACAAGTAGTCGAGAAACATGTAAAAATTTATAGATCTAAATAAGAATATATAGAAAAATACTAGGCGTCGTTGTTATTAACATAATACAGTCATTATTTGCGCTTATAATATACCATAAATAATGACCTTAATGACAATTCTTCATAATTTTGTTGGGAGTTTATTTAACAATTCTTCAGGCTTATGAATATATTGAAGCACCTTTTATAATTATTGATCCTGTTTTTGGGTCTACATTTTTTATAGCAACAGCATTTCATGGAATTCATGTATTAATTGGGACAACTTTTTAATTAATTTGTTAGTCTGTACAGATATACAGATTGTAACATATATATAGTATACATATGTTAGCATTTAACCATTATTCATTTAATATATATATAAAATTTGATGCTGAATTAAACTCACCTTCTTCATAAACGTCATAACATTTGTTGGCAACATTTTAAAGGTTTAATTATTTTAATTTTTTCCTTTGATTAAACTTTAAAAATAAAATATTTTTTCTATTTGATCCGATAACAGTTGCA
>NC_051846.1:222405430-222409002 GCF_002237135.1 Teleopsis dalmanni | reverse complement strand
TTTTTTTTGATAATTATTTTGAATTTAGTTAAACAATCAATAAATCACACTTGTCGAAATCAATTAAAATTAATTTTAAAAATGTTTTATAAACGAAAACTGAAAAATAATTTATTTGGTTTAGGTAAAAAGTTTTTAATTTAATTAAACAATCAATTAATCGCAGTTATTGATATCTTTCAAATGTTATACTAAAACCACAGTAGAAAATGATCACTTCAGTAGCCTCTACCAATAATTTGCATGGAGTTTATTTGCCAATTTAGGTCAACAAAAATTTTCTGATGTTTTTATGGCAGTTCAGGTAAAAGTAAAAAAAATGATTGTCCTACAAGTCAATAATGACATCATAATAAATATTCTATGTACAATATAGACGATAGAACAAAGTAGAGTTGAAGAGATCTACAGCCAGATTAAAAATATATAAAAAACTATTCTGTGAATAAAAAATGTAAATGATTATCAACAAAACATAACAAAATCTTTTCACAAGTCTATGTTGCGTTATGCTGCAACAAGGGCTACACCCTCACTTTTTCGAAAATAAACACAAACATAAGCTATTGTATATTAATTGTTATCTGCTTAGTCATAAAACTTATTATAATTATTCTAAAGTCACACTTCACATTATAATGAACTAAAAACCTCTCCTTATAATGTATTGATGAAAAACTTAAACAACCACCTCAAAGATTTATAAGGTCTTTGTGAAAAATTTGAAAATAAAACTAAATATTTTTACCGTAGTGGTTCCCAATAACGCATGTACCTCACTATTTCAGTATCACTTCTACAGTGTCATTATTCCAATATCACTTTTGCAATTAACAAGCGTTAAAGACAACTATCACTGAAAAGCAATAAGAAAACTAAACCGCTAAACCGCAATGTGATTTAAAGCGCATGGGGTATGAGAAATATCTAATATTCTAGAATTGATATTGAAAAAGCAGACAATTGCATATTTGTGATAGTAGTGCTAAGCTCAACACTAATCATACAAAGAACTGTGATAGCGTGTGGTACTAGACTTACAATCAATTGGCTGTAAATTATTACTTATATTCGGCTCTAAACACCCACAGCAAAAAAAAATTAAAGCATCGATAATATATTTATATCATATTAAATTTTAGTAAGTAGTAGTAAGTAAAAGTTTATTATTTTATCGCTATTACAAATATGCTTTTATAATACAATGATCCTAACAAAGAGTACATAAAAGAGATAGATAGATTAATTCGATTATTTGAAACAATAACTATAAAGTTGTCTTTCTTAATTGAAATTTAAATGTGATTCGCAAAAATAAACGTGATTATAATAACTAATATAATGCTATAATGATGAAGAAATTTAAAAATCAGAAAACCGTGAAAAAGGATATGAGAATTAAATAATAATATATTTAAAAATAAAAATAAAAAAAGAAAAAAGTATATTAATACTAATAACAGATATACATAATATAAGAGAAGTGGTGCGTTAAAAATTACACGTCGAAATCAATAATAAACTTTATAAAATAATTAAAAATAAAGCTAAAAAGAAGCCTATTTATTCTATTTGAATTATTTAATTTGAATTTAATTCTTTAAAAAATTCATCAAAAATATGTTGCAACACTTAATCTAAGTTTCTAAGCAATCAAAACCATTTTATTTTAATATCAATACCACATACATAGATTTCTACACAAATTGAAAGAAACCTACAAACAGATTTATCTCAGATCTGATAAGCGATACAACATAAATATATAACTGTATTTTTTGCTTACTTTTTTTATTAATTAATACTAAGCAATAAGAAATACTAGAATAAAACAAACAAATATTATACATGGGAATAGTTACATTGCTGCCTATATCACTCATATTAGATGAGTTATATAGATATTAAGTGCACATTAATGATTCTTAGAAAATATTTACCAAATTTAGTTACCAGATAGTTTCTACTGTCCAAACTCTCAAACCGTGGCTGAAAGCTTAGGTTTGTAACCGCTTTTTAGCGAACTTCTCAAAAACTTCTCACAATTCGTATTAGTATATCACAATTCTTAAAAATGCATTATAATAGCACTTTAGTTATAATTTATGCATATATTAGAACTTTTTGTGTTAAATTTAGTGAAAATTAAATATTTTGATAAAAATATTTTATGAGTATAAAGTTATATAGATTTTGCTTAACACAATGGAAAGTAAACAATAGTTTTTACTGATTAAAAAATTAAATAATTTAAGTCAACTAAAAATATTCAATTCTAACAAATCTTGTTGAAGAGTTTGTTACATATTATAGGCAATTATTATTTTAGACGGCAGCCAAGTAACAAGTATAAATTTATGGGAAGGTTAAGTGCACCTATTATGGTAAAAACAATATTTAATAAAGAGTAAGAGTATAAAAATAGTTTAAAAACTATCCAATTGTTTCCTATTTATTAGTTTTCCCCTTATTTTTTTCGTGAAAAATATAGCAAAATATTATTGGATGTATGCCAAAACTTGCTATTTCTCAGCAAAATCAGCTTTCGCTGAAAATCCCTAAAGGCATAGTTAATCAATGCTCCTATAATTGATGGCGTGTACACTACAGAAAATAACACACAGGTCACCGTTTTCAACAGCCGATAGGTAAGAGAACGAAAATATATCAAATTACTCACTTCGTATAAACTTGTTGAATTTTTAATTTGATTTGAAAAATTTTATGTTTAGTGTCAAAATGCTTTTTACAAGACCATGTGTGGCAACATTGTAATTACTTCACCTGTTGTCCTATAAAAAGTGTGGTCATAAATAGAAAATAAAACCACGTAAATGACATATGTGTCCATGTAAAAGTGTTACAAAATATTAATTTTCTAAAAGCATGCTATACTTTCTGTCAGACAAACTCATTTGAAACTGAAAAATCGAGTTTCACACACTCGTGCTTTAAGTTGTTTCGATAATGGGAACATTAAATATGCATGTGGGTAAGTACTTAAATTATATCGATTATTTTTTGTTATGAATTAACAGGTGAAAATAATACATTTTTTAATATATTTAAATCGTAAAATAAACACTTAATTGGAAATTCATTTCACAACAAACTTGATTTTCAATAAATATTACTAAAAATATTAGTTTCCTTGATTAAGCAGAAAATCATTTTATCTTTAAATCTAATATTTTTTCATTTTTGAATTTTATTTACTTTTGTTAGTATAAATAAATGATAAATTTATCTATCATGTGACATCGACAATTTAAATTTATTTGCTTCATACATATTCAAATATAAATGAAAAGTTACTCATACGCACTGTCGTCCACATGTTTGTATTTGGCAACTCAATGACTTTTGCATGATTTGTTATAAAATTCAATTAAAATCACAAAAATCAATTTAAATAAATAAAAAATTTAATATCTTTTTTATTTACTGACAAAAATCACATGCACTTTACACATTCACAAACGGAAATTGCGTGTGTCACTTCATGCAATACCTTATCTATGGCTAAACGACATAATTGTCGAAGTTGCGTACGAAATGTTACATACATGAGA
>NC_051846.1:222370178-222405330 GCF_002237135.1 Teleopsis dalmanni | reverse complement strand
CTACTGTGGTTTTAATATAACATTTGAAAGATATCGATAACTGCGATTAACTGATTGTTTAATTAAATTAAAAACTTTTTACCTAAACCAAATAAATTATTTTTCAATTTTCGTTAACAAAATATTTTTAAAATTAATTTTAATTGATTTCGACAAGTGTGATTTATTGATTATTTAATTAAATTCAAAATAATTAACAAAAAAAAAGTTATTCTTCAGTTTACGTTAATAATATATTTTTTTTATTTAAGTTAAATTTATCACAAATTAATAAAACAAAATTAAGTTTTATAAATTTTCTTCATCAGTTAATAATTTTACAACGGAAATAGTGAGAAATTATTTCCCAAACGGAAATAAAAACTTTCCGATGACAAAAATATTAAAATGCATAATTAATAAATTTTCTTACTTACTAAATTATTTAAAAAAAAAATCTTTTAGTTTTAGTCGTGCATAATATTTTTGTCTAAATATTTGAAATAATTTTAGATGGCAACGCTGAAAAGCAAATTTTTAAATAAGCAAATAAACAAATAAACAAAATTTTCAGACTAAATGATGAAGTGCCAAAAGCAACTTGTAAGCATAAAACACAACAATAAAAATCATTGAATTCATTTTGTGCCAAAAAAGCAAATTCTGCAAAAGCTTCTGGCCAAAATGAAGACAATTGCACAAATTAAATAAAACATAAGGCCAACAAAGAAACAACACATAATTTACACAACACAAAAGTAAAAACAAAATTGTGTTTTTTTGTTTTATTGTGTACTTAGGCAGGGTAGGAAAATTGAATGAAGTTGCCTATGCTTTTTGGCACTTCAATACCATTTCAGCTTTAACTTGATTTTATGTTACATTTTGATTTAATTTATTTATTTACATTTATACAAAAACTATACAAACGCTTGTATGTATGCGTGTGTGGTTTTTTGTAATGGTATGTGCGTTTTAAGGTAATGCAGGCATGTGTGCATGTATGGCAAATAAGCAGAAATGTAAATATTCACAAATTGAAACCGTAAATTCATTTACAAACAACAACAAATACGATTCAGCATTTGTACTTACACAAGGAGGCGGGCAGTTATATTTGTTTAATTATTAATGCCCAGTGGGAAATTTTAATGCTACTGCAAGCTGTTGTTGTTGGAGGGAAATTGAAGGCTATGAACAACAGAAATTATGTGTGTTGTTTAATTTAGGCAAAATGGTTTTGCTTTGGGATTTTATGAAATTATTATGATTATTTTATTGAAAAGTAATATTGTTTCAAAAATGCACTTTTCATAATAACCAAATTAGTTTACATATAGTTACATGTTGGTATTAAGCTTATTAATATGTTCCTTACGATTACAAAGCCGGTAGATTCTCTTCCATTTATCACAATAAAATTAATGTGGTTTTAATTTTTTGGTACGAATATAATCAGGCTAATGTATTGACGCCAAGATATAGAAACAGGTACTACTTATTAACAGTTTAATAACCCAGAGAAGGCCATCAGAAAATCATAATAGTGAAGATGCTTTCCACATGAAGGCTAAAATTTTCGAAGGCTGAACCAAATGCTTCATCTCTTTTCATACTATTATTAAAGAGACCAAGTGCGATTTTAATATAATAGTGATCATATAAACCAAAACCTACAATATCAGACTTTAGTCTAACAAAAAGATTTTTTGACATAAAAGATGAAAATTGTCCGCCATTGGTCAATAAAGATCAAAATTTCATTCCACTAATCAAAAAGCAGTCAAGATCAAGACGTTCCATTATGAAAATTGAGCTTAGCAGACATCTTTAGTATAGTATAAACATTATAAATATTAATTTTAGAGCGATTATAAACGTCAGAGATTGTTTTTAAAGTCTTCTTTAAGGGTGTTTGATTGAAAAACGGGATATGTTCGATAAAAAAAGAACTTAACCTAGACAAAAATATCTTTCAAGAACATTCAATTAAGATTAATAGGTTTAAAAATTAATAGATTAAAATTTAATAGATTAATAGGTGGTATAAAAACTTCATTAGCTGAGTTCATCTATGAAAAAGAATGTGGAAAATAACAACGAAAATCTTATATCCAGGTAGTAACAAATCGATATATGTGGAAAACTTTGACAAAAAACAACTTCTTACATTGAAAAAAATTAATGAACTTTATAAGCAAGGATTTAGTAAGCAAAGTTTATATTTGTCAGAAAGTATAGTGAAAGTAATGTGATAAAATCAAAGCAGTGGTTAGGTAAGATTATATATAGTTTCCATATTTTTGACTATAATGACCATATATTGGGTGGAATAAAGATAAGTTAATTGAACCTCATCGGGATAGAGGGTCGAGAATTGAGATAATTTCTCTCACATCTGTTGAAGCATATCAGAAAATATTGGTTTATTCTCAAAAATGTCAGTATGTGGATTTGACACTGGGTGAAGTATACCCAAGTTATAATTTGTAATATTGACGATTACTTATTTGTTTTTCCTTCTTCGATTATCCTCTCCTAGTGAAACATAAGGCCTCCATTATTACTTGTTATAACTTGTTAGCATTGCAATGACCACGAATACAGAGAGGAATAAAAGTGTATTTGAATTGGAACTCATTTAGATAGAAGGAAAATAGTTATGGATTATTTTTTTCCAGACGTGTGGACCATATTGAGAGGTAACTATCAGCTCTTGATCTGAAGAATGACAGCACATGATCTGACAATAGATATTCGAAAGAATTTATCTATTAAATGCTCCTAACGCTTTTTCATCACTGTTGGTTATTGTCCAGGATTTTGCAAAACAAAACAGAACAGATATGGTATAGACTTGTTAAGCGTTATTTTTATCTGTCGTGAGAGGGCTTTATATCTTAACTGCTTATATAGCCCATAGTAATATATGTTGGGGAGAATGATTTTTCGTTGCATCTATAGACGGACGTCATTTACGATATCTTGGTTGCCAAAAAAACAAAGTTTTTCACATTTTTAAAAAAATAATAAATTAAATTCAAAAACAAATTAAAGTTGTCAACAGTGACATGGGTCTCAAAGCGCTTAAGAAATTCATGTGTTAACGGAAAGTAAAATTTCTCATTTCCAACAAGATCCATTTGCTTTATATCCTTTTTATAGGTCTATACCAAATTATAAGTCAATATTTTTTCTATGTTGAGGCTAGTTGAGTTGAGTCAGTACACCTGAGCACTTTTACTCTCTATTAACTGCGAGGTTTCTACAAAACCCCTCTTTGCGCCTTGACGGGATTATTGTTTATCACCTCATCAGACTAAGCAATAATTGACCTCAGATCTGCATACCTCCCCGAGGAGCCTGTAACCATTCTGAGATTTGATAACGCGGTGTTTTTTATTGGCTATATTTAGTAAAATAATTTCATTGGAATTTTAAATTTTTTTCATTATTAGTCTTCCCATATCTAATTAAAAATGTCTAATTAAAAATATAGTTTGAGTTAAAATAGGATAGATAATGCGGAAAACGTCATTCCTTGTTAATTGTTTATCTGTATTTTACACACTATTCAAAAATAGTACTATTGTCTTCAATGCATATTAACTGTATTACAATCTGAAAATTGCTAAATCTTTCAGTTGGGTTATTACCACATAATTGCTTTTATATCACCGCAAAAGCAAACGAATTTATATCCACTTTAATAAACTTGCAGATACAAATGTATCTACTTGTGTGCTTTTGTACTTAAAATTGCCAAATTGCAAGCTTCACTGGTGAAACCGCAATTGTCATCGATGACAGCTTTGTTGTGTATTTGTTATGCCCTCATAAAGTCATTTCGTACACAAGTAGCTCACACACCCATACAAACTAAAGTACGTGTAAATATACACAGATACAAGTAATTCTGAACACAAAAGGGCAACTTCATAAAGCTACTCTCAATTAGATAGAAAGTTATCTGCTACTTATTTTGAGATTTTCTTGCAGATACAAGTAACATCAATTGCTGCTATTTTGGTATTAGTTTGCGTTGGTGTTAGCTGTGATGAGTGTAGCATTGTTACCTTTAATGTAGAAATATATATGCAACACTCTACTGAATTTGGTAGATACTTTTTTAAGCTATTTTATTTGCAATCAAAACACGCAACAAGCAACTGTAATTTACACTCACACTCACAATAAACCAAATAAACACGCTGTCTATGTGTGCGAGCTCAGAACGTGCCAGGAATCTCGAAGCGATTTCAATGATGTCGCCATAATTTTCTTCGCACTGACATAAGCTTCACTTAATTTTTACCGAAATTAAATTTTTTTTTACAAAAAACATTGTTGATTGGCAGTTCAGAGAAAGAAATAATATAATTTGCTTAAATTTTACTTTTAGTTTTATGGTTACTAAAAATAAACTGCTATAAACCAGCTGTAAAAAGAATATCTGTGTGAAGATATGTAAAAAATTGCACAACAGTGCGTATGAGTAATGGAAATGTATTGAAAAATTTATTATTATAAACATGCACATAAGACACTCAAAGACACCATATAAATAAATATTTGTTTACATATGTATTTGTATATAAAATATATATGCATTTATTGAAAATTTACTATAAAAAATATACCTTTATATATTGCATAAGAAGAGTAATTTAAAATTCTTCAAGAATTTTGCATACGTTTAGTCTTAAACATTTACAAGATATATCATAAGTTGAGATAAATTTGATATAAGTTAAGTTGTCAAATTACTAACGCCTATAATCCAACGGTAGCGAATTTCAACAAATAGATTATACACGAATTGCGAAGATGAGGGGGAAGTGAAATCCATCAATCACTTCCTGTGTCTCAATCTAGAACTTCAGACAAGGCGACATCAGTGTCTTGGGGATCACTTTTTCCCTAAGTTCGCTTTTTCACTGGCAGAGATCACGAAAGTAAACTTATCGAATCTCCTTAGCTTCATCTAGAAATTGAAATGGTTTAACAAGGAGAGTACATTAAGATAACAAAGATTAGCAACTCCCGTCTTCAGCCAAAATCTTGGAGGGCATCACAATGCGGAATATATGTCTCCAAATAGAAGTAATATGGGGTTTTGAAAGAATTATTGAAATAATTTAATAATGCAACCTTCATATCATTTTTTGTTATCATGATATATTTCTGATATTGAATACCGACCTTTAAAAAAGTTCACATTTATTTGCGTAAAGATGTAATTTGTTTTGAAATGACATTTTAAGAAGTTCGTATCTAGATAGTTAGGTATGATTAATAGATTATAATAGATTAATTTTCGCTCTCTCTAAACCGCATTTTATATTATATTAATAATTAAGTAATATGAGGTCTTATGCTATACTAGGAAAGAAGGATAGCAGTAAGTAAGTAACATTGTTCTCATACTTCGTAACTTTTTTTAAATTAAAACTGATATTTTAATATGAATATTAGTTTCATTAAATAAATAATAAACATTCTCTAGAATGTCTTGTAAAATATTATTTTATTTTCCGCCCCCCTAGATTTCAGTAACAAGTTTCACTTCAACTTCGATGACTATTTGAGTAGTTTTGTTTGGCTTCAACACTGTTCGACTTTAAGATTATTAACTCAGTAACTAATTAAAAATTTGGTTTTATTGATGTATACAGCAAAATCAATTAGTTTTTTTAATATATTTTTTTCTTGGAACCACCATTTTTTTTTAAATGAGATGAAAAAATTATTGACACCATTTAAATATAAAAGTATGAAATTACCACGTTGGCAAATGCTCCAGCGCAGCATATATCCTATACCCTATACTCACATATGTAAACAGAACCTCTGCCTTGTTTTTTGTCAAATACTGGTGTAATTACAGATATATAATATATAAAAACTTTTTTATATAAGTATATTGAGTAATAGCAATAGCGTACAATTTCGCATATTAACACAGTTCAAATCTAGCAACTTATAGATAACATCTAGTGCGTTATAAAAAATCAGTATTTCAGATACCCTTCACATAAAATTTAGAAATATTTTCAATTTTTAATACTACTTAAAATATGAGAAAGTGCTAATTAGCAGCACTATAAATTTTGAAATGTAAACAATGCCAGAAAGTAACTTCGTTTTAACATCGCTATATCCAAAAGAGTAATTTTTTTTTTAGCCGTAGTGTACTTCACCTACGCAATGTCCTTTTTTATTTGTTTTATATTATGTAGTTATTCAACACAAGTGTTTTTTTAAAAACTAAAATAACATTTAAATCAAATTTAACTCTCTTTTATTTATATTAAATTTTCACTTGAATTAAAATTGTGGTATATTACAGAATACTCAGAGAATAAAAGTGAAAATTTATATGCAAATGTATTCAAATATAAATAATATTCCTGCAATAGTTTTAAGACAAATTTAAACAAAAACATTACTTTAAAAAACTAAGAAAATCATTTTAAAAATACACAAATGCTTACTTTCAACATTTGCATTTGTTGAAAACTAAATGCAATCAGTTTAGATATTATTTTTTAACATCAAAAAGAACTCAAAACTACATGTTTTTTTATTTTTTATATTTTTATTATGTGCTTTCATAGCACTTTTGACTATTTGCGGCATTATTTAAATACATTTTCACCCACGCATTTTCATGGCGAATTTCTTTGGCTAGATTACTGGGAGTCCATAGCGCGTTCGTACGCCCAATCCACCCATGGCGCATATGTTATGCATGAAGCATCACATGCTTCATAGTGAGTGAGTGGAATTACAAGTTGTAACTTTTAAAGCTCAAAATAAAATAGTTTCAGGTATTTTAATGTTCCGCTTCATGCACAGGGGATCAGCATTCATTTTCCATTTCCACATTTTTACATTTTCCATTTTCATTTTAAGTCAATGTTTCTTTTTTGTTTCTTTTTCTATATCCCCATTTATTTTAGTTTGCTTAAAACGTATTCGAAAAAACGACAGCATAAATTTTTATTGTCGAGCTTAGTGATATTAGTTCAGTGCTGGCAGAAGGCAGGACCATATGGAACCGGGGCAATACCCCATAAGCTGCACCCACTCATATATAAATTTAAATGTTACCTTTGCTGTGCATTCATTTTTAATTGAAAATAAACCATTCAGGGTTCGTATACTTTTTAATCATTTTATAGTTTTGCTATTGAAAAGGGTTCTACGTCCTCATATGAATTAATGTATAATTCATTTTTATTTTATTTTTTATTAAAAGCTTTGGAAACGTTTCCTTTGTGCTCGGCATTGGGTGCACTTAAAATTAAGAACACATTCGTATGGAAGTAAAACATTTGATTTTTATGGAGGTAATTTTGCATAAAATTAATATGAACGATAATAATGCTTTTAATACTTAAAGCTTTATTATTATCTGATGGATCATCAATATTAATAAATATAAGTTTTTGAAATTTATGATAAAAACTGCTATTTTGTGAAGAAGAAGAAATTACTTAACAGAAGAGATTATTTCAAAAAAGAATCTTATTAACGGTTAGGTTTTTAATTCTATGCTTTAAATCTATTTATTCATCTAAACGAAATTTAATATGAAAACGGAGCTTGATTGATATTATGATGGTGCTTAAAACATTGCACCTCCTCGCCACAAAAAAGGAAACACAAAAGAAAGAAAAATTCCTTTAGTTGAAGGACCTTAACTCTTTTATAATATTTTTATTAATATTTCTATAATTTGCTAATATATATCAGTTTAAGTTATAATTGTGACAAGTACCTTCTGCTCAAAAGTATCCGGATTTTGTTGTTTGTTAACTACTCCTTAAGTAATAGACCTTTTTCAAAATTTTTTTTTTTTGTTATGTTGGTACACCCTTTCTTGACATATGGTACAAATTGGAGCGCCATCTGTCAATTAATTTGTTCACAGCAGCTGTTAATGTGAGACTACCTCAAGTGCATTTAATGATTTTAATTATAGAAAATTCTTGTTGTACGCGATTTTTTGACTAAAGACGGCACCACTGTCTTCGCTCAGGCACCATATTCGCCAATTCTGAATCCGTGCGACTTTTTCGTGTTCACGAAACTCAAATTGCCCCTTCGTGGTAAGCGTTTTGAGTCGATTAAATCGGTAAAAGAGAATTCGCTGAAGGAACTAAAAGCCATACCTGCACGGGCCTACGAAGAATGTATGGAAGATTGGGTTAAGCTTTGGCATATGTGTATCGCTTCAGAAGGAGCACATTTTGAAGGAGATAAAATAAATTTGGAATAAAATTTAAATTTGTGTGTTTTATTTACAAAATCTGGGTAGTTTTTGAGCAGAAGGTACATGGCGTTTATTTTTAATAATATCAAAGTGTTTCTCTTTATTGTAGAAATAAAAAATAAAACAACAAATTTAAACACAGAACTAGATTGTATTATAAATAACTTTTTGCGTTTATTATTGAAACTTCAATCGTTTCATACAAGCGGACACTTAAATTGATACTTAATAACTTTGAAATATCATCCATAACATCCATGTGGCTAAGACATTTTTCTTTCTCATGTTTGAGCTATAAATATTTCAGAATTTAACTGAAATATTTATTATATCCTCTTTTAGCTTTTTCACGTATTTGAGTTGAGTACTGTATCCTTTTCCTGCACTTACGCCAAGCATGCTTGACATGCATGCCGTGCTGTTGCACATTTTCCACCTTTCCGGTTATGTGCTCCAATATATTTTTTTTATTAAATTGTTATTACTATTACTTAACTAAATTTTTTATGATTATTTCGTTAGTTTGGTCCTTAAACATTTCATATACACTTTTGTGGTTAATGTTAATGACAATTTACAATTTTATGGCTTGTTGCGCTCAAAACTATTTTGTAGCTTCTCAAATTACAGAACAATGCACCAATAAAAACTGAAAGAAAAACCATAACAACACAGTAAAAAACCAGGCGCATAGCAAGCAGCAACAGCACAGGTGCGCTGGATATGTGCAGATTTGTGATTTGCCTTAGGTCTCATTTTGGTTATAAAAACTGTTGTTCTGCCGTGAATTTTCAGTCCTGCCAATTCAAATGTGTGACGATGACAATATTCTTTTATTGATCTATAAATACCGAGCACCTCCATTGCTCGGAAATTCTATACCAATAAAGGGCAATAAATTGTTTTATTCAATTGGACATCAAAATATAAAAACGATTGTTATGATATTTTTTGTGTAATTTTTTGCAAGATAGTTTAACACGGAACAGTGAACATGCCCAGTAAATTTGTTTAGATTTAGTCTGTGCTGGAGTAATGAAAGTATTGCTTTTAGTAAAGTGTAGCCTTATGAAGGCGTGCCGATGGTAGTGAAAGTAAATGTAAACGGATTTTAACATAAAATAATAAACAACCTTCGTAATGTAAATTAAATTGGAATAATTAATAGATTTAAGCCGGAAGGAAAAAGATTCAAGTACATATTTTCTTTTGTTATTTAAATGGAATTGTAGTAACGATCATAAAGACTCCTTAATACTTGAATCATACAAGGCCATTAGTTATCATTAAGTAGCTTAATGATAATTAATTAATTTTTTGAATCTCTGAGTGATTTTAATTATCATTAATGGTGTTTATTAAAATAGAAATCAATACTATGGACATAAACAATATTTTCCAATACTCAAATGCGATTCAGTATTCTTGCAGAAAATACAACTAAATATCAATATCTTTTATAGCTTAGTAATATTAAAAAATTTGTGTTTGGTTCATATTAAATAAATTTCATTACCAATATTTTTAAACATTGTAGCATAATTATTAAAACGTTTTATTCTCTTATTTGCTACTCCAGTAGCACATGATTCCACAGCAAAAAATACTATATTACCTTCTAGCATTATTTTCAAATAGGTATTTTCAAGTAGGTGCAATTAGAGTTTATTTTTACACTGTTTATATTTATTTTGTGAAAACATTACTTACGAAACATAAATTTTGAACAAATCGCGTAGTCTGTGAGATTTTCAGGACCCGATGGCCTCGATTAGATAGAAGAAGAGCTTCTAGGTTTCAAAAAGCTTGCAGTTTGTCTGCTTTCTAAAGTACTTATGTGGCAGTGTGCTTTAATAGCGCCATAGTGTAACAAGCGGACTATGCATAAGTTACCATGATGAAAGGAAACTAGAATTAAATAATCGTCTTCTAAGTCTCTACTCTACAGACTAAGTGGCTCTATTATGTAGAGCACCGTTTCTTTACCGGCCAAACTTAGCAAATGTAGATTTTTCGGATCTCCTCAACTTCATTTGAAAAGAATTAAAGAACTGAAAAACCAAATGATTTGTCAAGGATAACATATTAAGACATTTTGATATAGCTTGTTTATTTCTAGTAACTTTAAAGGCATCTCACCTAGTTGTTTGGTCATAACAACCCGCTACCGTGCCTGACGCAATATATCACTCCAAGCGCCTCTGTTGCTTGCGCGCCATCTTTAAACCGTTTAGTGCTCCCTCAATTTGATTACTCCACCGGAGACACGGTTAAGCCAACAAAGCCGCTGGATCTTAATTTGTTGAATTATAACAATGTCGTGATAAGGCTCATATAGCTGTATGGTTTAGTCGTATGCGTTAGTTGTCGCCAACTCGTAGAGCACCAAAGATCTTACGAAGAACTTTTCTCTCAGAATTGGAAACTCCGATTTACTTTTCTCTTGAAAGATTTAAAGGCTTTCCAATAGACAATTGTTGCCTCAGAGCGAGTGTTTATATTTGCATGTTCACACGTTTCTTAAACCTTAGCACTTGGCGCTGTAAGGAATTACTATATAACATAATGCTTGCACACAGATATTGATATATCTATCATAATCTCTCCCAATTTAGCGCCATAGCTTACCGTATGTAAAAGTTATACCGCAGAGAGTACATTTACTTCCGAGTGGATTTTTTACTATATTAAAATGAAAAATATAAAAATTGTTATCCTCATTCTTGTGTTTTTTATCGTGAACAGTACGAATAACATAAAACAGTCACTGAATTCATCAGGTTTGGCTACACTCTATTTCTTGTTGTATGAACGACTCAAGAAATCAGACTTAGGAATGCATTTTAGCAGACGAAAAGACATAATAAAATAATCTCTACATAAGGGGCTATTGAAAAATCAGAATATAAATATTGTTTTGAGAATTAGATCAAATGCTGTCATAAGTGCGTGTCAGTAAATGGAATGTACTTTAAGGAAACAATATCGATTATAAAGAACAAACTTACGTTTTCAATTTTCAAACGAACTTCCTGGTACTTATTGATAAATGTTGTTTGAGAAAATAAAATTATGCTTAAAAAGAGAAATTGGATTTCAAGTTACTCGCTATTGCTTATATGTACGAATTTCATATTTTCGAGACTTTTCAAAAAAGGCATGCTCATCCCAAAATGATATTTCTCTACCATTTGCATATATTATGATTTAATTAATGTGTTATATTATTTAGCTGTCATAAAATCCATGTGCAGAAAGTACTATCTTAAATCAATACGTAGTGTGTTTCCTTTTCCATCATCCTGCTGAAAGTGTATCATCATCAAAAACTTTTCCCCCAAAAAGGACTCTATCCAACCTTTTTCATATTTCTATCAAAAATGTTCACAAATTTTCGGCATGCAAAGGCATTTATAAACTTTTTAATGAACAATTTTGCAAATTTCCACAATAAACGTAACAAGTTGAACTGAAAATTCCATTAAAAGTTACAAAATCGCTTTTCCAGTTAATTGCTTATATTGAAAAGGACGAAAAATAAAAAGAAATTGAAGTGAATAAACGAAAAAAAATAGTTTACGCAGTACAACTTTTTCACCAAAAATCCATTAGTAATAAATGAAATAAATTATTAAATTGTACGACGATGAGTATGAAAAAGTTTTTGTAACTATTGATTTTGCACACATATGCAAACTAAACTCACACAAACACAATATAAACATATACACCACATATGATACGAAGTAACTCAAATAGGATTTGTGGATAGTTAAAGTTATGGAAAGATTTGTGAGGTCTTAATTGGTTGTATTATTATTTCTGGTCTATCTACATATGAACATCGAAACCAACTATCAATTCAAAGTCTTTCCAAGGTGTACTTTTACTGAACTATCTTCTTAAGAAATCAAGAATACATTAAAAACAATGAATTTATATTATAAAATAATACCGCACTTTTGAATATAATATATTTATACTATATGAGAATTATATTTCAATTCTTGTGCATATTTTTGCTCATGTTATACATATAGACATCTGATGAATGTTCACAGCAATTTTACATTCGTATTTTTAGCTATATAAAATATTTTTAGCTAATATTTGAATTTATATTCAATTTATTAATATTATTTTTAATTCACGCTGAGTTAGCGATATTGGCCTCCTTTTAATTTGATTTCTCTTATAAATTCGTGTTTGTTCTAGTTACAAAAAAAGATTGATATATGTATAGTAATTTTTTGTGACAAGCCAAAAGGAATTGCTCTAATACTGTTAAAACAATCAGGTAATTAAAATCATAATATATATTCTTTAAATCTAGAACTTCTGACTAATTTCACAGAAATAAATTCAAGGTATCTTAAATAATATAGACATCTCTCAAGAAATAGGCACAGAAAACTCTTTTGTCTTGTTGTTCAAATTCATTCGTGACAAAAATGAAGCCATTCATCTAAACTATTCTACAACATCTCCAAAATTCCAAACAGCTGAATAATAGCATCCATTATTGTATACTGCTAGCAATGAAATGGTGCCATTCTCTCCAAACTTACGAGAATTCTTCTGCTACTGAATTCTTCGGTAGCACTTCTTTATATTTGATGCCACTTCTTCATTGAAACTCAAAATTATGGAAGTGCAGTTCACTTGCAGTAGCGTCATTTCGAAAAATTACGATTGTTATACCTGCACTGATTGACCAAAGACTATTAGTGACACTCAAATACAAGTTAAGTATAATCAATGGTAATAAATAGTAATGAACAGCAGAAGTTTAGATGAGCTTTGCTCCTCAATAATGAAGAAGTTATATCCAAATATATAACTTCATTGTTACTGGAGGACATTTATTTTGTCCATTATCTCTTAATACCGTGTTTTACTTCAGGTTAACACGTAACACAATTACGGACTAATAACGATAACACAAAACCGCATACACGTCATGTCCTACCTTCCGTCTCTGTGGATCAATAGCTCCATGTGTTCTTTACAATCAGCTTTGTTATTCGAATGTGCTACTTAATATTTAGTTTGCTAGATCGTTTATTTGTTAATACGGTACCGAGAAATATCATTCGCTATCTGCTGTTGCTAAGGATGAATAGGTTCATATGTTCTTCACAACCAGCTATGTATTATTACTACATTAAAGGGTGGATCTAGTACTTAGTTTCCTTTGTCCTATATTCTGTTAATAAGTTACCGAAATCACTAAATGGACGAAATAATGTACTTGTTCTACACTGCCCAATTACATTGAAATTGTCTCGTTGAATGTACTCTGCTGGTATAACTCCTACTCCCCTGCCTCACCGCCTTTATAACAACAATGTTTGTGGTATCATTGTTTGCAACAAAACTCACCAAACAACAGAAGCGATTTCTCATACATGTAACTGACAAGTACTTTATTGTTGTAGTTTGTTATAGTTGTTGTTGTTGCTGCCTTAATCATTGTTATTTATTAACTGTATGAAGTGGAAGTTGTTGCAATAACTGTTGTTGCCAATGAAGCAATATTTTAGCAATTTTTAGTTGTTGATTTAATGTTGCCATTGTCAATGTTGTTGTTTTGCTTTTATGACTGTTGCACACTTACGTTTGCAGTTAATTTTGTTGACAACGAACCGCCCAGGCACTTTATTGACATATGCGACAATAAATTTTACTCAGTGCAGTTGCACAATGCATTCAATGTATTCACTGCCATCCGGACAAGACACATATTCCAGGACTTTCTTACTGCGTTGTGTTGCCACATTATTGTTTTTTTTTTATTATTTTGTATTTTTTGCAATTTTATGTGTGGAACACAACCGTAAAATATTGTTGCTGTCAGTTCGAAATCGCATTTGTGATCACTTTGTTCTGTTCTCGTGCTTGTTAGCAACGTTTATGGGACAGTTCAATATACACTCCAGAATGATTGTGAAAACGTGTATAAATTATTTAAAAACATTGTTTTTGTAATGATATATATTATGCTATAAGCAAATAAATTAAAAAAATATTAGTTTAACGAATCAATTCATGCAGTAAAAATGAAAGAGAATCCTTTCAAAGGATTTATGTGACATATGTGGAACAGCAAAGTGAATGCCTTTTTAATTAATAGTTTACTTAGAGGTGAGTGTTTATGTTAGTAAAAGAAAAACTATGAACTATGGGTTGAAGGAATGGATTGGTTCAACAAACCAATAAACTGCTAATTGGCTTATATATATCAATGTGTTTTGAAAATAATATTAGAAAATCTGAATGAATTTATTTTTACATATCGCAGAATAAATTAGAGTTATTTTCTTTATTTTTTATTTGAAGTTAACTTCAAGTTTTGATAAGGTTTTGAAGTAAACTTCAAACTGAATATTGAAATCAATATTCTTTCAATCTGAAGAGTTAGTTTTTTTTGTATATTGCTGTAGTTTAGATTCTAATAAAAAGATGTAAGTTTAATGAATAAAAAATTTATTCATTAACATGACTAAACATTTTTTGAAAAGTAGTTATAACGGAAGTGAAAGACTACTATATGAATGCAATGTAGTTCTTTGTAAAATGGAAACAAACAAAATAACAAAAGGCTTTTAAAAAGGACTTGACATTGAACTGCCGAAGTTTTTATACAATTAAGAAAAGCTGTTCTCAGAGCATTAGTTGGTATCAGCATAGTCCATAATGCAGCTGAGTGTCATTATAGTATGATAACTTAAATTTATTTCGAGGTTGCGGGCTCTTCATTTATTATCATAAGATATTTGATATAAAGTAACAGTTTCTTACTAAGAATAGAAAGCCTGTTTCAGTTAAATTTATCTAAGATCAGTTCTTTAATTATCCTGCCCCAATGATGAAGTCAAAATACTGCAAAACATTGGCAACTTTATATAAAAATGTGCTACAGAAAAGTTTTTCGAATAGTAGTTAATTCTAACAACAAAATTTTATTATTTTTAATCAATTAAATTTTTTTGGTGACCATACAGCTGTTTCGAGTTTGACAAATAGACATCATCTGCAGTTTTTATGTGAAATTATTTTTTGAATTTAACTATTCGTGAATAAGTTTTTGATACTACCAAAGCTTGAACTTGTATTCTGCCAAATTTGAAGCTCAGAGTCGGTATTTATCAGCTAACTGGCCCATAGCCGTACTTAAGTTGTATGTTCGAACAGTGAGTATTTTTGTTAATTTGTTGTCGAAGTTTACTAATAAATTAAATAACTGTTTTATATTAGAACGAAATCATAAGCCAACTATAGAATAATTGAATTTTATTAATACTAGTTATTTTAAACTCTTTTTTGAAGAGGCATTATTTACGATTTCAAATTAATTTTTTTTGTGTATAGAACAATTTGTGTGATAAAGCTCCAAATAGTTATAACTAATATAAAAATTCAATTAAATATTTTCACACAAGAAATTTATTCAAATTTTAAACTTGAAATCTTAACTTGTTAATATTAAAGCATCGTTTTGCCTGTTTTAAATATACCAACTATAAAACACAATCTATTTTGAACCATTTCAGAAGCCCTAAGTATTGATACTAAAAAAAATATTTTAGGATATGTTCCACGTCTTTATATGGCTATTACGTAGTAAATATATCATCCAGGTCATTCATCTAGTTTATAGTAGACTCTAAATACTATCCTAAATAAACATATTATTGCCTATAGTCGAAACCTTACATAAATATAATGAATTTAGCGGCTTAAGATAAAATTGAATTTTAGTATTATTTTTTGCATGGTGATTACCCTAACTATTAACTATAAATAAGAATGTTTTGGACTATATCGTAATCTTTATATAGAGATTACATAACATAAATATCATATAAATAAATTCTGCGGTTTAAAACAAAATTAAGTTTTGCTATCTTATATAGTGACATACATGTATCTATATATATGGTGACTTCCCTAAATGTTGACTGTAACTAAAAATTGTTATAGTTTATATTTGGTTCTTTTAAATAGAGATAGGTTTAACAGTTAAGGAATCCCTTGGGCACTAATATGGAATAACTGAGTTTCGATATATTTTTACTTATATAAAATAAAAAATATACATTTGTTAACCAATAATATAACTTTATTTATACTTTAAGTAGTTACAATTGCTTAATTCCAAATGATTTTTTTAAATTACAAAAAAAAAACTATTCATAATAAAAAAACACCAATTATTAATAATTCCTAACAAAGTAAATGAACTTAAAGGAAGTACTAAATAATTCCTGTTGCACATTGAAACTCTGACAGCAAGAACTTAACTACGATGGCAACATGAAGTACAAATGCAAAGTAATGCACTTAACAATTGTTGCATCTCGTGGCATTGCACAGCAGGACATGAGAATAAAGCAGTTCAAAATGCAACCATTCAAGGATTATTAAGATAAATGCAAAGCAATTTGAGTTCAAGATAAGTGCACTTAAGATGTAGATTCCAATTTAGAGAAGAATTTAGTAATTGTGAAGGTTTCACTAATAAATTCCGATTTATTCGCATGCACACATGCAAACCATTTATGCTTTGATGGCACAAGATTTATTGGTATGTATTATCGATTGAGGATTTAATTAAAAATTCAATTTTGTCAAGGCTTCAAATATGGTTTTAAAAAGAATTTCTGTTATTATCTTCCAATTTCCAGATATAAATATTTTGACTTATGCAAATATTGGCGATATTGTAATTCTGTCGTTGCGTGCCATGCATAATTTCATTGGCGTAAATTAAAATTTTATTGCATAATTTCCGGCGCTGACTAGGTTGGGAATTGCATAAATTTATGTTCTTGTTTGGAATAATTTAGATATTGCGGTTAAGCAATGTGTATATTTTATAATTAAATTAAATATTTTGCATATAAATTAAATTTTATACTGGTTTTTCAAAAAATGTATACATTATTTACTTAATAAAATACCCGAGTGGGAATTAAAATTTTTGTTATAATTTATTTATTAATATTATTGTTGTTGTGTAGAAATGAAACAAAAGCACTGCGGGATATTCATTTTTATCTAATTTATTATTTATACAAAAAGAAATGTTATTTAATAAATTAATATTAGATAAAATTTATTGCTAAAATAGTAAATAACTTCCTTCCCTTTTTGATTACTGATTTTGGCATGATTTCCATATCATGGCTGTTGCGCTTTAATAATTGTTTCTATAAGTCAATAATGCTTAATTCTTTAATTTTTGAGATTTAAGTTTACTATAAGAATTTTGTAAGAGATAAAAACAAATTGAATTTCAATTCCTTTGCTTTATATTAGCTTTTGTCTGAAAATTTTTATTTCTAAATTTACTGCAAAATTTAATACTGTGAAAAGAATACAAATACTAAAGAAAATGTTAAGGAAATGAAAGTTAAGATACACATAAAACTATTTTTCAACTTTGGCAATGTGTTCTTTGAGCTTAGCTTAAGCTTAAAGTAACAGTTCAATTGGCATTTGGGTCACTTCATTAGTTAATTTCTCAAGGGAAAGAAAAACTGTTTTGTGAAAACTGTGAAAAGGGAAGGAACACAAAAACTCTTCTTTGAGACTTGAAGTCAATAAAGTTACTACCAAAAATTTTCAAAAAATCAACAAAACTAACAGTTGCACTAAAAGTAGTAAATTCGAATGTCGATGCAGGATGCTATGTGGTATATGTGGCATAGCAGAAGAATGAATAACAGACGAAATGCAAATGTATACAGTCCTTTGATATTTGGAGCATAGCTAAAAACTTCAACTAATTAAATACTTTGAGAGTGAAAGCTTTTGGTTGCAGTACCTTTAAGTGACTTAGTAATTTCATTTTGTTACTATTAATTTAACAAATATTTTATCCGAAAAATTTTTATTTTATAAAGAATTTTTATTATAAATTTATTAAAAAAATCTTTTCTTTAATTTTACGTTTTATTTAAAAATTCATTTCATTTCGTATTTCACCTGCCACAGTTGCATCCACAACATGCAACATAATCATTTGTTCTGTCTAACTTCAATTCTGGTTGTTCCTTTGCTTGCTGACCTGTGCTTCTATGCAGCAAGCACGCATCTCCTCCCATGGTATTTGCATTCAATTAAATCTTATGGTATGTGCTTCATGGTTGAGCATAGCTAAATGTAGCTGAATGTGGTAGAAAGTAGTAAAATGTAGTAGAATGTAGTAGAATGTAACTAAACTCACAAAACTGTTGAAGCTTTGAACTGAAATGTTGCTGGCAATAACATAAAACGGAATTACGTTGCTAAAATATTGTTGCAACGTGATTATTGAAATTAAGTTCTACAGTTGTAGCATTGCTGGGGAAATAAATTCCGTGTTTTAATTTTGTGATTTCGGTAATGTTTTCTCTTCTGGTTTTATCTAAAAAAGGATTATGATAAAATATTATTCCCAAAAATCACTTACATTAGTGAGCGAAAAATTTTTTACTTGTGTAAAAGTTTTTCACCATTGGGAGTTGCAGATGTAAGGGGATATGACTACACTTTGCTTAATAAGAAAATTTTATGAATTTAGTCAACTTTATGGTATATAGCATAGTGGCTAAAAGTTAAAGGTTAATGTAATTAATTTCATCTTTTTTTTTTGTTTTTTCTAATCTTTCCTATTGCGAATTGGTTTTTGTTATGAATCGATATTCAATAGCATTTTTCTCGGTTTCAGTGACCCGTCTGCTCTTTTCTTCCCTATCTGCAAAACTTGCATCACCGCATGGTTTTTTGATCTTCTCATGACAAACTCATACATGGTTTTATAGTTTATTGAACATTGTAGACCCACTGAACCACCACAGTATACACAATTCTCTCAAAATAAGCTTCTTTTGCAATAGATGTTAAGCAGTTCAGTTCAGTTATTTCTAAAAGAAAAAATATCAACCTGCTGTATTTATTCAGATCTTTTCAAATAGTGATGTTAGATCTTAAATAGATTTAGAAGTAATAAATAGAAACCGTGAAAATATCTACAAAACTTTAATTTAAGATTAAAATTTAATAGCTGTTACGTTTTGCTTAATTTTGATCTGCCTTAACATATACAACATACTGCTTAAGCTTTATGAACATGTACCATCGTTTCCAAAACTAAAGTTGGTATTGCTCAATGCGGGAAACTGATGGCGTTTCTAGCCAATTAATCATAATATAAAAAAGTGATATATACATTAAGACTGAAAAGTTTTCGGAAATTCTCATTTAAAATTCGCGCGCTGTATATTTTTCGATATTTTAAGTTTATGTAGTTTGGCAGCACTGTCCTTAATTACTATGCCAAAAATGAGCTCGATCTGTCAGACAGTTCGTTTACGGCAGCTGTTGAAACCAGTTCACCTCAGTAGTGCGTTGCGAAATGTCTTCGACGGTCGTACGACCGTCCTGGAAGGCTTTGTACCACTCATAAACTTGAGTTTTCGATAAAACTGATTCCCCATAAGCCTTTTGTAGCATTCGCAACGATTCTGCACACGAAATTTCGTTCGAAACACAAAATTTGATGCAAACTCTTTGTTCAATATTTTTTTCCATTGTTTTTTTCGCAACGCCCTACTGAGGTGAACTGGTTTCAACAGCTGCCGTAAACGAACTGTCTGACAGATCGCGCTCATTTTTGGCATAGTAATTAAGGACAGTGCTGCCAAACTATACATAAACTTAAAATATCGAAAAATATACAGCGCGCGAATTTTAAATGAGAATTTCCGAAAACTTTTCGGTCTTAATGTATTTATCAAGTTCATTAAGGAAATGTATTGTTAACTGTTCTTCTCCAACTTTCGAGTCCATAAACCTGTCACTAAAACCGATATCTTTAACTTTAGTAGTTTATATCCACTTTTTGTACCATCTATTCACCTATTGTATAGTAAAAAGTTCTTTATAAATTTCAGTTTTGATTAGTTCCGTATAGCTATGAGTTTAAAAACATAATACCATATAACCACTCCATGTTTTTTTTGAAATCAATGGCTTTGTAACTTTAGATGTGTTTCAAGTTTGGTTGCGTCTAGTTAAGGTTCATTTTTAGATAAGTCATAATAGAAATATATAGAGTTGAGAATGAATATCAATAGCTATTTTTTTTTTACTCTTTTTTCTTTGCTGATTGCAAAGTCTGGGTTATATATACTCAAACACACTTCCGACATCCTGACCCGCGTTTGATCTCATCTGTAGTCCATAACATTTGATGAAAATACTTAAGCATCTCTATATTAAATTCCCTTTTAAAAATATGATGTAGGAATAGGAATGAGCGGGGTTCAAGCTTCCAACGGAGCGGAGCACTCCGATCATTATTGTTCTTTTATGCTTCAACAGTCTCTAACCGAACAGAAGACATTCCGCCTTCCGAGTGTCAGCCGCTGAAGACCTCCTCATGTCAGAAGAGGAGAGTAGTTCTCGACCCAGTGGCACAGATCAAGGCTAGGTAGTCGCATAGCATGTGACTGGAAGATTTGAGCTTTAACTTAAAACGCTTTTGCTTGCGTCCGTCCGATTACAATTAGCCAGCAGCCATGGTTGAGACATGACCATACTATGGACCTGTTTCTACCCGCCCCCGCGTCGATAATGTAATCAAACTACCGACAATATACAATAGTTACGGCACATATACAAAGTATGTGTTTATCCCCTTATGTATCTGACGGCCGTCAAAAAAATTACAACAACGTCCACCATTTCGTTGTTGAACTTTCATCACCTGTTTAAGAAAGTAAAATTCTATATATAAATTTCATAAATTCTCTAAGATTTATAAGTTGAAGAAATTAATAGGTAGCAATAAACGAAAAGTTTTTCATAGAAGTTTAACTCTTTCACTAGAAATTTTTACGCTGCAATAACATATTTATTTACAATAAATTAACAAAAGATTAAAAAAATATGTGAAAAATTAATTAAATACATTTAAAAAAAATAAAAAATTTGAAACCATTATAACTTCTTAAACCATTTTAATGTAAAAGGACATTAGACTCGAAATTAAAAAATTTATAATAGGCTAAAAATGTAAAATGAAAATATTTAAGTTTAGCTATATCAATGGACCATTTTCGCAGTATTAAGAATGTCAAAACCCAGGAATTTTTTAATAGATCAATGCAAAGTTATTGGATCTCCTCAACTTTACCTGGAAAATAAAATGATTTAACAAGGATAAGAGATAACAAAGGTTAAAAATATATGCCTCCGAGTGGATGTGCTAATAACTGTCAGCACGATGCCTCTTAACCTAACCTAACCTCATTATTCTATATTGTCAAGTTCGGTTTTTTTTTTAATTTCAAAAATAAGGTATCAAATTTTCTATTAATACCTCTTTTTTTGGAAAAATTATGTTAATGAAATTATGTTAAAAACAACCAATATTATTTATATTGAAAATATTTTGTCTTACATCTTTTTTCAGCATTTATTTATTCCTGGAGGCATATTCAGCTAATATTAACTAAAAATTGTTTTCTATTCTCTTTTCAGAAATAAAATTCTCATTAATGAAAGCAAAACTTTGTAAGGAAATTGCAATTTATAACAAAAACATAAAAGAGGAAATTAACACAATAAGGATATGCAAGGCCACAAGGATATATATACAAATATATAAGTATTAATATAAAACCACGTACAAACTAAACAATGAAATAGAACAAAATAGAAAACAGAAAAAAGAGAAAACGCCATTTATCTAAATGACCTTAATTTGTTTTTAATTTCAATGCAAAATATATATAGAAAAAGGAATACAGAATATATGTAAAATATATATATATAAAAAATATATATATACTGAATGTATTATACAAATGAACTTAAAGTGGAAATATAACTAACTTAATAACTTACAAAATCATATTCGGAGTTTCGAAAAATAAATGGCGTTAAGATTTTAATAGAAACGGAAACGCAAGTGCAATCGTTTTAAGTGCCGTGTAACAAAACTTGACAACTTGTAAATAGTGGCAATTTGTACACAGCAAAAAGTTTAAATCAAAAACAAGGAAATAAAAAAAAAACGCAATAAAAACAAATCTGCATAATCGAAGGTGTAAAACGCCCAAAAACATGCAATAAAAATGTGGTAAAACAAACACAAAACTTTTTTGTCAAGTTCAGTACTTGTACACGCGTTGCACTGCACGAAATATTGCAATAGAAATTCAAATGTGAAAGGATTGAACGCGATGAAGTGAATAAGGACTTTTGCGCTCTAACGAAATTGCCTGAAAACTCACTTTTTGCTATATAAAATGAAATGGTAAAAAAGGATTTTCGTGTGAATAAAATATTTCATGATTTTTATGTGATTTTTTACACTTGAAAATAAATGTCGTTTTTTTGATGAGCACATAAAGGACACGTACTAGTAGCGCTCGCTTTCAATCATGTGAAATATAATAAAATTTACTAAAGTACTACTTTTAATAAAAATCTGATGCCATCAAAATAATTTAATAATTCAATACAAAAAAAATTCATCTGAAATATTATCGCAATAAATTTTTTGTGAACATAAGGATAACATCAAAAATACTATGAAACGCTTTTAAATGCAACTGTTATCGGATCAAATAGAAAAAATATTTTATTTTTAAAATTTAATCAAAGCAAAAAATTAAAATAATTAAACCTTCAAAATGTTGCCAACAAATGTTATGACGTTTATGAAGAAGGTAAGTTTAATTCAGCATCAAATTTAATATATATATTAAATGAATAATGGTTAAATGCAAACATATGTATACTATATATATGTTACAATCTGTATATCTGTACAGACTAACAAATTAATTAAAAAGTTGTCCCAATTAATACATGAATTCCATGAAATGCTGTTGCTATAAAAAATGTACACCCAAAAACAGGATCAATAATTATAAAAGGTGCCTCAATATATTCATAAGCCTGAAGAATTGTTAAATAAATTCCCAACAAAATTATGAAGAATTGTCATTAAGGTCATTATTTATGGTATATTATAAGCGCAAATAATGACTGTATTATGTTAATAACAACGACGCCTAGTATTTTTCTATATATTCTTCTTTTCTTCTTAGCATCTATAAATTTTATCTGCTTCTTGATTACTTGTCGCAGAAAAATTTTCATATCGATTGAAAACTTTTAAAAAAAAATTTATTTTTAATGAATCACCATTCTTTTTGAAACTGATCCATATACCTCGTCTCCTATATATATGGTAACAACAAGAAATTATTGAGTGCTACATTTATCAGACACAACATAATATATTTTATATAGAAATAGACGGAAATTACGGCCGGGTTACTCTTTTAAGTAAGCGAAATTGCTGATAAGAAGAAATAGAAAAAATGTACTCTGTACTCACTGTACTGAAGACAATAATTAATAGTTTCCAGTCTATCGCAGACCAAGAGGTCAGGATATGAATTTTTTATAATATTTACTATTGTGGAAATCAGACATATGAGAAGAAAACTGTTTCTAATTTTCTTCATACATGCTCAACTCTTTTTTCGTGTTATTTTTTTTTGTTTGTTTTTAATTAATATTCACTCAATAATCCAACATTTCCTTACACAGGAACTAGCTACAAACAACAGATATTTACAAATAATAATTTAAAATATACGAATTAATACGAAAGTCTTACAACTATTTATTTCTTATTGATGTAAAAAAATTTTTTTAAGGAATAAAAATCTTTGGACCTAAGCTCAAATAAAACTTTGGACAATCAAAATCTGCCAGTTTAATAAGCAGATCTGTTATTCATAATTCAGTCGTCTCATAATCATTATGAGACATAATTACATTGTCTTAGTCCAAACTTAAAAAGGCAATCCAGCGGTTCTGGCAATTAGATGAACCAGAAACATCAAACAAAAAATTCACTCCAGCAGAAGAATTGTGCAAATCCCATTTTGCAACCTATATGAGAAGAAACCACGTTGGTTGGTTCAGTGTTAGAAGGCTGTTTAAACAAGACCCATTAATTGTTGGTAAATCAAAGCAAATTGCTATAAACAAGTTTTAAGCTTTACAAAAAGGCTTATAAGGGATCTGATACTTAAGACACAATATGTAGAGTTCATGAATTAGTATGTAGACCTAGGATATAACCTAACCTTAAGTCCAAAAGTTTATCGGTTTTGGCTAAGCATCACTATTTTTTGATACAATAATTGATATCCTTCGCGAATTTCGATGTTAAGTAAAGAATTCCATCATCACATTTCTTTAGTTGTTATTATGTTAAACTTGTTGTTTTAGAGTTGCCTGAAATGAAACTTATTTACTTAATCTAAAATTGATTTTATCGATGCATTTCTGTCTTCGTGATCTCTATAGAATCTCACAATAAATCTTCGAAAGAAAATTACCATGAATTAATTCAACTTTCAAGTCACTGTAAACAGCCTAAGTTACTCTTTATTGATAAAACCTTCTGTATGAGAAAGTAGTTAAATATATGAAACTTGAATAGAGAACTGCACTGTGATGTGATGTGTTTTCTTATCCGACTTCAATTCTTTCTTTATTTACACGCTTCAAAGTCTCATTTGTTTCAGTTTATGTTTCTATAATAATATATAATTATATATTATTATGTATCTAGCATTATCATTGAGTGGTTTTTTTTGTAAAAGTATGATAATATTTTATAGATTGCTCTTAAGACATATTTTAGTTCTATGTTCAAATAGTCTCTCTGATGCATGTTATTGTACAAACTGAAACAATTTATTATCTGTTCAAGCAGTTAGAGTGGTTACTGTTTAGTGTTTTTAATTTTATTATCAAAATTTTTAAGTATAGTTCCTAGAAAATCATTAAAGAAAAAACTTCTTACTAAATTATTCTTATTATGATCAATTGCTAATGAGTTTTTATTCAAAATGAAGTTACTTTTATTAATATTTGCTTAAATATTTTTCTAAATATTTAAAGCAACATTGTAACATTTTATGAACTGAAACAAGTTTATGTAATAAAAACTCTATTTTAACATTTTCCTCCAAATTTTGAAATTTAATTTGAACTTCATTTTATGAGTCCAACAGATTTCAGAATATTCAAAATTACTTGCGCTCCTCTCAAGTAGAGAGGTATTTGCATTAATACCAACACCCGCCGCTGTTGTAAAATAGTTATAATTTTTATGGATTTTATAATAAAAAACTTTTTAACAACTTTAGCTTATCATAAAGTACTTTAATGCTGCCAAAAATGTTCATTATTAAAACTATAAAACGTTGACGTATAACATGCACGAGTATTTATTACACTGAAGTGGAAAAATAGTAGGATTACTATATAAAGATTGTAATTTAAAGTTGATAACGGGTTTCATTACAGGTCATTATGGCCTGAAATTCACCTTCATAAATTACAATTATCTGCTAACTCGGAATGCAGATTATGCCTCGAAGATGAGGAAACGACCATGCACATTCTTTGTGACTGTCCAGCTTTAACTACGCACAGAAGAAACCTGTTTCATAAAGAATTTCTGTCACCAGAACAGATTAAGAACTCTTCTCTAGATTTAGTTCTAGACTTTATTCACAAAGCTTTAAGGGGCTTTGCTTAATCAATAGTGAAACTGGTACAATAGGTCTCTTCTGGCCGCAGTACCGGCTGTTGTGCAATTTTCACTTCTACTCCTTAATAATTAATAAAATAATAATATAAAGATTTGGAAAATGTCATAAAAATCAATATGAATCGTTATTCGCACTTAATGCTAAATCATAATCTTGAACCTATGAAAGAATATATAAATATAACTATTTTTACTTTTAGAATAAGAAACAATGAATCTTTATTCTCAATGTTCATTATTTTTACTTCTGCTTTTAGAGAACATAATAGGATTTTAAAAATCATTAAATCATAAAATATCCTTTTTTTTATAACTTTGAAGTAATCTTGGGTTGTTCATTAACTATATCCCTCATACGAACGATTTATTTAACTAAGTCAACGACTGCATTCATTGGTGGTTATATATTTCTTTCATGAAACGATTGATTCACTAACACCCAGATAAAAACTCTTGAGTTAGCGTTGATGCTATTTTGGTGTACGTTCACTGAACTCTACTAGCAGTTTGATTGCATTGAGGACACTTTCCGAATTCATGTTCTTTAATACTCTATATTTTAATGAATGTATTCTATTTCTATTTTGCAAAAACGATTTGTTCCAATACTTAAAATCATATTCCGGAAAGAATTTTATATAATTCTCCCATGCTTACTTTTTGACTATTAATTTTTAATAGATAATTAGATAATAGATAAAAAGCCAGTGATATTTAAAATTATTTCAATTAGTAAACCGACCAACGTGCGAGATGTGATTATTGTCATTTTACATTAAGTCTGTTAGAGGTTCTAGAGCCACTTGCATCGTTAAGACCAGCGATATCTGAGTTCTGAATTGAGTTTGTACTCACTGTCGTCATTTGCCTCGTCAAGAACAAACCAAGTATTTAAAAATGAAATATTTGAACCATAAAAGTGATCCATTGATGTGTACATATGTGGGAGTAGTATTTTGTCTGGTGACTACCTTAATTTCCCACAAATATAAATATATTTTTTTGTAAGAGAAATGATCAGCAATGGCAAAAACCTTGCCATAACCTCCCTATTATAACATGTAAAAATAAAAATGTAAATTATTCAATCATCTGAAATCTTGAATTAAATATTAGATTTGTTCTCCTTTTACATGAAAGTAAGAGAGTATCAAGAAGGTTGAAGTTTATAAACTTTGAATACTTTCATCTTAGTGAACTATATATGTTATAAAACAATCCAATTAATTTAAATTACGAGTGACTGAATGAATTCAGCAAAATAAATGTGAAAGCTATGTAATATCCGTATCTCAAATTAAAATTTTTTTTCAAATAGTGTGCAATCTGAAGCATCCGATAATCTTCATCTTCAAGAGGCACAATAATATTAAACTTTTCACTCAAGAAATTACTAACACATAAATGCTGATTTATAGCATTTTCATTACCTTAAATAAAATAAATGCTATAAGCTAGCATTTGAATGCTTTAAAAAAATCTAATCATTAAAGTAAAATTTATTAAATTCATATGATTATATATGAGGTATACATTGTGACCGAAAAGTTTTCGGAAATTCTCATTTAAAATTCGCGCGCTGTATATTTTTCGATATTTTAAGTTTATGTAGTTTGGCAGCCTGTCTTAATTACTATGCAAAATTTGCGCGCATCTGTCAGACAGTTCGTTTACCGGCAGCTGTTGAAACCAGTTCCCCTCAGTAGTGCGTTGCGAAAAAACAATGGAAAAAAATATTGAACAAAGAGTTTGCATCAAATTTTGTGTTTCGAACGAAATTTCGTG
Organism: Teleopsis dalmanni; assembly: GCF_002237135.1. NCBI lineage: Eukaryota > Metazoa > Arthropoda > Insecta > Diptera > Diopsidae > Teleopsis > Teleopsis dalmanni. The sequence continues at coordinate 222,377,650 of NC_051846.1, read as the reverse complement.
TGCAGAATCGTTGCGAATGCTACAAAAGGCTTATGGGTAATCAGTTTTATCGAAAACTCAAGTTTATGAGTGGTACAAAGCCTTTCAGGACGGTCGTACGACCGTCGAAGACATGCCGCGTTCTGGACGACCTTCGGCCTCTACCACCGACGAAAACATTGAAAAGGCAAAGGAAATCGTGTTCCAAAATCCTCATGTGAGTGTTAGAGAGATAGCACGAGAGCTAGGCATCGGTCGTGAGAGCTATCCGCCGTAAACGGCCTCAATTGTGGAAGGATAATTCATGGATTTTTCATGACGATAATGCTCCCTCGCACCGAGCCAACATTATCAACGATTTTAAGGCCAAACATTCAATAAATACCATCAAACAGCCACCGTATTCACCTGATCTTGCACCGTGTGACTTTTTCCTGTTTCCCAAACTCAAATTACCACTCAGAGGAACGCGTTTTGAATCCATAGAAGACGAAAAACAGAATTCGCAGAGGGAACTCAAAGCCATACCGGAAAGCGCCAATAAAAAATGTTTTGTGATTGGAAGAAGGTTGGCATTTGTGTATCGCTTCTAATGAGCATATTTTGAAGGAGATAAAATAAATATTGATGAAGATTAAGAATTTTGCGTTTTATTTAAAATTTCCGGAAACGTTTCGGTCACAATGTACATATATATATATCAGTTATATATGAGTTATAGTAAACTCCTGTAAGTTATTTTATTAATGAAGAAAATTATTTAACCTGAACTATTTAACATTCATTTAAAAAGTGAATTGTATAAATATAAGCTACATTACTTTTATGGAAATATAACTTTGTCCTATATATGTCATTTGTCCTATATCTTCAATAGAACAAATGATAATGCGCCAAAACAAAAAACATTAGGCAATTAAAAGGTGGACTTGTTTTCTTGATAATATATAAAAATAAAAAAATAAAAACTTAAATTATTTGAAATCAAAAGTTATATTCAATTTGTTCCTGTTTTATATAAAAGTGAGGAAGTGTCGATAAATTAAATCAAACTATAAATTTAACTAGAGATATAAAAACAAGTGATACTAAGGACGAAATAAGCCAGCACAAAATGTAGTAATATTACATTACTACTACTGCCACTGTGTGGCAGCACAGTAGGATAGACGCTGCACTGGAACTCTCATATAGGCAAGTCTGTGAGCTGCAGCTCCAGACACGATATGATATAGGTCTGTAGAGAGGAAAAAAATATGTTGAGATATACTTGGAAATGATAAATTAACTACGTATTATAGAAACAATGTAGCAGCACAGTAGGGCGGGCGTTGAGTTGGAACCCACATAGAAATCTGTGAGCTGTAGTTTCAGACAAGGTGTAACCTAGTTCTATACAGAGCAAATTAAATATATTGTAGTATATTTGAGGTACTGTGTAGCTTGAAGCACGTACCATAATCTTTCTCGCTCTTATCCTTATCTCCCAGTGGAGCATAGGGCCTCTAACGTATATGATACCATTTTGAAAAACTGTTAAGGTTATATGCTCTACTTGAAATCAAGGGTTACAGTAAATAAAGTAAGATTATTTCCAGATATTTTTTTAAAATCATGAATTTAATAAAAATAACTTTGCCTGCTTTTATGACTTTTTATTAAACTACATTTGTATCATTTGGAAATACTTTTTTTTGAACATTGTCAACATTAATAATGCTCCATTTAAACAATCAGTGCATGAAAATGGCGTATCTCTCAAGTGAATAGCGTTGAGTTTGAGATTTTTATATTTTCGCATGAGTTGTGAATGTGAATCGTATTGATTGACATTTTAGATATAATTTGCTTATACCAGAACTCGAATATCTGTAATGATTTTTGTTTAATTTTAATTCACTTGCGAGAACTTGAGCATTTTTTTATCAAGCACGAAAAACAGTTCAACATTTGCAGTAAATTTCAATTAAAATTCCATTATTACGAATTATTTAAATATTCGAGACATTTTATTTAAAATTTTGTTTGCGTAGGCAAGTGGCTTCGGTTACAATATAAATTATTCATAATTAAAATGAGTGACGAACACAGAGCAACGATGGAATTATTGAAAATTCATTATTCTCAGAATATTTTATTCGAAAATATCAACGAAGTTCCCAGCTTCATTTTGGCTGCCAAGGGCATTTATGCGATTTGAGCTGGCATTTCTGCTGCGCTTAGTGAATACTTAATTTCTGCTGTAGCATTGCTCAGTGCTCCGCCGGATGCAAAATCTTTCAAAAAGTAAAAAATTTTATACTGAAATTGAGAAATTTTCATTGGTGAATAAGTGAATCGGTGCTGAGTTGTGTTAACAGTACTTCCAAATTCTATTATTAAAAATTAAAACGTCAAAAGTAAATTTCATTAGGAAGCTGAGAAAGATACTTTTGTACCTTACACCTTGGAATTTTAAGCGGATTTAATTGATTTTGCAGACACTTTTCATACTAATTTAACAATGTTTTATGCATGCGTTTTTGTAAGCTGATTTTGTAAAACTTTCACCTCATCATAATTTCATATAAAAATTTATTTTAATGAAGTTTAGAAAGTTTTGCCAAATAACTGAATAAAGCAAATGTCAAAGGGTTACGACAAGTGTCTTCAGTACTTTGAGGTGCTAGAAAAAGTTTTTAATTAAAAGCACCTTTTTCGAAATTTTTTCGAGTTGACATATTTTCATCTTCGGGATTTGCTGTAGGATTTCGAAGTTTTTCTTCAAATTATGTCGGATTTTTTTAACAAATAAAATTTTCTACCAAAGTGTATTGAAGGAGCGTAGATCTTTTGTAAAATTTTAAGAGCCCTTTTTTTATTCTCTCAATTGTGTAAATTTCGTTTAAATATTCCATTGTCAACATTATTTTCGGTACATGCATTTGTGTATTTCATTTTGTACAATAGCCAAATTTATGAGTAAATATTTATTTGGTTTAAGCCTTTTTCTTAAGTTGCTTAATATTTAAGTACAGCAATTGAAATTTGTAAAATAATTAAAATAAAGTTCATTCATGTGAGAATGAAAAAGGTCGAGTTTACTTTAAATTCAAGAATACATTATTCTTAAAAAGAAAAGTTTTTATTTCATGCCACAATCTACAGCTTTATATAAATTTTTAAATCAAATTACCTTAAAATAAGTTTTGTGTGAAATCCGGTTTTGATCCAACACAATTTCAAGTTTTTCCTAGAATTTTATAAGTTATCGTAAATGCTTAAGGCGTATGTTTCTAATTTGGTACTTAAGGATTATCATAAACAAAAAATTATAGCAAATTATTCAACCAATCAGCGTTGTTAGAGATATCCTTCATCACAAGTAGGTATGGCTAAATAGATGACACTAACACTGGATGAAACCAGTGTTAGAAAGTCCATACATGTAACGTACGTAAAACCCGTGAGAAGCGTGTAGCTTCCAAACAACACTGGAATAAAGCTATTGTACAGGAAACATACAAATGATACAACATGCTAAGGCTAATCACAAGTAAACGAATATTTTGTAAACAATATATGAGTAAACTTAAGTTAATTAAATTTAAACATGTCAACCAGTGTGCCTTTAGGTGTAATCGGTCATATGTCAATTTCATTGACACTATTGTGCAGTGTTTAGGTAGGGCAATGAACTTAGGTCAGTCATGTAAGCTGCATTTTTCAATTTTGAAAAATCGTTTCTTTCAACGAAATGAAATGTCCCAAAAAAGTCTAAGACATACAACAATAAAGCTATATAAAAGTTTATAGCTACACACTGGCTTAAGTGTCGGAGGCTCTTAAAACGAATACAGCATACAAACAAGTTGTAATGTGAAATATGCTATCTGTTTGACTACAGAACATCAGAAGTGATGTTATCTACCCTGAGGAATTAATAAATGGATTTAACAAAATTTTAAAAACACTAAACAGCCATCACGAACATTAATCGACACCCTTAATTATTTCAGTGGATTTAGAATATGTAGATTATATGTGCTATAGTTAAACTATAGTCTTAGAGTTCTCGAGCAAAGAGAAACCTTAAGTGTCATTAAAGTTCTAGTACAAAATCTTGTCTTTCTAATGCGCGGGATACAGATAACCAACGCTTTTTATTAGGAATATAATAGACTTCTTTTCACTACACCTATTATTATATAATATTGCTGTAATAATTCACTAAAAATAAAATCAGAAATGATAGCATAAAATATACAAGTGTATTTCATACCACAGAGCAAAATCTTTAAATCTTTAAAAATCTGAGTACCAAAACATAGCCACATTTTCGTAGTTCCGATGTGAAGTCTATACTACTGAACGAGTGTAAATTAGCATCTATTACAGTGCATAATTCTAAATTCTCATTCCCAAATAATAATAAATACGATATTTATATATACCAATAATAAATACTGAATTATAAACTATGGATATGGATTAAATCAATTTCGTCGTAAATATTTTATTAAATTTTTATTAGCAAACTTAAGTCATGTGTCATTACGTCTCTTCAGCGAAGAATTATGGAGGAGGAAAAGTTTATATAAATCACAAGTAGAAACCAAGTATCAGATACAGCAGTTTGAGCATACCATATATCCTGTTCATGCAAATAAGGAAATCAAGCTTATGCATAGCCCGGAAAACCAACAAATGAATTTCACAAGGAAATAGCCGTTCAGACCTACTTTCAGAAGTGTGGAGAAGAATACTACACACCGAATATATCCTTGCACACTATTCGAGGTGTGATTTCAAACATATAGCTATCAAAAAAATTAAATGAGTGTGGAGAAACTACGTAACACATAAAGTTAATGATATATAGAGAAAAAAATTGTGTTTAATAGTAATGATATAATAAATAATAAAAAATAAATAATAAAAAGAATTTATTAATACGCACATTTCTTAACACATTTCTAAAATTTCTAAATAATAATATAAGAAAGTGCTTTTATTTACTAATTAATTTTAATATACACAAATAATATAAAATACATTTACACATAAAATTTATATTCATAAATTATAACTACAATAATTATTTTGAGTTATTGTTTTTGATGATTACTAATAAATTCTATTGTATTAGGGATATGTATGAATTAAGAAAATTATTTCGAATTATTGATTATTTCCAACACTAATTAATATGAGCACATTCCCATTACTCAAACGCCTCGAATGCCACAACAAATGTAATTAGTGAAATCCTCTATTTTAATTTATTTTTTATCCATCTAATCTTGTTTTTATCTTTTTAAATAACAAATATTTATTAATAATTGCCTTGTTATGAACTTAAGATAATATTTCCAATAATTGTTTTTAACTAATAATTGCTCTTTCCTAACAGCACACAATTTACGAACAAAATAATCACTCATACGCACCGAGTGCCACTTAGAAGATTAAATTGAATGAAATATTTTCTACATAAAATAATTTGCATAAATGCAATAACTTGCATTTATTTAATTAAGATAGCATACATATCAACTAAAAGCACTTGAACAAAAAACAAAGTCGTGCTTTGAATCAATTTTCTGCCCAATAATTTTGACTGCTGCCTGTTCTTTTATCTGATTTAATGCAATTTTAATGCGACAACGCATCATAAAAACGAACGAAATTGAATAATAAACAAAGTCATTATAACGTCATTTGTCAAAATCAAAATTACAAATCACTAATGACATTACAATCAACACAAATACACAGGCGTGCAACAGTGTTTGCCTTATGCTACTGTGGGTTTAACACAGTGTGGCACAATGGCACTGTGCTATGTGCGTATGTGTGTGTATATAATTTGTTTATTGACCGAAAATTGTTTAGGATTTGGTGTGTTTAACACATAAACAATATGAAATAATGGCTTTCCCACAACCAAAATTATAGTACTTTTCTGATTAATATTGAAATATATTAATAATTATATAAGCTTATCAAATGTGTTGTACTTCTTGATAAATTTCAAAGTATTCATTGGCTTCGATAGAAATTGATATATTATGAAACATTCTTCTCTGTAAATTCAAAATAATTAGTACTTTCAGATATTTGTAGTTAGTTAATTAATTAAATGGATTATTTGTGTTATGTATATAGCATTTTAAACTTAATTACATAAATTTGAATGTTACGCGTATAGTCAATAAATATTTATTTTTAATAAAAAGGTTCGCATTTTAAACTAATGGAAATCCAATGAATTTAAATTATATTAATTTTAATATTATTTAAACTGTTAAAGTACTGTTAGCAGTACTTATATTATACATATATTATCACTGTTCGCAATAAATTTGAACTGAAATTAAAAAATTATATATAAATTAAAAAAAAGTATGTTTATGTTTAAATCTTTTTAATTTCTGAAAAATGATCAATGAGTTCCGAAGTTTTCTGATTTCTTTCCTAAATGTTTAACAATTATTATAATGGTTGGAAATATTTAATTATAATAACTGCGCATCTGCGATTCTTTGGTAACCGGGATACTCGAGTACGCGGAAACGAAATAACCGGAAACAAATACGCGGACAAAGTTACCAGGAAAGGAGCAGTTACACTAATGATGCGGCCTACTCTTTTTGTGGACTAGGATATAGTACGCTCCTTTCTCTCATAAAAATAATATACCAGTATTAACACAATTCAAATCACTTATTGGTACCTATAACAATAGGGGATACCAGAATTGTATGAACCTATCAAAAGAAAAACTTAGCATCATCACAGGAATCCTAACAAGGCAACTGAAATACCACCTTACTAGACTGGGTATATATACGGATGTAAACAGTAGATTCTGTGATGAGAATAAGGAGTCGGCCACACATTAAATGTTAGAACACTATGGGCTATTATTTAATTATTATTTATTATTAAATTTTTTAATTTTTGATAAGCTTTTGTGAATCTATAAAGAAATGACTTTTGAGTTGGTATTTAATTTTAAATTTTTTTAGTGTTTAATTATCTCCATTTATCTATATTTATCCGATTTGTCTAGATTTATCATATATTTATTTATGTAAATATCTTAACATTTTAAAGTTTTTTCATGTATTTCTCAACTGATTGTGGAAGGGCTTGTGAGAGGGCTATTTATACTGAAATCTGTTCACAACTTAAACTTTTTTTTTCAAAGATTCATAGAAGTCCTGCAAAAACATCATTAGCACTAAAAAAAAGAAAATTCGTAACTACTCTAATCTAAGTTTTATATACTTTGATCACAAAAACTATTCAATTCATATATATAAAATAAAATATTAATTTAAGTATTAAATAAACGCAACACATTCTTTAGTTCTTACTGATTTTTAAATATAGTTAAATTTTTGCCAATTTTGTTGATCTAAGTTAGATGTCAGTAAGATTAAGTAAGATTAACGAAATTTGTAGTGCAACATATTATTAATATGTATTGATTGAACAATTTCAGAAAT
>NC_051846.1:222332141-222370078 GCF_002237135.1 Teleopsis dalmanni | reverse complement strand
AGTAAGGATTTGGCAACAGTTGGAAACTGTCTCTACGAAGTTCTTGAATAAAAATATGAAAAAGAAAAGTTTTTATCAACAAATTTTTTGAAGTCTGCAGATATAAATTAGAATAAAAATTGCAAAAAATGAAAAAATTATATTTAGATTATTATTTTAAAATAAAAATCTCTAAAGTCAAATATTATCGATAAGCATATTTTGACAAAATATGGAAAAATCGAATAATATATAATTCAGAACATAAAAAATGTCTCCAAGAACATTTATATGTCTCTAATAATATTTTTTTGTTTTATATCTATTATATTTGCCAATAATAACCATAGAATATACATTTATTCATCTGGTATTTACATTTCTATATGTACTTACATATATGTGTGTATATTGTTTATTTTTATTTACTTGAACTAAATTTATTTTTTGTGTTCTCCTTTCTTATGAACGTCCATTAAATACTGCCAGGCAAAAAAATCCTTGCACATTCAACACGTAATACACTTTTGCGCCATTTTGTATACTTTGATCCTTGTCAACAAAGCAACTTTCTATGTAAATATTTCTAGAAAGTATATACTATATATTATATTTACGTAAAATACTTGAATATACGAGCATTTATATTTTTATGTCAACAACAATGACCACTTGGAAAATAATATCTTTGGTTGTGTATATATCCTTGGTGACCTTTCGTACTTATTATAGTATATATAGTAAAAATGAGCAAAGCAAAAATGTTTATGGTATGAAATTAAAAAAAAAAAGTAAATTATGTCAAACGCAGCACTAAGCCGTGAAAAGGACGTTAACAATGGTAGGGTATTATTCCTATCCTTGGTTGTATTAGAATATAAGTTAAGCATAAATTACTTTAATGGGATTTACATACCAAAAAAATTTTACCGCTTTCAGCTTTAATCTTAATCTGAAATCTTAGTTGAGTAATATATCATGTGATAATAGCAAAAAACTTGTGACTTGAAATTAAAACCTTAGATGCTAGATTATTAGAGTGAGATATAAACGTGTTAATGACCCTAAGGGAGTGGAGTAATATGACCATGGAAAATGTTTTGTGGCGCTAACCGATCAAAATTAAAAAAAGGCGATTTTAATAAAGTTCAAATAGAAATTAATATGGTAGCGATACCTAAAGATACCGAGCACTGTTATATAGGCAAACGTCTCACATAATATAACTCAACAGAAGATACTCAGTTTCTAGAATGAAGAACAAAATAACATCTTTAAAGGAATTTTTAAGATGGAGAAAGATACACCTTGTTTAATATTTTCCTTCTAGCTCAGATTCCATCTCAGTTTTTTTCAACCAGCACTTAACATAAAATATAGGAAGCAACGTCTTATTTATTCCCAAAAGAATAAGAATAAGACGTAAGACGTCAAATATAAAAAACAGAAACATTAAGATCATCTGTTTAAGATTTTTTAATATCAGATGGAGATAGGTACACCCCATCTAGCAATTTTCTAGAATTTTCTGAAATCCTATCTAATATTTTTTTACCTAGCATAGTTTCTCAATATACCATATTCTTTTCTTCGTTCATGTATATTAATGTATTAAACAGGAGTTTTATTTGTAGCTTTTACAGATAATTCAGATGAACTCTTTAACGATATAATCGAGTTATTCTAATAATTCCAATTATAGAAATTGACATATGCTTTTAGCACAACAACAAAAGAGGAAATGCTTTAGCACAGATAAAAAGTATCTGCCATGTTAAATGTATCGCAAAAATAAATTATTGTGTAAATTTATCTATTTATTTAATTTGTTATTAAATAAAAATGTTATTTTTGTTTTTTTTTTTTGATTTGTTACTAATAATAAAAATGCTCATATCTAAATTGCTATCGATACCTATCATTTATTTATTTTGGTTTCCGTGTTCTTACAGTGAACTCTCTAACTGAACTATCTTGTGCGGATAGCAATATGACCTTTTAGATATACTTTTAATAACCTTAGCTCTGAATCAGAATAATAAGGAAGGACAGAAAGTATTGGATGGGTTATCATCTATGGCTAAATTTATGATAGAGAGTTTAATAGCTTCGTTGAGCAGAAACCAATTACTTAGTCAAACAGCTTTCTGAAGTCAGTGAATTCGACTCTGGAATGAAGGAATCCAAGTTTCGTCCATTGTTGCTCAACGATTTTAAATATCAATTTTATCTCACTTCAAAAACTCCAAATAACTTTCAAAACTTGCACTTATACAAATGATAATACAAAATGGAGCCGAGATATTCCCTTGAAATCTTTAAGGTGTCAGCTATCTCCTGCAATTTTACTGTACGGCTTGTCAAAGTGATTTTGTGAACTTTTCTGATGTTTTCTGGTGTCAGTGTATATTTTTGATGTCCAGTGCGTTTGACATTATCGGTGTTTGTACGGTCACGTTTTAAGTCTGCAGACCACTTCTCTACCATTTATCTTGATGAAGCAAAGTCCAGATAGCAACTATCACGGAAAGCTTTGGCTGTCACTGAATTTTTACCATCAAAAAGCAATGATAAATCAAGTTACAAAATTGCTTTGAATCCATTATTTCTCATATTATTCTGCTTGATAAAATGCAAGTTAGTGTCCTAAATGCACTTTTAATCAATAGCGTCTGTGAGCACTTGGATGATCCACTGTTACAAAAGTTCTGTTAAATTCTAGTTCTGAGGTTATTACGTACATTAGAAGTTATGACAAATATGAGTTCACTTAAATACTAGAATTCACCTAAATATAAGATCTGTATTATCTATATTATATCCATATTATAGATATATAGTTTTAAGCCCAGCGCATATCTTACTGATGGAAAATATAATGCTTTTGATTATTAATTATTCTAAAAATATAAAAACTAGCGAAACTAAATCAGTTTTAACTAAATGAGTAAAACATTGAAACTTAATTGTTTAAATATCATCCACTTTTGGCAAATATTATTTGTATTTTTTCACTTTTTAAAATATTTATGGTTTTTTCATTAGTTGAGTAGAAGTGTGCCATCCTACGGACTAATTAGCCACTTTACATACCTGTCAGGATTAACAAATATTACAAATATATTCTCATTTAATTAAAATGTTGATCATTCTTATGAGTTATGTGAAGTCTTCCTAGTTCCAGAAAGTTTTAGTGTAAGACATATGGAAATTATTTTGCTTAATTAATAAAAAAAAACATTTTGTTTAACTGCATGCCAACGAAGCAATTATAATATTTTATAAACTCATATTCTCTATTAAAACACAAAGTTTTGCTAATTAAAACTTAAAATGATTTATCTTCTGCCTTGGATTGTTCAAAGGATTATTTTGGAATTTTCTGCTCTGCTATTTTAAGTTAATTAACGAGTAAATCTGTGCATGTTCTGCAGGTGTATACAAGTTTACGGTATGAATAGATCTTCCATTTTACATATGTAAGTGCATGTGCTTCAACTAAGTTCTGCTTAATTAATATTCTAATCCTTATCAATAAGCAGAGCGGAGCGGGAGCCAAACTAACAGGATTGCTACTAATTTGTTAATGTGTGTGCAATAATTAACAAACAAACACAACTAAGTAAAACATGCATTTCATTATACATATGCAATATAAACAAAATATGTATAAAATGTTTGCTTATAAGAGCCTGAAATTATGCTATTATAAATTTACTAAATGAGCCTAGAAAGGATAACTACATATAATAGTCGAATTTCACCTAAAATTATCAATGAATATGTATTCTGTGAATTCGCATATGCCGCATTATAGTACATTATAGTGCACAGGCTATAAGGTAATATAATGCGATATAATGTACAGTTTGATATTCACATAAGTTATAGGAGTGAATGACTTTAATAACATTATCATGCATCATTGTGTTAAGGTGCTTACCACTTAGGTGCAAAATAAACCCTACCATAGTATCTCTTCGTAGTTGTATATAATTAACAAAATTAAAGCCAAATTGTTGCTTTTGTTCTATTTAATTTCGGTATGTTAAAGCACTCAAAGTGCTAATCTAGGCGTTGTGTGAATACACTTCACACTTTAGTTAACTGGTAGTCATTTAAACTCTATAAACACTACAGGACATCATTCTAATTATGCTATGCCAGTGTAAAATTGAAGCAGGACAGAAAGGCATGCTAACTCAAGTGAAATAAACTAAAATAAAGTAAAGTAAAGTAAAGGTAAATTAGTATTGAATGAAAGCCAGGCCATGACAATCAAGCAAACAAATTTCAAGGAAATTTCAAATTTTCAACTTGAATGAATTTTGAATTTACTCAAAGTACTGTCAAATTAAGACGAAACATTTACTTAAACAACAACAACAAAAATTTGTTGTTTTGAAATATTTCAAGCATTTGAGAAAATATCATTTTGCTTTAAGGTATGAAGGCACAGCGTAAACAACAACAACAACAATGAATTTTGTATCAAACGGAAACTGTATGTTGTCAATGTCAAAAGCAAAGCGCCTCGTAGGAAATATACTGAAGAAAAACAAGTACAAAAACGTAAATAGTAACTAACGAAACAAAGACAACAAATCGTTGACAACCTTAATGTCAATTGTTCGTAATCAAAGTCATTCGACCATAATGGCGCCCCTGCAGGGTTGAATAAACTAAGCTCTTCAACCGCTCCAACATACCAGCTTTACTTCGACAACTTCACGTAACACGTTACGAAAATCCAAAACGTAAATGCTACGATAACGTAAAGTAAAAGTAACGTTAAGTAAAAGTTGTTGCCTCAAAGACTGTATGTAAATTAGAGAAAAGTAACTGAAATTGAATAGTGGGCACATGAAGGCTTCATTGGTTAATTTGCATGACAATAGACAAAAAAGGACAAACACAGTTACAAAAACAACATGAACAACTGCCATTGCTACAACAATCATATCCAGTATAATAACAACAACAACAATGGCAAAAGTAACAAGAATATTCATTCCCATTGCTACTAAAAATTCAACGATTATGTCTACGTCTACGACTACGACTATGATTATGAGCAGGACTCAGCCTGAGTATGCAGGACTCAGTCTATGCCTAGGACAACATAAATTTCTATGACTACGCAAGTGTGCCAAAGTTAAATCTTTTGTGAAAAGTTAATGAAAAAGAAAATATGCGAGATTTTGGTATGAAAATATCTTGAAATGAATAATAAAAATTGTGAAGATGAAAAAAAAAATTAAAGCCACTACATTTCAAGAAGTTGAACATTAAATTTGTTCATTGATGTGTGCAGCTATTATTGCATTATCTTAAACATGTGGTTGATGTATTTTTAATAAAACCCGAAGAAATGATGTTTTACCTAAATTATTTACATTTTTTTATAAATATTTAAAAAAACCTTTTGTTTTATAAATTAAAATAAATTCAATATATTTCACTTCAATACCTATTCAATACCACAACTTAAATATTGGTTAGAATTTGTAGAAATATTTCGAATGTATAAAATACGAGGGTGTTGCGACTATTTTCTGTTTCCAAATCTAAAGAAATGGCTGGGCGGTAAGAGATTTGAGTCAAATGAAGAAGTCATTACCGATACAAACGCGTATTTTGGGAACTTTGAGAAAACATATTATTTGGAGGAAATTAGAAAATTAGAGATACGCTGGACTAAATGTATCGAGCTAAAATTTGTTTTATTCAAAAAGTCACTGACTTATCAAACCGACCATGTATTATAGATATCATGACTAGAGATAAAATGCCGAGCTATAGACAGAGATGACGCAAATTAATCGCTGAAGTAAGATATTCCAATATAATCGATTATTAGCGAGTAAGTTGAAATGGTAATTATAAACTGTATGAACAAGGCTACTTGATTCTTATCTTTAAAAATTCAGTAAAGTATCCCCATTTTTAAGAAGAGTTAGGACTTTAAAGGAGTAATACTGAATGGTTCGCTAAAATATTTCTAAATACACTAATGAAAATAGCAAGAAAATAGTAAAGAAATAATACCAAAAATGGCATGAAAATTGTAAAATAGTAGTGCTAAACGATTCACTAAAACCCGACTAACTACGTTGCAAAATATAGCGCCTCAATAAATTATGAAGGTTTTCGGTAAAATATAGGTGACAATGAATACCATTTATGAAGGCACAGGAAAGGTTAAATATCGTATATAATAATTGATCAAAAGTTCTGAAAATTTTCAAATCGTTCTCATTTACATATATTTTACATAATAAAATAAGTGAACGGACTTATGGGTTATCTTGGAGTAGTGGCCTTGCATACCAAAGCTACTGAAGTTATAGTCAGAGATTTTTTCGACATATTTTAATTTCATAAAACCTTCAAGTGATTACTGGATAGAAGAAATTTCATTTACAAAACTATTACTGGTCACATTAATTTTAAGTCAATAAATCAATAACACCGAACGATAAATAAATATTCAAGGACTTCAAGTTTTCTATAATGAAGTATATTCAGTATAATGAAGTTATTCATTCATTGAATAAAAGAAACATTCAAACCCTTCAAATTTGACAGGATACGAGTTCAACTCTTGGTACATGTAGTTTCAAAAAAATTATTTACGAATAATTGAATACAAGAAATAATTCCAAGACAACTGATGATGGGAATTTGGCAATATCTGAAACTGCTTTATAGTGAGGCAAAAATCCAAATAATTAAGATTGTATAAAGAGAATTTTTGTTGTTGTTTAAGTTTACTAGTTTTTCAAACCTCTTCATAAAAGAAAAATTAATTTTTTTTTATTATATTATGAACGCTATTTATTTTCTATGGCTATAGCATACTTGGTAGACTTATGAATATTTATATGATATTCTAAAAAATCACTAATGAAAAACTCAAAAATTTATGTTATTAATAGTTACTAATGCATAACTTCAGAAGACAAACAAGTTTGCTACTGAGACTCTATCGTAGTACTATTAACTCTATTCAACTCTATACGATAGACTCTATCTATAGATAACACTGTTTCGAAAACGAACAGAAGCAACAAAGCTGTGCAGGAAAAAGACATTCTTGAAAAAAGGAAATGAGAGCAAGCAAACACTTTTATCAAAACCTCAAAACACTTCTAGCAAGCGATGAGTTAACTGAAGAGTCTGATATTCTTAAAAAATGCTTAAGATTAAACTTTTGAGTGCCCCTTACTTTAAGAAATACACTTAATGATATCTATAGCATTAACATTGCCTAGACACTCGCATTTATAATTGCTACTGGTTGGTTCTAACTTGACCATTTTTTAACCCATTATTACGAAGATTTGTGGAATCAAAACGACTTTCTTAGCTAATTGAGGCCGATCCTTTTGTCTCTCTACTTAAACTAACTAACGAACTGTATCAAAAGTACAGCTCTCAAATTGTTCGACTCTGTGGATGCCCACACTAATTCAGAATTGCACTCTCCCAAATCATATGCAATACTTGTATATTCCGTCAGGAAGATATGATGTGCTTCAAAGTATGTTCGGCTTTTAAAGATTTTAGATTAATCATTTGAATAACTTATTATTAGTATTCAATGGAGTTCCGATTACAATGGATCATCCAAGTGGTCACAAACAATATTGAGTAAAAGTGTTTTGAACAAAAACTCACGATTGATCAAGTAAAGAAGAACAAAAAGAAAAAGGAAGCTGAAGTTTTAAAAGTTGAAAAAGGAAGCATATCTATACCCCATATCATATAATATTCTATTACTGACGATATGCTTTATATAGAAAGTTTGTTAACTACACGTTTTATGATTGCATAGATAAAACGTTGTAAATAATCTACTTTAGATAAAATTAAATAAGTGAAATCAATAAGTGAAAGAGGTTTCTGTGATAATTATTTCATTTTATATTAAAATCACTCATATTTGCTGATTGTTCATGTCAATAAACGTATTCAGAAATTGTCATGCTCATGGGTAATTATGTTGTCTGGCAAAATTCGACTAAATTCGTTTCTATATCCTATCCAACCACAATATTTCGACTCTATCGGTGTTATTAATATTATGATTATTAGGCATAGCTTAATAACAAAAAAAAAAAAATAGAAATTATAAAAATAATAAATATAGACGCTATGCACGATTAGCATTTTTTATTATTTGATTACAATTTCGACATTCCTTCGAAATGTGGTCACGCCAACTTCTGATAAGCAGGCATTTTATTTATTTATTTTTTTTTCTCTCAAATATTTAATATTAAAATCAACTTAAGCCAAATTGTCAGGCAAATGTTGTTGTTGTGCAGGCTTAGTATGGTTAAATGTCCTTGCAGAACACGCCCTCGCAATTTACACGAACTAACATGAAAAACATAACGCCTACGTTGTGGAAGGATGTTGATATAATCATTTGTAATGTCGCTGCCTATCGTTAGGCGTACTGTCATTGCTTTCATTAGCACAGCACAACTTCTCGCAATGAACGCTGACGCTGACATACATAGGTCGTTGCGAGCCACACCCCTCAGACAACTTAAGGTAAATGTTGACAATTAATAAAGTTAAGTGCTTTTCTGCTGTGATAATGGTAATGTCAACATTTCCTTATTACAGATATATAACGAACGACAGTCAGTTGAGCTGCAAACCGACTTTCAGTGCGTCCAACAAATGTTATGCTACCAAACTTTTCATATATACGAAAATATTTGGAGAAATGCTTTATGATCCTTAAGGACACATGTCTCCTATAACTGAAATTGTTTAGTACCTTTTGGTTTGTTTTTCATTTAATCATTTGTCGTTTCGTTAGTGCGAAGTCCTTTGGTAATATATGTCAACACATGAAGACAAACTGTTATTAAGTATATGTTTACATATATATACATTCGGTTAATAAAAACTGTTTTCAGTGAAGGTTCACATAATACAAAATAACAAATTTTTTAATAAATATTTGTAGTCCTTCAGCGCTGTCGACAGCATGTAAGAGCCAGCATATTAGTTTACAGACTTGCTATTCCTAAGTTTCGTACATTATCTGGCCATACAGATATGGTCCAGCGTCTTGCATTAATGAAGTGAAAATTCTTCTTCAAGAGATAACTAATAAACGTTTAGAAATTTATGTTTATCATTTGTCAGCCCTGAATGTAACATATAGAAATGATTAATGCCTTCAATTTTGTTGTGCTTTTCGTTTGTATAGCAGCTGAAAGTATAATTTATTTTATTTTATTTTTACTCATCATCTTATTTCACATCCTTAACACCTGAAGTTCAAGAGACCAAAATATGTTTTACTAATTTTGTTTTTATTTATATCCTCCTTTTGCAGCTTCAAACGTCAAAGGCAACAAATTGCAAAAACTAATGGCACCGGCATAAAACAGCAATTTACGTTTGTTCCTGGAAGCGGAGCAATACGAAACCAACAACAGTCAAAACATTAGCAGGATTTATGTTGAACCCAAAGGATATCAAATAAATCTCACAGGTAATTTGTTGTAATACAATCTAGCAGCAGTACTTAAGCTATTTGATATTATACGGTTATTAGCGCAAATATGCCGAACACAGCAAATATGATTGCTTGTTTAAATATTCCATACCCAGAGCTCAATAGATACTTGAAGCCGTTGCCAATGCCCCGCCGCAGGACATTTGTAATGTTCACTCAGTGCTACAGTCCCACAAATTTCTCCTAATGTACGTAATTCTAGGAATCGAAAGTCCTTTGGAAATGTTTTTCGTAGAAATTAAAAATGAGTCCTGTGCGTTTGATTTATTTTTGTTATTAAATATAATCGATTTTCCAATTTATTTCTGTTTAACGAAAAGGTTTGATCACATCTCACATGTGAATGAGCATTGTACGAGGGTAGAAGGAAAATTTTCATGGTGTTATATTATAAAAAATTATATATGAATAACTAAAACGAGTAAAAAGTCGATAGTTGTACAGCTAGTGTTCTCTTAATTGTTAGAAAATAATTGTGTTATTGTTTATAAGTAAATAATACATAAATTATATATATTTAAATAAAAATATAACAAGAACTTAGAGATTTTCTGAATAAAAATTGAATTCGCTTAATAAATAGAAAATTGAATACTATACTCAACAAAAGGCAATAGAAGATCAAGAGCAAAGCATCGAAATGAGGTAATAAAGATAGAACAATAGCACTCAAGGAAGATGGATAGCTAGACTGATACCAAAAATAATCACCTAGCTCAAACGAAAATCGAGAGACACAAATTACTATCTGACTCAGTTGTTTACCGGATATGGATATTTTTGTAAATACCTGTACCGTATTGGGAAGGACAGATCTACCCAATTGCATTTATGATGTCGGAGATTTTGATGAGTCAAAGCACACGCAAAGCACACTCTTTTACTATAATAGATTTAAAAATGAGATGGTAGCCCAGATTAGACCAATAAGTGCCGAAAATATAGTGGGAAAAAGAGAGTGAACACAGAGAACTGGAGAATGATTTGACCTATAAACAGTGCAGATCCCAAAAAATGGAGTGAAAAATTGGAGGTTCTTTGGAAGAAACATAACTATATGTGGTGTGTATCCCGGGATCCAAACGCATATGTACTGCATAATAGGAAGACATGCTGTAAAACTGGATCTACCGTTCAATGAGTTTTGTCGAGTTCTTTGAAAGAAACATAACTATATGTGGTGTGTATCCCGGGATCCAAACGCAAATGTACTGCATAACAAGAAGACATGCTGTAAAACTGGATCTACCTTTCAATGAGTTTTGCCGAATATGTGGCTCTGAGGGTGAGGAAGAAACTGTGCTCCACCTTATCTCTCAGTGTCTAGAAGAAAATCTAAAATCATCAGAGTCCTGGCAAATTAGGGACTCAGTCAAGTTTATAGAACTGTCAGGTTGGTTCATCTTTACCTAATGGAAGAGACGTGCCTTTCGGTATTGTTCGTACGCTGACCTCTACTCGGTACACAAGTTCACCCCGTGGTAATGCAACGGGCCATTACTTGAGTCTTAGTGAACTTTGGACACTTTGTGCAAATGTATTATTAGTTTTAATTTTTATTTTGAAGAATTATTAAATACGATGGAACATGAAAACCTTTAAATAACCTAAACATAAAAAACATTTATACTAACAATAGCACGCAAAATTTCGTGGTGAGAGCTACTTCACGGAGAAAGTAGATATAATATGCTGGACTCGTAAAGGTTGCATTTTGTTACCTTTACTATGAAATATTTATTTGGAATTTAATGAAATTAAAGTTAATGGTGCACTTATGAACAATTTTAGATACGTCGATGACATGATACTAATTTTCAAATCGATTATAGAATCTTTTAAAAAGTTTTTTATTATATAGTTAATAATGAAGTATTATATATTCTCATATGAAATATTAATATAAACAGAAAATGGATATTTCATACGAAAGTTGGACTTGAGTAGCAAACTTCGTAATTGCTTTTCTCATATAAGGAGTAAGTTTGCGGAATTTGTCCCTAAACTGTGACATGTCACAAGCATTCGAGTATATTGTATGATTTAATGGCATCATAAGTTTCTATGATTGATGTTGATATGGGAATTTACTTTTCACAATTTTTCTATTGACATTGATACTTTTATAAGTGAACAGAGCCACGGCAGACGCAGCAAATATCAACTTGACTGCGATGGCAAATTCTTTTTAAATTTACATGTCAAGTCCCACAGCGCCTTGAGCAACATAAATTCAAATTAATACCAATTTTTATGAGTTCACATTACGGAATGTATGTGGTTTCATTGCCATTTTAAAACGAATTTCACTTTTTTATGAATTTCTCTTTTAATGCAATTTTAACTTTCATGTATATTTTTTTTACATCCCAACAATCCTTGTCAAGGAGAAAAAACGTAGTCAATTGCATTTTTATTTCAATTATCGTAATTATTTATTTAATTTATACATTTTTAACACAATTTGTGCTGTATTTCTTTTTTAATATTTAAGGTTCTTTTAATTGTATTTATATATGTCCTGCGTATGCGTTATGAAGTAAGGAGTCCTTTATTGGTAATTCAATCATTATTAATTTGCCATTGCATGCATTCAGATACTTTATTTTATTATTTGCGAGGACATTCAGCATATGAAATTCATTATTAAATATTGTGGATTATGCCTTGCCGTTTTTGTATGGGAAAATGCACTTATGATTTGCTTTCGCGTTCATAATTTATCGTGTTTAATTACACAATTACACATTGCACATTACACAATCAATTAATTTGCTGAATTGTGGTATCCTGCCTTTGTGATTATAATTATTATTTTATTTAAATCAATTTTTTGTATTAATTTGAATTTAAATTTCATTTGGCATTTAACAATTGCATTTCGTGTTGACTTAAAAAATAATTGAATTGTAAATTTTTCGAGTGGCAGCTGAAATGTTTAAATGTAATTAATTATGAAAAATAGTCGTTGCGGTAATTGTTTTAAAATTTTCCAACAAATTCTAATACAAAAATAATTATTTAATTAATGAAACCGCTAAAATACATTCTACGAGTATTGACTACTGAATTGGTTTCGTTTTATTTCATTTATGACTTTCAACATAAAAAGTTATAACTAAATTGAAAATTTTTGAAATATTTAATTTTATTGAAAAATAAATTCAAATTGGAAGGAAGAAATTAATAAACTAAAATGAATATTAACAACGAAATTTTCTTTTTAATTAATTATATATTTGGCTCACCTAAAAACTGTAATAGTTAATTGCATTTATATATAGATTTGGCTTATGCCTGTATTCTGATATAAAATGAAAAGTGATTTTAAAAATAATAACAAATTCGAAAAATTTTTAACTATGAATATAGTCAGTCAAGTATGACATTCAGTTAGATATCTAAAACGTGAACTTGGGTTTTTAATATGGCTTGGTTTATACTTCAATCTTTGATATCTTTTGAAGGGTCAGACGAAGCTACTGAGGATAAAATAAAAGCACAGATTGATGTAAACCCCAAAATAAAAGCTTGCTCTATTACTAAGAAATTTTGATTGTCATAGAACTGTTTTAGTCTAATATTTTTTTAGTTTAATAAATGCAATTAACTATCAATTTCGACATATAGTTTCAATCAAAAATTAAGAAAAAAAATTCATTTTTAAGTAAAATGAGAGGGAATGTCGAAAATTGTGGCTTTTTAAATAATATTATAGGTATAATATCATGAATTCAAAGAAATAAATTAATTCAAAACTCTTTAAAAGTTGAAAACCTTCAAAAAAGTTGAATACTGACTGTATGGAGTTTGAAAAGAAACAATTTTCACTAGATAACACAACTATCAAATTATTTTATGTTGTTATTTAGATGTATACGCCACATCAACTGTTTCGTCATGATTATCATTTCATTGCGAATTAGTGTTTATTTAGGCACATAATCCGTAAGAAAAACTTTAATTAATATTCGAAAACAAAAACAACTTTCGTAGGCCCGAAACCCTTCTGCGGAGTTAACAACGGTTACAAAACCAGCCTAGTAGACGAAAGGGAAAAATAGAATATAATTAATTTTGGAAAGTCCAAAAAGGCATGCGGCAGTCAGAAATGCTTATTATCTCTGAACATATAAAGGCTGAAGCTATTCTAAAGTTAAGGAGAACAGATATCAAACTCTACACGAAGCTGTTAACAGGAAAATGCAGATTATGAAACCATTTAAAAAGGATTAGTCTAGCAGATAACGATTCTTGCCGACTCTATCAAGAGCAACAGGATATAGCAGAACACGATCTGTGCTTTTACTCAGCCGCGTCAAGACGCAGACTTAACTATCTGGGCAGTGAAGTTGTCACAAAATTCTTCAAAAGTTTGGAATTACATTAGTTGGTCGTAAGGCTGCACAAAAGATCTTTCAGTTCGCAGTGCAGGCACAACTCATCCATAATAATAGAAATAGTATTTACTTTGGAACACACGCCATAATAAAATATCATGACAAAATGATATTGTCATTCATGATTTCTACAATATCATTTTATACACTAATACCATGTTCCCACTGCAGCTAAACCAATTTATGTTAATCAAATTAAAATTTGATCGTTTCCATTTGCATAAGTTAATTTATCCATGTGAAAGAGTTTTTATATGTCAGATACTTCTAGAAAAGCTTTTATTTATTAACATATAAGTTTAATTATTATTAAACTTTAACTTTTGTTAAATTTTAAAGTTATTTTTTGTTAAATAATAAATGATATTGTATAATGATGTCAAATATATATTTCACACATAAACTCATTAATATAGTTTTATATATCAATTATAAAAAAGGTTTCGAAAGGTAGTACACCACAACAACAAACATTATAATTATATAAAAACATTATATATTTAATTTATAAACACAATCATCTTAAAAAAATTGTATCTTTTGTTTTCTGTTTCATGTATCAAATATGGCAAATTGCGATTATTTCCCTTTTCAGAAATATATCTTGCAATATTGCATTCGACTTTTTTGGTCTAATTTCTCTTGATTTATTGAAGTTAAAATGCACACAAGCTCATTCAACAATAAATCATAAACCAAATGAAATGCTTTAACGAAGGCAATAGGAACATACTATGAGAACTCAGGATTTATTGTTTTTCTGAATTCTGTGAAAACCAGACTCTGATTTCTATAAAAAAACTAGTAAGAAACTATTTCTTTGACATGCTGTTCATCGGTAAGGAGGAGAAGTCTTTTACCCTTTCCAAAATTGATGGGATAGACTTAAGTATACTCTTCTTATGGGAAAAGTGGTCTAAGGGATATGTCTTATGAACTGTTTTTTTGACAGACTTTTCATCGGTAAGGAGGAGAACTCTTTCACACTTTCTAAAATCAACGGGATAGACTTAGGTATATATTTTTTGCAAAAACTGTGATTGTGAAATGGCGAAAAATACTGAACTGTCTTTTTTTCCCGCAAGTTTCTATATATATATTCTATAAGCATTAGTAAAAGTTTCTTTGTGTAGGTCCCAATTCATCAGTCATCAAAGAGAACTGTAGTAAGCCTTGCAAAGTAGTCAAGAACTTCAATGATTTCTCGAACTTCAGCTCAATAATTTACTCTAATTAACAAAATAATGTAATTTCGTTTTATTCTTTAAGTATTTATATATGATAATTGAAGAAGCGTTATAAGAATTTTGTTTGTTTCAATACATATTTAACAATTTTGTTTGCTTTGTTCTCTTATAGTCTCTTAAGTATTTCACTAATATTAATGATTTGTAGATTCTAAATAATTATCATATTTCTTATAGAAATTCTTTTCAGTGAGTTATTTTTTGAGCCAAAATTTTTTGATTAAAGCATTGTTGAAATGCATATAAAATTTTAATATATAAACACTAAGTTAAATATATTTTATAAAAACTTATGTAGTACACATATTATAATTTAACATTTAAAAATAAGTCATATAAAATAAAATAAAACGCAGTAAAATTTGTGTGCAATTAAGGCTTCACATATTCACACAAAAACTGCATCTATCCAAAACACCTTCATGACACCCAAAAGTAAGGACTAAGTAAGGACAACTTTTTTGTACTGGAACAAAAAAAGAGGGCAATGTCAATGCCTACATTTGTAAAATGAAAATGTCAAGTAATTAACATAATTAAAAACAGAAAAAACCATCAGGTTTTTATTTGTATTCAAGTGCGTTTTTTACAATTTTAATGAGTACATCATTTTTTTTTTGTATTAACAACAACCAAAAATAATGTAATTTACATGTGACACTGAAATGAAAAACTTTAATTTGCAATTTCTAAATTTTTAATTTGTTACCTTTGCATGAGTGGCCTTGTAAGAGTCCTTAGTTACATATTAAACTTCCGCATATAAATTTACAATAGCATTGGCAGCACTTCATCTAGTAAAGAGAGACCGAGAAGGCGACCTTTAATAGTGAATGAAGAAGGGAGGATACACTCCTCTGTTTTGTCCCATGTCAAAGCAGAAATTGAAATTAAAACTGAAGTTTTGCTGACATTGACATTGGCGTTGCTCGCTCTGGAAATGTCAGCTGTCAGTAAAAGCTTTAAGTAGACATTTTTAGATGAGAATTAGCACGACAAGAAAAATAAAATCAGGAAGAAAATAACAAAAACAGGAAGAAAAAAATAAACAGAGCAACAATAAATCCAATAAGAAATAGGAATAAAATATGTAGGTATGTAAACAACAGAGAAAATGAGTTGACATCCTATGCCACTTCAAATGAAAGTTCTTCCATAGACCGATTTTAGTCCATGGCGGGTTGTGGTAAGTGGCTAAAATTCTAATTAGAAAATTAATTTTCACTCAAGCCGATTTCTGCGGAATTCATGGCTTTGTGACTGCCTGAATCGAAATTCCTGATGATGAGTAAATTCTGTAATTTATTTGTCAAATTAATTATGCAGTTGATAGATCGATTTTCTCATTCCTCAAATTGTGGTGCATAATTAATACATTTTTTTTTTATTATATTAATGAAGTTTTAGGTATTGTGTTGTTTAATTATGTTATGTTCGGAATTTAATTTATTTATTAACAAAGCATAAAATCATTTTCGATTAATAATTATTCAATGTTCAGTTTAATACGAAATTCTATTATCGCAGCAAATTAGTTATTCAATAAACAGAAAACTTTTGTAGGACTTATCATTCAAAAATTATTTAATCAATTTTGATAAAGTTTATTTTTTCGTAGGGAGTTTATATCAAAATAAACATAACATTTGCTATAATTATCAACAGTTTAAGTAACAATTATTCAATAATTCTGAACAACAGTTAATTATCATATTTTACGCATAATATTAATAACAGTGGCTTTACTTTTTTTTATTTTTTTCAAATAATATATTTTAAAGTTAATGAGAAATACTGGGTATTTTCTAGAATTTCAATGCAGGCGTTCACAGACAAAACCCGAACCTTCCAGAAATAAGGGTGTCTAGATTGCCTAGATTGACGGTTAAAAAAGTTACGTTGAAGATTTTGTAGGATTATAAGGGAATTGTTTACTATGAACTGTTTCAGCCTGGTGCAACGTTCAGTTCGGTCTTTCTTTGCGCACAACCCAACCCCTTGAATGAAATAATCAACGAAAAGCTATCAGTATTGCCCAACAGAACAGTAGTGGTGTTTCAACATGTCGATGCTAGGTCACATACATCCTTGATGATTCAGAACAAATTAAGAGATCTTGGTTGAAAAGTTTTGACACATGCACCGTATATTTCGGACTGAATACTCTCTCCTGTTTTTAATTTCGGTAGGAAATTAAATATCAATTTTCCATCTACAAACACCTGACTATAGAAATGTCCCTTATTGGGACACTGACACGTTACACTGACTGCTTAAAAGTGATAGTGATGTAGTGATAGTGATGTAGCCATGGAGTTTTGTTGAAGAGACTAAATATATCAAAATATTATAGGCTTTCTTATCCTTATACTGTTTTTCAAACGCAGATAATCGCTATAAGTAAAACCACACCTTGTCAGAAAGTGAATAATGTATTCAATAGGAGTATTTACACACAATCAATCAGGTAAGATAATTCAAGGTACTTGAGTTCAGTCCAATTTGCATTCAGGAAGGTTTTTGACTGCTACACGTCTTTGTATAAGATGTGAGCACAGTTTAACATTGCTCTACTCTGGGTTTTCGATCATAGGGACATTTTTGGTAACTACACAGCAGACGAACTAATTAGACGGGGTTCTTCAGGTAATTATTCGAAGCACATAAATAATCTGGGCATATTGTTGAAATTATGTAAACACTTGTTGTCTTTTTTCTGTGTTGAGCAATTTAATACTAGATAGGAGAGTTCAATGATATTAGATCTTCTGATTTGGTTTCTATGTAAAGATATTAAACTTATGATATATTTTTTTGGCGGTGGATTAGGAAGCTATACTAGAAAATTGAATGGACTACATTCCTGTCATAGTTGTGGAGAGGATTGTGAAAGTGCCTTACAACTGTAATTTTACTGAATAGCGTACACAGGGCTCCAACTTAGTATTGTAGCATACATAATATGAACAAATACATCCGTTACTCCGTTGCTAAAGCCACGCTATATACAAAAGAGAATATTGAATCCAAGCATTTTGAGTTGCTTGTGTATACTGTGCTGCTCTTAAAAGCATTCGAGATGTTGCATGAGCAACAACGTTTCTATTCTAAATATTCCAAATACTATCTTATTCTAATTCTATTCTATTCTAAATACTAAATGCTATTCTAAATATTATTTTAATATATATAATATAAATATATATTTATATCGTGATATAAAACATAAGTGCATATCATTTTATTACAGTATGCTGGGGGCTCTTTTTGTAAAGAGCTGGACCAGCTCTAGATCTTCCTCTAAAAAGCATTTCAAGTTTTGTCAAAGATTTAAGGAAGATTTTAAAACATTAAGTTGCTAAACAGTAACCCTTTGGGCCAATGCGCCACAGTGGGTCGCTAATATAACCTAACCTAAGCGGTCTTTTTTAATGGTCAATTTCTTGGCACTTTCTTAACAGAAATATTTCAGTTCCAACAATTTTCTGAATATGTCAATTGTTGAATGTTGAATTGTGGAAAATTATGTATAGATGAGTGAACTTCTATAATACACATGCCTCGTATCTTTCTTCAAAATATATCCTTTTTAGCATTAATTCATTTTACGCTTGAAGGTCTAAATGCGCCTTTGTCCTTTAAAATCTTATATTTAAATCAAATCTACTGCTACATTCCAATAATTACGAACTAAATAAATATTTGTACTTTGGAAATAAAATCTTTTTTAAGTATTTTCTCATTTAAATCTTTTAACTTTTTGACACAAAAGTTTCAGTCCTTTTTGTGATAATAAAAATTAATTGCTTTTCTGTAAGTTCTAAAAATTCGTACGTTTCACTTCATTTCTATGAAAAATAAAAAATTTCAAACCCAAAAGAAAAAATTTAAATAAAAATAAATACAAATGAAAGTAAAAATAAAAATAAAAATAAAAGAGAAATAATAATAAAAAAGAATAAAAATGTTTTATTTGGACAAATTAAAATGTGAAACCGGCGCACCTCGAAATTCGTTCCTCGTACCTCACACCCCACACTTCGCACGTTTCATTATCTGACATTTTAAACGTTTCTAATTATTATCTTTATAAATCCACTTTTCTGTGTCCTTTTTCTTTGGTTCTTGTGTGCTTGTATGTGTGTTTGTGTGTGGGACACTGTGGGTGCATGCGTGAGTTTGTGTATGAGTGCTTTGGATTTTATTGTTACATTTATTGTTGTAGTACACAAAACCAGCAACTGGCCAAAAAGCTGCAGCTTCTAAAAACTTGTTTTTATCAGAATTACTTGTATTTGATCTGCTTTCGTTGTTTGTTGTGTATTTGTTGTTGTTGTTGCCGGTATTAATGCCGTTGTGGTTGACAATGTTACATTGGCAAGTAGAATAGAATTTTCTTAAGCATTCGTTTTCGCATTGCTATATTTAGAGTAAACGTTGCTAAACTGTTGTTGTTGTTATTGTTGTTGTTGTTTATGGTATTGCTTATGTTTGTGGTTTTAATATTTGGTTGGCTTACTTGTTTGACTCTGTTGCTTTGTTATTGTTGTTGGTATTTATGTTAATTAATTGCGGTCACTTTAGCGCACTATGGGGACTTTTGCGTTGGTATGGTTGCACTCTTCTTGATTCTCCTTCTTCGCTGCTTTAGCGCGTTTAGCAGCAACAACTATGAAAAGGGAAAATGTCGCCGAGAGGACTTTTTTGCTAAGAGCTTAGTTGAAAGAAGTTAAAAGCGACAATTAGACAAGTAAGACCCCAAAAGGAAAATAGGATGAAAAAGAATTTATTTTTATTAAATTTATAGCTTTTACAACAATAACTAAGGCACAAAAATCGTTTTTGTTACTTATTTTATCGTTTATTCTATTTAAAGTTTTTATTGTAATTTGGTAATAATTTAAAATGGGTGCTTTTGTTAAAAAATTAATTTGCTTTTTCAAGTAGAAAATAAATTAGGGAAAGGATATAAAAGTAATTGAAATTTATTGAAAGTGTTTAATGCCAAGGATTTAAAAATTGTTTAATAAAAAATTTTTTATTTTCAGTGTTATATATTAACACATATAATTTATATTCAGTTAAAATTTTAGTTATTCGAAACCCAAAATAAAGAAAAAAAACAAAAACACCAAGAAGATTTACTGATAAAATAAAATTAAACACCGATGTTGTATGAATTTTATTTTTATTATTTTTATTATTATTATTTATTTAATAATAATAACTATACCAACGGATAATCTACTATTTCGCACTATGCACTCAAATGCATTTTGTGCACGTCATCAAATTTCTATGATACACAAAACAGCATAGTTGTTATTGCAAATTTTTTTTGTACATAGCTTTCTCATTTTCACTGTTTGACCAAGTTCTCTGCTTCTAAGAAGAGCAGAGATGTGAAGTATTTTGGCTTTTAATGAAAGCACAATGTCCAAACGTGTGAGTTTATTTGATACCCGACGAATTTCTTGGAACTCCAAAGGAGTCGTTTATTGGATTTTAAAGTAACGGACACTTTTACATGAAATGATTTGAATGCGAACTGTTATGAATCTAAACAATCACGATTGTGTGATCTAGAAACATCCATACAAAAGACTAGTTGTTACATTTCGATCTCAATCGACAGATATATTATTATATATTATTATATTTGTTTTGTATATTGAACTTGAGTGTGTTTTAATGCAGTTACTGATTTTGAACAACATAAATATATACAGTCCTTAAGTTAACAATATCTGTGATCAAACTCGTTAGACCTGTGGTTTACTATTTGAAAAACTTGATGTTTCATTGTTAAAATGACGTCTCCATCATGAAGTGGAAATATGCTTCCCAGTGAATAATAATATTATTCGACAATTTCTTCAAAAGGGTGTATTCGATAACCCATCATTCAAGCCATATGTTATAAATTTTATGTCAGTTCCAATAGTTGTCAATAGATATTAAGTCTCAAAAACGTTCTCAACTGAAAAACAATAAAATAAAATGAATGCAGGATATAGTATCTCATGTATGTAACATTTCGTACGCAACTTCGACAATTATGTCGTTTTTGCCATATAAGGTATTGCATGAAGTGACACATGCAATTTCCGTTTGTGAATGTGATTACATGTGATTTTTGTCAGTAAATAAAATAGATATTAAATTTTTTATTTATTTAAATTGATTTTTGTGCCTTTAATTGAATTTTATAATCATGCAAAAGTCATTGAGTTGCCAAATACAAAAAGGTGGACGACAGTACGTATGAGTAACATTTTCATTTATATATGAATATGTGTGAAGGAAATAAATTTAAATTGTCGATGTCACATGATAGATAAATTTATCATTTATTTTTACTAACAGAAGTAAACAAAATTCAAAAATGAAAAAATATTAGATTTAAAGATAAAATGATTTTCTGCTTAATCAAGGAAACTAATATTTTTAGTAATATTTATTGAAAATCAAGTTTGTTGTGAAATGAATTTCCAATTAAGTGATTATTTTACGATTTAAATATATAAAAAAATGTATTATTTTCACCTGTTAATTCATAAAAAAATAATCGATATAATTTAAGTACTTACCCACATGCATATTTAATGTTCCCATTATCGAAACAACTTAAAGCACGAGTGTGTGAAACTCGATTTTTCAGTTTCAAATGAGTTTGTCTGACAAAAAGTATAGCATGCTTTTAGAAAATTAATATTTTGTAACACTTTTACATGGACACATATGTCATTTACGTGGTTTTACTTTCTATTTATGACCACACTTTTTATAGGACAACAGGTGAAGTAATTACAATGTTGCCACACATGGTCTTGTAAAAAGCATTTTGACACTAAACATAAAATTTTTCAAATCAAATTAAAAATTCAACAAGTTTATACGAAGTGAGTAATTTGATATATTTTCGTCCTCTTACCTACCGTCCGTTGAAAGCGGTGACCCGTGTGTTATTTTCTGTAGGGTACACGCCATCAATTATAGGAGCATTGATTAACTATGCCTTTAGGGATTTTCAGCGAAAGCTGATTTTGCTGAGAAATAGCAAGTTTTGGCATACATCCAATAATATTTTGCTATATTTTTCACGAAAAAAATAAGGGGAAAACTAATAAATAGGAAGCAATTGGATAGTTTTTAAACTATTTTTACACTCCTACTCTTTATTAAATATTTTTTTTTACTATAATAGGTGCACTTAACCTTCCCATAAATTTATACTTGTTACTTGGCTGCCATCTAAAATAATAATTGCCTATAATATGTAACAAACTCTTCAACAAGATTTGTTAGAATTGAGTATTTTTAGTTGACTTGAATTATTTAACTTTTAAATTAGTAAAAACTATTTTTTACTTTCCATTGTGTTAAGCAAAATCTATATAACTTTATATTCTTAATATATTTTTATCAAAATATTTAATTTTCACTAAATTTAACACAAAAAGTTCTAATATATGCATAAATTATAACTAAAGTGCTATTATAATGCATTTTTAAGAATTGTGATATACTAATACGAATTGTAAGAAGTTTTTGAGAAGTTCGCTAAAAAGCGGTTACAAACCTTCGCTTTCAGTCACGTTTTGAGAGTTTGAAAAGCAGAAACTATCTGCTAACTAAATTTGGTAAATATTTTCTAAGAATCATTAATGTGCACTTAATATCTATATAACTCATTTAATATGAGTGATGTAGGCTGCAATATAACTATTCCCATATATAATATTTGTTTGTTTTCTTGTAGTATATTGTAGTATATTAACAGTATTAAGCAAAAGATACAGTTATATATTCATGATGTATCGAACATTAGATCTTAGATAAATCTGTTTGTAGGCTTCTTTCGACTTGTGTAGAAATCGATGTATGTGGTATTGATATTAAAATAAAAAGGTTTTGATTGCTTAGAAACTTAGATTAAGTGTTGCAACATATTTTTGATGAATTTTTTAAAGAATTAAATTCAAATTAAATAATTCAAATAGAATAAATAGGCTTCTTTTTAGCTTTATTTTTAATTATTTTATAAAGTTTATTATTGATTTCGACGTGTAATTTTTAACGTACCACTTCTCTTATATTATGTATATCTGTTATTAGTGTTAATATACTTTTTCTTTTTTTATTATTATTTTTATATATATTATTTACTTAATTCTCATATCCTTTTTTACGGTTTTCTGATTTTTAAATTTCTTCGTCATTATAGCATTATATTAGTTATATATTATCGATGCTTTAATTTTTTTTTGCTGTAGGTGTTTACAGCAGAATATAAGTAATAATTTACAGCCAATTGATTGTAAGCCTAGTACCACACGCTATCACAGTTTTTTCTATGATTAGTTTTGAGCTTAGTACTACCATCACAAATATGCAATTGTCTGCTTTTTCAATATCAATTCTAGAATATGGGATATTTCTCATACCCCATGCGCTTTAGATCACATTGCGGTTTAGCGGTTTATGTTTCTTATTGCTTTTCAGTGATAGTTGTCTTTAATGCTTGTTAATTGCAAAAGTGATATTGGAATAATGATACTGTAGAAGTGATACTGAAATTGTGAAGTACATGCTACTGTGGTTTTAATATAACATTTGAAAGATATCGATAACTGCGATTAACTGATTGTTTAATTAAATTAAAAACTTTTTACCTAAACCAAATAAATTATTTTTCAATTTTCGTTAACAAAATATTTTTAAAATTAATTTTAATTGATTTCGACAAGTGTGATTTATTGATTATTTAATTAAATTCAAAATAATTAACAAAAAAAAAGTTATTCTTCAGTTTACGTTAATAATATATTTTTTTTATTTAAGTTAAATTTATCACAAATTAATAAAACAAAATTAAGTTTTATAAATTTTCTTCATCAGTTAATAATTTTACAACGGAAATAGTGAGAAATTATTTCCCAAACGGAAATAAAAACTTTCCGATGACAAAAATATTAAAATGCATAATTAATAAATTTTCTTACTTACTAAATTATTTAAAAAAAAAATCTTTTAGTTTTAGTCGTGCATAATATTTTTGTCTAAATATTTGAAATAATTTTAGATGGCAACGCTGAAAAGCAAATTTTTAAATAAGCAAATAAACAAATAAACAAAATTTTCAGACTAAATGATGAAGTGCCAAAAGCAACTTGTAAGCATAAAACACAACAATAAAAATCATTGAATTCATTTTTGCCAAAAAAGCAAATTCTGCAAAAGCTTCTGGCCAAAATGAAGACAATTGCACAAATTAAATAAAACATAAGGCCAACAAAGAAACAACACATAATTTACACAACACAAAAGTAAAAACAAAATTGTGTTTTTTTGTTTTATTGTGTACTTAGGCAGGGTAGGAAAATTGAATGAAGTTGCCTATGCTTTTTGGCACTTCAATACCATTTCAGCTTTAACTTGATTTTATGTTACATTTTGATTTAATTTATTTATTTACATTTATACAAAAACTATACAAACGCTTGTATGTATGCGTGTGTGGTTTTTTGTAATGGTATGTGCGTTTTAAGGTAATGCAGGCATGTGTGCATGTATGGCAAATAAGCAGAAATGTAAATATTCACAAATTGAAACCGTAAATTCATTTACAAACAACAACAAATACGATTCAGCATTTGTACTTACACAAGGAGGCGGGCAGTTATATTTGTTTAATTATTAATGCCCAGTGGGAAATTTTAATGCTACTGCAAGCTGTTGTTGTTGGAGGGAAATTGAAGGCTATGAACAACAGAAATTATGTGTGTTGTTTAATTTAGGCAAAATGGTTTTGCTTTGGGATTTTATGAAATTATTATGATTATTTTATTGAAAAGTAATATTGTTTCAAAAATGCACTTTTCATAATAACCAAATTAGTTTACATATAGTTACATGTTGGTATTAAGCTTATTAATATGTTCCTTACGATTACAAAGCCGGTAGATTCTCTTCCATTTATCACAATAAAATTAATGTGGTTTTAATTTTTTGGTACGAATATAATCAGGCTAATGTATTGACGCCAAGATATAGAAACAGGTACTACTTATTAACAGTTTAATAACCCAGAGAAGGCCATCAGAAAATCATAATAGTGAAGATGCTTTCCACATGAAGGCTAAAATTTTCGAAGGCTGAACCAAATGCTTCATCTCTTTTCATACTATTATTAAAGAGACCAAGTGCGATTTTAATATAATAGTGATCATATAAACCAAAACCTACAATATCAGACTTTAGTCTAACAAAAAGATTTTTTGACATAAAAGATGAAAATTGTCCGCCATTGGTCAATAAAGATCAAAATTTCATTCCACTAATCAAAAAGCAGTCAAGATCAAGACGTTCCATTATGAAAATTGAGCTTAGCAGACATCTTTAGTATAGTATAAACATTATAAATATTAATTTTAGAGCGATTATAAACGTCAGAGATTGTTTTTAAAGTCTTCTTTAAGGGTGTTTGATTGAAAAACGGGATATGTTCGATAAAAAAAGAACTTAACCTAGACAAAAATATCTTTCAAGAACATTCAATTAAGATTAATAGCTTTAAGAAAAAGCAAAACTTATTTATCTGAAACATATTTTATACGAGTGTATATCATAGCAAAAGTATATGTGCCCCGCCTAGGTAAAAGAGCATTCTCTGACGTCAAACTAACAAATCAATGTCATTTAATTAAGATCAAGTGTTTTAATATTAAGCAATTTAAGTTTATGGCCGAGAATATCAAAAATCTATTGAAAATCTATCCGGGTAAGTGGTAGCAAAACGATATATGTGCAAGATCAGAAAGAACCATTTAAAACTTCATTAGCTGAGTTCATCTATGAAAAAGAATGTGGAAAATAACAACGAAAATCTTATATCCAGGTAGTAACAAATCGATATATGTGGAAAACTTTGACAAAAAACAACTTCTTACATTGAAAAAAATTAATGAACTTTATAAGCAAGGATTTAGTAAGCAAAGTTTATATTTGTCAGAAAGTATAGTGAAAGTAATGTGATAAAATCAAAGCAGTGGTTAGGTAAGATTATATATAGTTTCCATATTTTTGACTATAATGACCATATATTGGGTGGAATAAAGATAAGTTAATTGAACCTCATCGGGATAGAGGGTCGAGAATTGAGATAATTTCTCTCACATCTGTTGAAGCATATCAGAAAATATTGGTTTATTCTCAAAAATGTCAGTATGTGGATTTGACACTGGGTGAAGTATACCCAAGTTATAATTTGTAATATTGACGATTACTTATTTGTTTTTCCTTCTTCGATTATCCTCTCCTAGTGAAACATAAGGCCTCCATTATTACTTGTTATAACTTGTTAGCATTGCAATGACCACGAATACAGAGAGGAATAAAAGTGTATTTGAATTGGAACTCATTTAGATAGAAGGAAAATAGTTATGGATTATTTTTTTCCAGACGTGTGGACCATATTGAGAGGTAACTATCAGCTCTTGATCTGAAGAATGACAGCACATGATCTGACAATAGATATTCGAAAGAATTTATCTATTAAATGCTCCTAACGCTTTTTCATCACTGTTGGTTATTGTCCAGGATTTTGCAAAACAAAACAGAACAGATATGGTATAGACTTGTTAAGCGTTATTTTTATCTGTCGTGAGAGGGCTTTATATCTTAACTGCTTATATAGCCCATAGTAATATATGTTGGGGAGAATGATTTTTCGTTGCATCTATAGACGGACGTCATTTACGATATCTTGGTTGCCAAAAAAACAAAGTTTTTCACATTTTTAAAAAAATAATAAATTAAATTCAAAAACAAATTAAAGTTGTCAACAGTGACATGGGTCTCAAAGCGCTTAAGAAATTCATGTGTTAACGGAAAGTAAAATTTCTCATTTCCAACAAGATCCATTTGCTTTATATCCTTTTTATAGGTCTATACCAAATTATAAGTCAATATTTTTTCTATGTTGAGGCTAGTTGAGTTGAGTCAGTACACCTGAGCACTTTTACTCTCTATTAACTGCGAGGTTTCTACAAAACCCCTCTTTGCGCCTTGACGGGATTATTGTTTATCACCTCATCAGACTAAGCAATAATTGACCTCAGATCTGCATACCTCCCCGAGGAGCCTGTAACCATTCTGAGATTTGATAACGCGGTGTTTTTTATTGGCTTTATTTAGTAAAATAATTTTATTGGAATTTAAAATTTTTTTCATTATTAGTCTTCCCATATCTAATCAAAAATGTCTAATTAAAAATATAGTTCGAGTTAAAATCAGATAGATAATGCTGAAAACGTCATTCCTTGTTAATTGTTTATCTGTATTTTACACACTATTCAAAAATAGTACTATTGTCTTCAATGCATATTAACTGTATTACAATCTGAAAATTGTTAAATCTTTCAGTTGGGTTATTACCACATAATTGCTTTTATATCACCGCAAAAGCAAACGAATTTATATCCACTTTAATAAACTTGCAGATACAAATGTATCTACTTGTGTGCTTTTGTACTTAAAATTGCCAAATTGCAAGCTTCACTGGTGAAACCGCAATTGTCATCGATGACAGCTTTGTTGTGTATTTGTTATGCCCTCATAAAGTCATTTCGTACACAAGTAGCTCACACACCCATACAAACTAAAGTACGTGTAAATATACACAGATACAAGTAATTCTGAACACAAAAGGGCAACTTCATAAAGCTACTCTCAATTAGATAGAAAGTTATCTGCTACTTATTTTGAGATTTTCTTGCAGATACAAGTAACATCAATTGCTGCTATTTTGGTATTAGTTTGCGTTGGTGTTAGCTGTGATGAGTGTAGCATTGTTACCTTTAATGTAGAAATATATATGCAACACTCTACTGAATTTGGTAGATACTTTTTTAAGCTATTTTATTTGCAATCAAAACACGCAACAAGCAACTGTAATTTACACTCACACTCACAATAAACCAAATAAACACGCTGTCTATGTGTGCGAGCTCAGAACGTGCCAGGAATCTCGAAGCGATTTCAATGATGTCGCCATAATTTTCTTCGCACTGACATAAGCTTCACTTAATTTTTACCGAAATTAAATTTTTTTTTACAAAAAACATTGTTGATTGGCAGTTCAGAGAAAGAAATAATATAATTTGCTTAAATTTTACTTTTAGTTTTATGGTTACTAAAAATAAACTGCTATAAACCAGCTGTAAAAAGAATATCTGTGTGAAGATATGTAAAAAATTGCACAACAGTGCGTATGAGTAATGGAAATGTATTGAAAAATTTATTATTATAAACATGCACATAAGACACTCAAAGACACCATATAAATAAATATTTGTTTACATATGTATTTGTATATAAAATATATATGCATTTATTGAAAATTTACTATAAAAAATATACCTTTATATATTGCATAAGAAGAGTAATTTAAAATTCTTCAAGAATTTTGCATACGTTTAGTCTTAAACATTTACAAGATATATCATAAGTTGAGATAAATTTGATATAAGTTAAGTTGTCAAATTACTAACGCCTATAATCCAACGGTAGCGAATTTCAACAAATAGATTATACACGAATTGCGAAGATGAGGGGGAAGTGAAATCCATCAATCACTTCCTGTGTCTCAATCTAGAACTTCAGACAAGGCGACATCAGTGTCTTGGGGATCACTTTTTCCCTAAGTTCGCTTTTTCACTGGCAGAGATCACGAAAGTAAACTTATCGAATCTCCTTAGCTTCATCTAGAAATTGAAATGGTTTAACAAGGAGAGTACATTAAGATAACAAAGATTAGCAACTCCCGTCTTCAGCCAAAATCTTGGAGGGCATCACAATGCGGAATATATGTCTCCAAATAGAAGTAATATGGGGTTTTGAAAGAATTATTGAAATAATTTAATAATGCAACCTTCATATCATTTTTTGTTATCATGATATATTTCTGATATTGAATACCGACCTTTAAAAAAGTTCACATTTATTTGCGTAAAGATGTAATTTGTTTTGAAATGACATTTTAAGAAGTTCGTATCTAGATAGTTAGGTATGATTAATAGATTATAATAGATTAATTTTCGCTCTCTCTAAACCGCATTTTATATTATATTAATAATTAAGTAATATGAGGTCTTATGCTATACTAGGAAAGAAGGATAGCAGTAAGTAAGTAACATTGTTCTCATACTTCGTAACTTTTTTTAAATTAAAACTGATATTTTAATATGAATATTAGTTTCATTAAATAAATAATAAACATTCTCTAGAATGTCTTGTAAAATATTATTTTATTTTCCGCCCCCCTAGATTTCAGTAACAAGTTTCACTTCAACTTCGATGACTATTTGAGTAGTTTTGTTTGGCTTCAACACTGTTCGACTTTAAGATTATTAACTCAGTAACTAATTAAAAATTTGGTTTTATTGATGTATACAGCAAAATCAATTAGTTTTTTTAATATATTTTTTTCTTGGAACCACCATTTTTTTTTAAATGAGATGAAAAAATTATTGACACCATTTAAATATAAAAGTATGAAATTACCACGTTGGCAAATGCTCCAGCGCAGCATATATCCTATACCCTATACTCACATATGTAAACAGAACCTCTGCCTTGTTTTTTGTCAAATACTGGTGTAATTACAGATATATAATATATAAAAACTTTTTTATATAAGTATATTGAGTAATAGCAATAGCGTACAATTTCGCATATTAACACAGTTCAAATCTAGCAACTTATAGATAACATCTAGTGCGTTATAAAAAATCAGTATTTCAGATACCCTTCACATAAAATTTAGAAATATTTTCAATTTTTAATACTACTTAAAATATGAGAAAGTGCTAATTAGCAGCACTATAAATTTTGAAATGTAAACAATGCCAGAAAGTAACTTCGTTTTAACATCGCTATATCCAAAAGAGTAATTTTTTTTTTAGCCGTAGTGTACTTCACCTACGCAATGTCCTTTTTTATTTGTTTTATATTATGTAGTTATTCAACACAAGTGTTTTTTTAAAAACTAAAATAACATTTAAATCAAATTTAACTCTCTTTTATTTATATTAAATTTTCACTTGAATTAAAATTGTGGTATATTACAGAATACTCAGAGAATAAAAGTGAAAATTTATATGCAAATGTATTCAAATATAAATAATATTCC
Organism: Teleopsis dalmanni; assembly: GCF_002237135.1. NCBI lineage: Eukaryota > Metazoa > Arthropoda > Insecta > Diptera > Diopsidae > Teleopsis > Teleopsis dalmanni. Next base: position 222,339,715 of record NC_051846.1, on the reverse strand, counting down.
TGCAATAGTTTTAAGACAAATTTAAACAAAAACATTACTTTAAAAAACTAAGAAAATCATTTTAAAAATACACAAATGCTTACTTTCAACATTTGCATTTGTTGAAAACTAAATGCAATCAGTTTAGATATTATTTTTTAACATCAAAAAGAACTCAAAACTACATGTTTTTTTATTTTTTATATTTTTATTATGTGCTTTCATAGCACTTTTGACTATTTGCGGCATTATTTAAATACATTTTCACCCACGCATTTTCATGGCGAATTTCTTTGGCTAGATTACTGGGAGTCCATAGCGCGTTCGTACGCCCAATCCACCCATGGCGCATATGTTATGCATGAAGCATCACATGCTTCATAGTGAGTGAGTGGAATTACAAGTTGTAACTTTTAAAGCTCAAAATAAAATAGTTTCAGGTATTTTAATGTTCCGCTTCATGCACAGGGGATCAGCATTCATTTTCCATTTCCACATTTTTACATTTTCCATTTTCATTTTAAGTCAATGTTTCTTTTTTGTTTCTTTTTCTATATCCCCATTTATTTTAGTTTGCTTAAAACGTATTCGAAAAAACGACAGCATAAATTTTTATTGTCGAGCTTAGTGATATTAGTTCAGTGCTGGCAGAAGGCAGGACCATATGGAACCGGGGCAATACCCCATAAGCTGCACCCACTCATATATAAATTTAAATGTTACCTTTGCTGTGCATTCATTTTTAATTGAAAATAAACCATTCAGGGTTCGTATACTTTTTAATCATTTTATAGTTTTGCTATTGAAAAGGGTTCTACGTCCTCATATGAATTAATGTATAATTCATTTTTATTTTATTAAAAGCTTTGGAAACGTTTCCTTTGTGCTCGGCATTAGGTGCACTTAAAATTAAGAACACATTCGTATGGAAGTAAAACATTTGATTTTTATGGAGGTAATTTTGCATAAAATTAATATGAGCGATAATAATGTTTTTAATACTTAAAGCTTTATTATTATCTGATGGATCATCAATATTAATAAATATAAGTTTTTGAAATTTATGATACAAACTGTCATTTTGTGAAGAAGAAGAAATTACTTAACAGAAGAGATTATTTCAAAAAAGAATCTTATTAACGGTTATGTTTTTAAATTCTATGCTTTAAATCTATTTATTCATCTAAACGACAATATGATGGTGCTTAAAACATTCCACCTCTTCACCATGAAAAAGGAGATACAAAAGAAAAAAAATAATTCCTTTAGTTGAAGGACCTTATCTCTTTTATACTATTATTAGTAATATTTCTATAATTTCCTAATATATATCAGTTTTAAGTTATATTTGTGGCAAGTACTTTCTGCTCAAAAGTATCCGGATTTTGTTGTTTGTCAACTACTCCTTAAGTAATAGACCTTTTTCAAAAAAGGTCTATTATGTTTTGTTATGTTGGTACACCCTTTCTTGACATATGGTACAAATTGGAGCGCCATCTGTCAATTAGTTTGTTCACAGCAGCTGTTAATGTGAGACTACCTCTAGTGCATTTAGCGATTTTTACTATGGAAAATTTTTGTTGTACGCGATTTTTTGACTAAACACGGCACCACTGTCATCGCTCGGGCACCATATTTGCCAGATCTGGCGTCGTGCGACTTTTTCCTGTTCCCAAAACTCAAATTGTCCCTTCTTTGACAATTTTTTTGAGTCGATTGAATCGGTAAAAGAGAATTCGCTGAAGGAACTAAAAGCCATACCTGCACGGGCCTACGAAAAGTGTATGGAAGATTGGGTTAAGCGTTGGCATATGTGTATCGCTTCAGAAGGAGCATATTTTGAAGGAGATAAAATAAATTTGGAATAAAAGTAAAATTTGTGTGTTTTATTTACAAAATCCGAATACTCTTTGAGCAGAAGGTACATGCCGTTTATTTTTAATAATATCAAAGTGTTTCTCTTTATTGTAGAAATAAAAAATAAAACAACAAATTTAAACACAGAACTAGATTGTATTATAAATAACTTTTTGCGTTTATTATTGAAACTTCAATCATTTCATACAAGCGGACACTTAAATTGATACTTAATAACTTTGAAATATCATCCATAACATCCATGTGGCTAAGACATTTTTCTTTCTCATGTTTGAGCTATAAATATTTCAGAATTTAACTGAAATATTTATTATATCCTCTTTTAGTTTTTTCACGTATTTGAGTTGAGTACTGTATCCTTTTCCTGCACTTACGCCAAGCATGCTTGACATGCATGTCGCGCTCTTGCACATTTTCCACCTTTCCGGTTATGTGCTCCAATATATTTTTTTTATTAAATTATTATTACTATTACTTAACTAAATTTTTTATGATTATTTCGTTAGTTTGGTCCTTAAACATTTCATATACACTTTTGTGGTTAATGTTAATGACAATTTACAATTTTATGGTTTGTTGCGCTCAAAACTATTTTGTAGCTTCTCAAATTACAGAACAATGCACCAATAAAAACTGAAAGAAAAACCATAACAACAGTAGTAAAAACCAGCAGCAATAGCAATAGCAACAGCAACATGTTGCTTGGATATTACAGATTTGGTAATTTTGCTTATGGTCTCATTTTTTTGGTTGTAAAACTTTAGTTCTTTCCGTTCCGGTATTTTTTTTGCAGTCCTTGCAACTTCATGTGTGACTGATGACAAATTTTTCTTTTTATTTGGATCTATAAATAATAGACCAGCACTCTCCATTGCTCGGAAATTATTACTACCAATAAATGGCAATAAATTGTTTTTATTATATTGATACCGAAATTATAAAAACGATTGTTTATTATTTGATATTTTTTTTTGTGTAATTTTTTTGTCATAAAAGTTTACACGGAACAGTGAACATGGTCAGTAAATTTGCTTTAATTAGTGCTGTTGCTGGAGTAATGAAAAGGATGTGCTTTTGTTATAATTTTACCTTTATTTATGAGCTCATTTAGTGAAAGTAAATGTAAACGGATTTTAACGTAAAATAATAAACAACCTTCGTAATGTAAATTAAATTGGAATAATTAATAAATTTAAACCGGAAGGAAAAAGATTCAAGTACATATTTTCTTTTGTTATTTAAATGGAATTGTAGTAACGATCATAAAGACTCCTTAATACTTGAATCATACAAGGCCATTAGTTATCATTAAGTAGCTAAATGATAATGAATTAATTTTTTGAATCTCTGAGTGATTTTAATTATCATTAATGGTGTTTATTAAAATATAAATCAATACTATGGACATAAACAATATTTTCCAATACTCAAATGCGATTCAGTATTTTTGCAGAAAATACAACTAAATATCAATATCTTTTACAGCTTAGTAATAATAAAATATATGTATTGGGTTCATATTAAATAAATTTCATTACCAATATTTTTAGACATTATAGCATAATTATTAAAACGTTTTATTCTCTTATTTGCTACTCCAGTAGCACATGATTTCATAACAAAAAACACTATTTTCATGTAGGTATATCTCTATACTCGTATAAGTGAAATTACAGTTCATTTTTACACTGTTTACTTTGCGGAAACATCACTTGCGATACATAAATTTTAAACAAATCGCGTAGTCTGTGAGGTTGCCAGGACCCGATGGTCTAACATAGATTAGATAAGAGAAGAACAAAGCTTTTTAGGTATCAACAAGCTTACAGTTCGTCTGCTTTCTGAAGTACTAATGTGGCACTATGCTTTAATGGCGACATAGTGTAACAAGTGGACTATGCATAAGTTACCATGATGAAAGGAAAATGAAATCAATGAGTTATCTTCTATGTCTCTACTCTGTAGACGAAATAGCTCTATTGTGTAGAATACTTAGCGAAAGTAGATTTTCCGGATCTCATCAACTTCATTTGAAAAGAATTAAAGAACTGAAAAACCAAATGATTTGTCAAGGATAACATATTAAGACATTTTGAAATAACTTGTTTATTTCTAGTAACTTTAAAGGCATCTCACCTACTTGTTTGGTCATAACAACCCGCTACCGTATCTGACGCAATATACCACTCCAAGCGCCTCTGTTGCTTGCGCGCCATCTTTAAACCGTTTAGTGCTCCCTTAATTTGATCACTCCACCGTAGACACGGTCAAGCCAACAAAGCCGCTGGATCTTAATTTGTTGAATTATAACAATGTCGTGATAAGGCTCATATAGCTGTATGGTTTAGGCGTATGCGTTAGTTGTCGCCAATTCGTAGAGCACCAAAGATCTTACGAAGAACTTTTCTCTTATAATTGGAAACTCCGATTTACTTTTCTCTTAAAAGATTTAAAGGTATTCCAATAGACAATTGTTGCCTCAGAACGAGTGTTGATATTTGCATGAACACACGTCTCTTAAACCTTAGCACTTGATGCTTTAAAGAATTACTATATAATGCTTTCACACAGATGTTGATATATCTATCGTAATCTCTTCCATTTTAGCGCCATAGCTTACCGTTTGTAAAAGTTATACTGCAGAGAGTACATTTACTTCCGAGTGGATTTTTTACTAAATTAAAATGAAAAATATAAAAATGTACTTTGTTATCCTTATTCGTGTATTTTTGATCGTGAACAGTACGAATAACATAAAACAGTCCCTGAATTGTTTGAACGACTCAAGAAACCAGACTTAGGAATGCATTTTAGAATACGAAAAAAGGTACTAAAAAAATGTGTACAAAAGGAGGTATTGAAAAATCAGAATATAAATATTGTTTTGAGAATTAGATCAAATGCTGTCATAAGTGCGTGTCAGTAAATGGAATGTACTTTAAGGAAACAATATCGATTATAAAGAACAAACTTGCGTTTTCAATTTTTAAACGAACTTCCTGGTACTTATTGATAAATGTTGTTTGAGAAAATAAAATTGTGCTTAAAAAGAAAAATTGGATTTCAAGTTGCTTGCTATTGCTTATATGTACGAATTTCATATTTTCGAGACTTTTCAAAAAAGGCATGCTCATCCCAAAATGATATTTCTCTACCATTTGCATATATTATGATTTAATTAATGTGTTATATTATTTAGCTGTCATAAAATCCATGTGCAGAAAGTACTATCTTAAATCAATACGTAGTGTGTTTCCTTTTCCATCATCCTGCTGAAAGTGTATCATCATCAAAAACTTTTCCCCCAAAAAGGACTCTATCCAACCTTTTTCATATTTCTATCAAAAATGTTCACAAATTTTCGGCATGCAAAGGCATTTATAAACTTTTTAATGAACAATTTTGCAAATTTCCACAATAAACGTAACAAGTTGAACTGAAAATTCCATTAAAAGTTACAAAATCGCTTTTCCAGTTAATTGCTTATATTGAAAAGGACGAAAAATAAAAAAGGAATTGAAGTGAATAAACAAAAAAAAATAGTTTACGCAGTACAACTTTTTCACCAAAAATCCATTAGTAATAAATGAAATAAATTATTAAATTGTACGACGATGAGTATGAAAAAGTTTTTGTAACTATTGATTTTGCACACATATGCAAACTAAACTCACACAAACACAATATAAACATATACACCACATATGATACGAAGTAACTCAAATAGGATTTGTGGATAGTTAAAGTTATGGAAAGTTTTGTGTGGTTATAAATAATAGATTTGTGAGGTCTTAATTGGTTGCATTATTATTTCTGGTCTATCTATTTATGAACATCGAAACCAACTAACAATTCAAAGTCTTTCCAAGGTGTACTTTTACTGAACTCTCTTCTTAAGAAATCAAGAATACATTAAAATCAATGAATTTATATTATAAAATAATACTTTTTATAGAAGCGCACTTTTGAATATAATATATTTATACTATATGAGAATTATATTTCAATTCTTGTGCATATTTTTGCCCGTATTATACATATAGACATCTGATGAATGTGCACAGCAATTTTACATTCGTATCTTTAGCCATATAAATATTTTTAGCTAATATTTGAATTTATATTCAATTTATTAATATTATTTTTAATTCATGCTGAGTTAGTGATATTAGCCTCCTTTTAATTTGATTTCTCTTATAAATTCGTGTTTGTTCTAGTTACAAAAAAAGATTGATATATGTATAGTAATTTTTTGTGACAAGCCAAAAGGAATTGCTCTAATACTGTTAAAACAATCAGGTAATTAAAATCATAATATATATTCTTTAAATCTAGAACTTCTGACTAATTTCACAGAAATAAATTCAAGGTATCTTAAATAATATAGACATCTCTCAAGAAATAGGCACAGAAAACTCTTTTGTCTTGTTGTTCAAATTCATCCGTGACAAAAATAAAGCCATTCATCTAAACTATTCTACAACATCTCCAAAATTCCAACTAGCTAAATAATTGCATTCATTATTGTATACTGCTAGCAATGAAATGCTACCTTTCTTCCCAAAACTTACGAGAATTCTTCTGCTACTGAATTCTTCAGTAGCACTTCTTTATATTTTATGCAACTGCTTCATTGAATCTCAAAATTATGGAAGTGCAGTTCACTTGCAGTAGCGTCATTTCGAAAAATTACGATTGTTATACCTGCACTGATTGACCAAAGACTATTAGTGGCACTCAAATACAAGTTAAGTATAATCAATGGTAATAAATAGTAATGAACAGCAGAAGTTTAGATGAGCTTTGCTCCTCAATAATGCAGAAGTTATATCCAAATATACAACTTCATTGTTACTGGAGGACACTTATTTTGTCCATTATCTCTTAATACCGTGTTTTACTTCAGGTTAACATGTAACACAATTACGGACTAATAACGATAACACAAAACCGGTTCCTACCTTCCGTCTCTGTAGATCAATGGCTACATGTGTTCTTTACGATCAGCTTCGTTATTCGAACGTTCTACTTAATATTTAGTTTGCTAGATCGTTTATTTGTTAATACGGTACCGAGAAATATCATTCGCTATCTGCTGTTGCTAGGGATGAATAGGTTCATGTGTTCTTCACAACCAGCTGTGTATATCTTTATTGCTACATGAAAGGATGGTTTCCTTTGTCCTATATTCTGTTAATAAGTTACCGAAATCACTAAATGGATGAAATAATGTACTTGCTCTACACTGCCCAATTACATTGAAATTGTCTCGTTGAATGTACTCTGCTGGTATAACTCCTACTCCCCTGCCTCACCGCCTTTATAACAACAATGTTTGTGGTATCATTGTTTGCAACAAAACTCACCAAACAACAGAAGCGATTTCTCATACATGTAACTGACAAGTACTTTATTGTTGTAGTTTGTTATTGTTGTTGTTGTTGCTGCCTTAATCATTGTTATTTATTAACTGTATGAAGTGGAAGTTGTTGCAATAACTGTTGTTGCCAATGAAGCAATATTTTAGCAATTTTTAGTTGTTGATTTAATGTTGCCATTGTCAATGTTGTTGTTTTGCTTTTATGACTGTTGCACACTTACGTTTGCAGTTAATTTTGTTGACAACGAACCGCCCAGGCACTTTATTGACATATGCGACAATAAATTTTACTCAGTGCAGTTGCACAATGCATTCAATGTATTCACTGCCATCCGGA
>NC_051846.1:222322404-222332041 GCF_002237135.1 Teleopsis dalmanni | reverse complement strand
ACGAATAATTAAATACAAGAATTATTTCCAAGACCATTGATGATGGGTATTTGGCAATACTTGAAACAGCTGTATGGTCAGCTAAAAATTCAATTAATTAAAATAATATAAAAAATAAATTTTTGTTGTTGTATTTCACTAATGTTCGAAAAAACTTCTTTATGAAATATAACAAGTTTGCTATTAAAAATAATAGTCACTTTCGTCTGGAATATTTGACGTTAAATTACAACTTACATTCTCAAAATATTGGTCTCGCCCGTGCGACTAGTGGAGTAACATTAGTATGACTTTCTCAGCATTACGTTCCTAGATTAGGTTCTATACATAAGAAAGAACAAATCGTGCAATAAATAATGCCTCTACGAATAGAATAGTTTTGAAATTTAACAATTGAAAGTAAAATTATAATTAATTAATTAATTCAATTATTCTACAGCTGGTTTATGATTTCGTTCTAATATAAATACAGCAAGTAAAATTGTTAATAAAAACTTTCATAGTAATAGTAACAAAACTCCAGAAAAATATGCGAACATAAGAAGTCAAGTACGGCTTTGGATCAGTTGGTTAAGGTGCGCTGATTCTGAGCTTCATATTTGGCAGGACCCGAGTTCGATTCCTGGTACTTGCAGTCTCAAAAATAATTATTTACGAATAATTAAATATAAGAATTATTTCCAAGATCACTGATGATGGGTATTTGGCAATACTCGAAACAGCTGTATGGTCAGCCAAAAAATTCAATTAATTAAAATAATTTAAAAAATAAATTTTTGTTGTTGTTTCACTTCTGTTCGAAAACCTCTTTATGTAAATATAACAAGTTTCTATTAAAACTATAATAGTCACTTTCGTCTGGAAAATTTGACGTTAAATTACAACTTATTCACAATAAATTATTAATATAAACAGAAAATGGATATTTCATACGAAAGTTGGACTTGAGTAGGAAACTTCGTAATTGCTTTTCTCATATAGGGAGTAAGTTTGCGGAATTTGTCCCTAAACTGTGACATGTCACAAGCATTCGAGTATATTGTATGATTTAATGGCATCATAAGTTTCTATGATTGATGTTGATATGGGAATTTACTTTTCACAATTTTTCTATTGACATTGATACTTTTATAAGTGAACAGAGCCACGGCAGACGCAGCAAATATCAACTTGACTGCGATGGCAAATTCTTTTTAAATTTACATGTCAAGTCCCACAGCGCCTTGGGCAACATAAATTCAAATTAATACCAATTTTTATGAGTTCACATTACGGAATGTATGTGGTTTCATTGTCATTTTAAAACGAATTTCACTTTTTTATGAATTTCTCTTTTAATGCAATTTTAACTTTCATGTATATTTTTTTTACATCCCAACAATCCTTGTCAAGGAGAAAAAACGTAGTCAATTGCATTTTTATTTCAATTATCGTAATTATTTATTTAATTTATACATTTTTAACACAATTTGTGCTGTATTTCTTTTTTAATATTTAAGGTTCTTTTAATTGTATTTATATATGTCCTGCGTATGCGTTATGAAGTAAGGAGTCCTTTATTGGTAATTCAATCATTATTAATTTGCCATTGCATGCATTCAGATACTTTATTTTATTATTTGCGAGGACATTCAGCATATGAAATTCATTATTAAATATTGTGGATTATGCCTTGCCGTTTTTGTATGGGAAAATGCACTTATGATTTGCTTTCGCGTTCATAATTTATCGTGTTTAATTACACAATTACACATTGCACATTACACAATCAATTAATTTGCTGAATTGTGGTATCCTGCCTTTGTGATTATAATTATTATTTTATTTAAATCAATTTTTTGTATTAATTTGAATTTAAATTTCATTTGGCATTTAACAATTGCATTTCGTGTTGACTTAAAAAATAATTGAATTGTAAATTTTTCGAGTGGCAGCTGAAATGTTTAAATGTAATTAATTATGAAAAATAGTCGTTGCGGTAATTGTTTTAAAATTTTCCAACAAATTCTAATACAAAAATAATTATTTAATTAATCGAAACCGCTGAAATACATTCTACGAGTATTGACTACTGAATTGGTTTCGTTTTATTTCATTTATGACTTTCAACATAAAAAGTTATAACTAAATTGAAAATTTTTGAAATATTTAATTTTATTGAAAAATAAATTCAAATTGGAAGGAAGAAATTAATAAACTAAAATGAATATTAACAACGAAATTTTCTTTTTAATTAATTATATATTTGGCTCACCTAAAAACTGTAATAGTTAATTGCATTTATATATAGATTTGGCTTATGCCTGTATTCTGATATAAAATGAAAAGTGATTTTAAAAATAATAACAAATTCGAAAAATTTTTAACTATGAATATAGTCAGTCAAGTATGACATTCAGTTAGATATCTAAAACGTGAACTTGGGTTTTTAATATGGCTTGGTTTATACTTCAATCTTTGATATCTTTTGAAGGGTCAGACGAAGCTACTGAGGATAAAATAAAAGCACAGATTGATGTAAACCCCAAAATAAACCCCATAGAACTGTTTTAGTCTAATATTTTTTTAGTTTAATAAATGCAATTAACTATCAATTTCGACATATAGTTTCAATCAAAAATTAAGAAAAAAAATTCATTTTTAAGTAAAATGAGAGGGAATGTCGAAAATTGTGGCTTTTTAAATAATATTATAGGTATAATATCATGAATTCAAAAAAATAAATTAATTCAAAACTCTTTAAAAGTTCAAAATCTTCAAAAAAGTTGAATACTGACTGTGTGGAGTTTGAAAACAAACAAATTTCATTAGATAACACCACTATCAAATTATTTTATGTTGTTATTTAGATGTATACGCGACATCAACTGTTTCGTCCTAATTATCATTTCATTGCGAATTGGTGTTTATTTAGGCACATAATCCGTAAGAAAAACTTTAATTAATATTCGAAAGCAAAAACACCTTTCGTAGGCCCGCAACCCTTCTGCGGAGTTAACAACGGTTACAAAACCAGCCTAGTACACGAAAGGGAAAAATAGAATATAATTGATTTTGGAAAGTCCAAAAAGGCATGCGGCAGTCAGAAATGCTTATTATCCCTGAACATATAAAGGCTGAAGCTATTCTAAAGTTAAGGAGAACAGATATCAAACTCTACACGAAGCTGTTAACAGGAAAATGCAGATTATGAAACCATTTAAAAAAGATTAGTCTAGCAGATAACGATTCTTGCCGACTCTATCAAGAGCAACAGGATATAGCAGGTCACGATCTGTGCTCCTACCTAGCCGTGTCAAGACGCAGACTTAACTATCTGGGCAGTGAAGTTGTCACAAAATTCTTTAAAAGTTTGGAATTACATTAGTTGGTCGAAAGGCTGCACAAAAGATCTTTCAGTTCGCAGTGCAGGCACAACTCATCCATAATAATAAAAATAGTATTTACTTGGGAACACACGCCATAATAAAATATCATGACAAAATGTATATAAACTAAAGAAATAGATTAAATAAATCAGTACCTTACAACTAGCTGATTTCTACAATATCTAATACCATGTTCCCACTGCAGCTAAACCAATTTATGTTAATCAAATTAAAATTTGATCGTTTCCATTTGCATAAGTTGATTTATCTATGTGAAAGAGTTTTTATATGTCAGATACTTCTAGAAAAGCTTTTATTTATTTACATATAAGTTTAATTATTATTAAACTTTAACTTTAGTTAAATTTTAAAGTTATTTTTTATTAAATAATAAATGATATTGTATAATGATGTCAAATATATATTTCACACATAAATTCATTAATATAGTTTTATATATCAATTATAAAAAAGGTTTCAAAAGGTAGTACACCACAACAACAAACATTATAATTATATAAAAATATTATATATTTTATTTATAAACACAATCATCTTAAAAAAATTGTACCTTTTGTTTTCTGTTTCATGTATCAAATATGGCAAATTGCGATTATTTCCCTTTTCAGAAATATATCTTGCAATATTGCATTAGATTTTTTTGGTGTAATTTCTCTTGATTTATTAAAGTTAAAATGCACACAAGTTCATTCAACAATAAATCATAAATCAAATGAAATGCTTTAACGAAGGCAATAGGAACATACTATGAGAACTCAGTATTTATTGTTTTTCTGAATTCTGTGAAAACCAGACTCTGATTTCTACAAAAAAACTAGTAAGAAACTATTTTTTTGACCGACTGTTTATCGGTAAGGAGGAGAAGTCTTTTACCATTTTCAAAATCGATGGGATAGATTTAAGTATACTCTTCTTATGGGAAAAGTGGTCTAAGGGATATGTCTTAGGAACTGTTTTTTTGACAGACTTTTCATCGGTGAGAAGGAAAAGTCTTTCACACTTTCTAAAACCAACAGGATAGGATTAGGTATATATTTTTTGCGAGAAATGTGATAGTGAAATGGCGAAAAATACTGAACTGTCTTTTTTTTCCACAAGATTCTATATATTCTATAAGCATTAGTAAAATGCACAGTTTCTTTGTGTAGGTTCCAATTCATCTGTTACAAAAGATAACTGTAGTAAGCCTTGCAAAGTAGTCAAGAACTTCAATGATTTCTCGAACTTCAGCTCAATAATTTACTCTAATTAACAAAATAATGTAATTTCGTTTTATTCTTTAAGTATTTATATATGATAATTGAAGAAGCGTTATAAGAATTTTGTTTGTTTCAATACATATTTAACAATTTTGTTTTCTTTGTTCTCTTATAGTCTCTTAAGTATTTCACTAATAATAATGATTTATAAATTCTAAATAATTATCATATTTCTTATAGAAATTCTTTTCAGTGAGCTATTTTTTGAGCCAAAATTTTTTGATTAAAGCATTGTTGAAATGCATATAAAATTAAATATATAAATACTAAGTTAAATATATTTTAAAAAAACCTATGCAGTACACATAATACAATTTAACACTTAAATACAAGTCATATAAAATAAAATAAAACGCAGTAAAATTTTTATGCAATTAAGTCTTCACATATTCACACAAAAACTGCATCTATCCAAAACACCTTCATGACACCCAAAATTAAGGACTAATGTAAGGACAACTTTTTTGTACTGGAACAAAAAAAGAGGGCAATGTCAATGCCTACATTTGTAAAATGAAAATGTCAAGTAATTAACATAATTAAAAACAGAAAAAACCATCAGGTTTTTATTTGTATTCAAGTGCGTTTTTTACAATTTTAATGAGTACATCATTTTTTTTTTGTATTAACAACAACCAAAAATAATGTAATTTACATGTGACACTGAAATGAAAAACTTTAATTTGCAATTTCTAAATTTTTAATTTGTTACCTTTGCATGAGTGGCCTTGTAAGAGTCCTTAGTTACATATTAAACTTCCGCATATAAATTTACAATAGCATTGGCAGCACTTCATCTAGTAAAGAGAGACCGAGAAGGCGACCTTTAATAGTGAATGAAGAAGGGAGGCTACACTCCTCTGTTTTGTCCCATGTCAAAGCAGAAATTGAAATTAAAACTGAAGTTTTGCTGACATTGACATTGGCGTTGCTCGCTCTGGAAATGTCAGCTGTCAGTAAAAGCTTTAAGTAGACATTTTTAGATGAGAATTAGCACGACAAGAAAAATAAAATCAGGAAGAAAATAACAAAAACAGGAAGAAAAAAATAAACAGAGCAACAATAAATCCAATAAGAAATAGGAATAAAATATGTGGGTATGTAAACAACAGAGAAAATGAGTTGACATCCTATGCCACTTCAAATGAAAGTTCTTCCATAGACCGATTTTAGTCCATGGCGGGTTGTGGTAAGTGGCTAAAATTCTAATTAGAAAATTAATTTTCACTCAAGCCGATTTCTGCGGAATTCATGGCTTTGTGACTGCCTGAATCGAAATTCCTGATGATGAGCAAATTCTGTAATTTATTTGTCAAATTAATTATGCAGTTGATAGATCGATTTTCTCATTCCTCAAATTGTGGTGCATAATTAATACATTTTTTTTTTTATTATATTAATGAAGTTTTAGGTATTGTGTTGTTTAATTATGTTATGTTCGGAATTTAATTTATTTATTAACAAAGCATAAAATCATTTTCGATTAATAATTATTCAATGTTCAGTTTAATACGAAATTCTATTATCGCAGCAAATTAGTTATTCAATAAACAGAAAACTTTTGTAGGACTTATCATTCAAAAATTATTTAATCAATTTTGATAAAGTTTATTTTTTCGTAGGGAGTTTATATCAAAATAAACATAACATTTGCTATAATTATCAACAGTTTAAGTAACAATTATTCAATAATTCTGAACAACAGTTAATTATCATATTTTACGCATAATATTAATAACAGTGGCTTTACTTTTTTTTATTTTTTTCAAATAATATATTTTAAAGTTAATGAGAAATACTGGGTATTTTCTAGAATTTCAATGCAGGCGTTCACAGACAAAACCCGAACCTTCCAGAAATAAGGGTGTCTAGATTGCCTAGATTGACGGTTAAAAAAGTTACGTTGAAGATTTTGTAGGATTATAAGGGAATTGTTTACTATGAACTGTTTCAGCCTGGTGCAACGTTCAGTTCGGTCTTTCTTTGCGCACAACCCAACCCCTTGAATGAAATAATCAACGAAAAGCTATCAGTATTGCCCAACAGAACAGTAGTGGTGTTTCAACATGTCGATGCTAGGTCACATACATCCTTGATGATTCAGAACAAATTAAGAGATCTTGGTTGAAAAGTTTTGACACATGCACCGTATATTTCGGACTGAATACTCTCTCCTGTTTTTAATTTCGGTAGGAAATTAAATATCAATTTTCCATCTACAAACACCTGACTATAGAAATGTCCCTTATTGGGACACTGACACGTTACACTGACTGCTTAAAAGTGATAGTGATGTAGTGATAGTGATGTAGCCATGGAGTTTTGTTGAAGAGACTAAATATATCAAAATATTATAGGCTTTCTTATCCTTATACTGTTTTTCAAACGCAGATAATCGCTATAAGTAAAACCACACCTTGTCAGAAAGTGAATAATGTATTCAATAGGAGTATTTACACACAATCAATCAGGTAAGATAATTCAAGGTACTTGAGTTCAGTCCAATTTGCATTCAGGAAGGTTTTTGACTGCTACACGTCTTTGTATAAGATGTGAGCACAGTTTAACATTGCTCTACTCTGGGTTTTCGATCATAGGGACATTTTTGGTAACTACACAGCAGACGAACTAATTAGACGGGGTTCTTCAGGTAATTATTCGAAGCACATAAATAATCTGGGCATATTGTTGAAATTATGTAAACACTTGTTGTCTTTTTTCTGTGTTGAGCAATTTAATACTAGATAGGAGAGCTCAATGATATTAAATCTTCTGATTTAGATACTATGTAAAGATATTAAACTTATGATATATTTTTTTGGCGGTGGATTAAGAAGCTATACTAGAAAATTGAATGGACTACATTCCTGTCATAGTTGTGGAGAGGATTGTGAAAGTGCCTTACAACTGTAATTTTACTGAATAGCGTACACAGGGCTCCAACTTAGTATTGTAGCATACATAATATGAACAAATACATCCGTTACTCCGTTGCTAAAGCCACGCTATATACAAAAGAGAATATTGAATCCAAG
This sequence comes from Teleopsis dalmanni, assembly GCF_002237135.1. Taxonomy (NCBI): domain Eukaryota; kingdom Metazoa; phylum Arthropoda; class Insecta; order Diptera; family Diopsidae; genus Teleopsis; species Teleopsis dalmanni. The sequence continues at coordinate 222,324,358 of NC_051846.1, read as the reverse complement.
CATTTTGAGTTGCTTGTGTATACTGTGCTGCTCTTAAAAGCATTCGAGATGTTGCATGAGCAACAACGTTTCTATTCTAAATATTCCAAATACTATCTTATTCTAATTCTATTCTATTCTAAATACTAAATGCTATTCTAAATATTATTTTAATATATATAATATAAATATATATTTATATCGTGATATAAAACATAAGTGCATATCATTTTATTACAGTATGCTGGGGGCTCTTTTTGTAAAGAGCTGGACCAGCTCTAGATCTTCCTCTAAAAAGCATTTCAAGTTTTGTCAAAGATTTAAGGAAGATTTTAAAACATTAAGTTGCTAAACAGTAACCCTTTGGGCCAATGCGCCACAGTGGGTCGCTAATATAACCTAACCTAAGCGGTCTTTTTTAATGGTCAATTTCTTGGCACTTTCTTAACAGAAATATTTCAGTTCCAACAATTTTCTGAATATGTCAATTGTTGAATGTTGAATTGTGGAAAATTATGTATAGATGAGTGAACTTCTATAATACACATGCCTCGTATCTTTCTTCAAAATATATCCTTTTTAGCATTAATTCATTTTACGCTTGAAGGTCTAAATGCGCCTTTGTCCTTTAAAATCTTATATTTAAATCAAATCTACTGCTACATTCCAATAATTACGAACTAAATAAATATTTGTACTTTGGAAATAAAATCTTTTTTAAGTATTTTCTCATTTAAATCTTTTAACTTTTTGACACAAAAGTTTCAGTCCTTTTTGTGATAATAAAAATTAATTGCTTTTCTGTAAGTTCTAAAAATTCGTACGTTTCACTTCATTTCTATGAAAAATAAAAAATTTCAAACCCAAAAGAAAAAATTTAAATAAAAATAAATACAAATGAAAGTAAAAATAAAAATAAAAATAAAAGAGAAATAATAATAAAAAAGAATAAAAATGTTTTATTTGGACAAATTAAAATGTGAAACCGGCGCACCTCGAAATTCGTTCCTCGTACCTCACACCCCACACTTCGCACGTTTCATTATCTGACATTTTAAACGTTTCTAATTATTATCTTTATAAATCCACTTTTCTGTGTCCTTTTTCTTTGGTTCTTGTGTGCTTGTATGTGTGTTTGTGTGTGGGACACTGTGGGTGCATGCGTGAGTTTGTGTATGAGTGCTTTGGATTTTATTGTTACATTTATTGTTGTAGTACACAAAACCAGCAACTGGCCAAAAAGCTGCAGCTTCTAAAAACTTGTTTTTATCAGAATTACTTGTATTTGATCTGCTTTCGTTGTTTGTTGTGTATTTGTTGTTGTTGTTGCCGGTATTAATGCCGTTGTGGTTGACAATGTTACATTGGCAAGTAGAATAGAATTTTCTTAAGCATTCGTTTTCGCATTGCTATATTTGGAACGTTGCTAAACTGTTGTTGTTGTTATTGTTGTTGTTGTTTATGGTATTGCTTATGTTTGTGGTTTTAATATTTGGTTGGCTTACTTGTTTGACTCTGTTGCTTTGTTATTGTTGTTGGTATTTATGTTAATTAATTGCGGTCACTTTAGCGCACTATGGGGACTTTTGCGTTGGTATGGATGCACTCTTCTTGATTCTCCTTCTTCGCTGCTTTAGCGCGTTTAGCAGTAACAACTATGAAAAGGGAAAATGTCGCCGAGAGGACTTTTTTGCTAAGAGCTTAGTTGAAAGAAGTTAAAAGCGACAATTAGACAAGTAAGACCCCAAAAGGAAAATAGGATGAAAAAGAATTTATTTTTATTAAATTTATAGCTTTTACAACAATAACTAAGGCACAAAAATCGTTTTTGTTACTTATTTTATCGTTTATTCTATTTAAAGTTTTTATTGTAATTTGGTAATAATTTAAAATGGGTGCTTTTGTTAAAAAATTAATTTGCTTTTTCAAGTAGAAAATAAATTAGGGAAAGGATATAAAAGTAATTGAAATTTAT
>NC_051846.1:222319262-222322304 GCF_002237135.1 Teleopsis dalmanni | reverse complement strand
AACTGAGGTCAATTATTGCTTACCCTGATGAAGTGATAAGCAATAATCCAGTCCAGGCGTTAAAGAGCGGTTATATATATCACCATACTTTTAAGCCTTATTTGGACATAACAACCCGTTACTGAGTTTCGATCTGACGCAGTATATCTCTGCAGGCGAGTCTGCTGCGTACGCGCCTTCTTTAGACTCATACGTTCAAGTTCGATTAGTACTCCCCCAATTCGATCACTTCACCGATGCTACGGTCTGCTTTTACGCCTTCTTCCTCCAACTACTGCTTCAAATAAAATTTTCACTGGAACATCTTCACCCATTCTCACGACAGCGAAGTCGCTGGATGTTAATTCGCTGATTTATACAATTTCCGCGATAGAGCTCATACAGCTCGAGTTCATTCGCATGCAGCAGTCATTACAAACTCGTAAAGGTCCAAAGATACACGAAGAACATTTCTCTCAAAACAGTCAATGCTGCTTTATCATCCTATGATAACGTCTATGCTTTTGCGCCATACAGAAGCACCGGAGAGACATTTCGACCTATGGAGTTTAAGTTTTGTTTGTAGAGAGAGAGTTCTACATATCAATTACCTACTGAAATCATAGTAGCATCTATTAGCAATGATAATTCTCCGTCTGATCCCCAGACTAATATCAGTCCATCTTTTCTGTTACATAGTTTATGTCGGTATTTTACGATCAGTTAAAACAATGTATTATAAATCGTAAGCTATGTATTACGATTTATTTCATCACCTTAATAGCGTAATATGAACATTTAAAATCAAGTAATATAAGAACTTTATATTAAAAATAGATAATCTATACTCTGAAAAGTTATCCATTACGTGGTCCATCTACATGGGTAAATATAGTACATAATCTATATATAGTACACAATATATGTATATAGTATACACAGTAATATAAGTCACACTAGATAGTAATCCAAGGCGTCATGTGTTTAGTTTGAAAGAAAAATAGTGATTCTATAGCGAACACATTTCGATTTCATCCACTTCACCTAGAAAAGGCATCACAATATACGCCTTAACTACAATTTATATTAAATATCTCTGTACCTAAACAATCAGTCACTTATTAAGTAGGTACTTATGGTATTTATATAGAACTAAAGATCTATATAAACTGGTGCTTGTATAATGCACAAATGTGTTGCGTTATTCGTTCAACTTAATGTTCTTATAATTTCCATATTAGAGCATTAATTTTAAATTTTATTAATACATACCTAATATTAGTATTTATTCTAGTATATATTTTAATATTAAAAATTTATTTTCCTACAAGAGGTACATTCGTTATCTAGCCCATAATGATAACTATCTTCTGAATAAAATAAGTATTCTCAAACATCATAATTAAACATTAAAGAAAATGACTTACTCCAAGGCCGGCCGGGTTTACGTCCGAAGCCACTCGGCGTTCACCACTCCCCAAGCAGAATTTTGCAACAGATTCATACGAGTTACCACAACAACAAAAACATCATATGACCTTATTCGAAAAGAGATGATAACAATATAACTTTTGTAACATATACCACCTTAACTCAATCGTGTCTTCTCTACTTCTCCAAATTAATTTTATGCAAACGTGTACTCTCACTCCCTAAAAATCAGTCTTTATTTTTAATATAAAATTTACAAATTTCATTAGTTAGTCGTCATTTATATTACTGGAGTCATCAGAGGCCACCTCAAACCCTTCTGGTATGCCATGAGCTCGCACAGCTTTGATATCCTGCACGCAGTACTCTACAGGAGTAACAAAGCAAAACGGTTTTTCGCCTTTGTAAAATGGACTTGTCATGCGCACATATTCGATATTATTTTTATTTAATATTTTAATCAACTCATCATAGCATGGACACTGCCAAGGATTACCTTCAATTGAAACCTTACGTAAATTCGGAAAGATGCCATTTATTTCTGGAAGAAATGTTAATTTATTGTTATCTATAAGCATTTCCGATAAATTTGTCCAGCTTTCCAAAACCGATGCATTAATTTCTTCCAGTTGGTTATGTCCCAAATGCAATTTCTGTATACGACGCATCGGTGCGAACATACGCAGATTCAAGGTAGTAAGTTCATTGTAAGCTAAAGACAAATATTCCAGATGTGGTAAGGATGAAAATGTCAATGGATCTAATTGTTTTAAATTATTCGTCTTTAGTTGCAGTTCACGCAGTCTTGGCAACATAACAGCTCCAAAGGCATCTGCCTCAATTGTTTCGATATTATTTCTGGATAGGTCCAAAGTATCAAGTGACACTAAATTAGCGAAAGTATTTGCTTTGATATTTTTGATGTCATTGTTGTGAAGAAAAAGTTTACGCAGTGATGTTAGTCCTGCGAAGGTTGTCGTTTCCAAAGACTTTAAGCGATTGTCGGATATATTCAAGATTTGCAATTTTGGTATGTGCTCAAATTGGTTGGATGTTAGACTCAACAGATTATTGAAGCTTACGTCAAGCTGTTGTAGTGGTACACGTTTCATGCCAAAGAAAACCATAGGCGAAATTTGTTCTAAATTATTTTCTGATATATTTAGAATGCGTAAGCGTGGCATATAAGCGAAAGCACGATTTTCAATTTCACGCAATGGGTTTTCGGTTATTACGAGGTGCTCCATTGCCGTCATGCCGCGATAGTTACTCGAAGAAAGCTGAAATGTTAAGCAAAATTGATTGGTTTCGTTTAGAATTAAAGAAATTCACTGAAAATTACAATTTCAATTAGATTATCGCTCATTGATAGATACTTCAGCTTATCGCAAGTGCCAATCACATCTCTCTTCAATTCATTATTATTCAGATTAAGATATTGCAACTTCTTTAAAGGTTTAAATGCATTTTCCTCTATTTCTCTGATTTGATTAAATGAGAAATTTGCATATGTTAAATTCGTCAGATTCTCCAATTGGGTGCGTGTTAATTTCTTTAAAAAATTGTGACTTGCATCTAAATTTTCTAAGTTTCCGTTATTTAATCTCAACTCAGTTAGTTCGTCACCGGTTA
>NC_051846.1:222303936-222319162 GCF_002237135.1 Teleopsis dalmanni | reverse complement strand
TGACCATTGTCAGGAACCAAATCTCTATATAGTTTTTGTTTTTTTTGTAATTATTATATTATGACTGAGTTATATTATGACTGAGGCTTTTCATAATTTAACCGTTTATTAAGAGTTTTCTATTGGATAATCATCACAACTTTAGGATTAATATTACTCTAATAATATTTTGCATCACGATTCCTTATTGTATTCAGCAGATCGTTTTCAATGTACCTATTACGACTATTCGTAAAGTACAGGGTTGCTGTATTGGCTGAACTTTCTTCAGTTCAAGTTAAAAATTATAAGTTATATAATTTGAGTTATAATTTGAGTAAGTTATATAATTAGAAGATTTGATTACATCGTTACCAAAACTTGTATAGCCTAAGTGGCCATACTAAGCTCAAACAGCTTATAGTGCCCGTTTTTTTGGCATTGTCGATAGTATTTGCCAATGTTTTGACCGCTATGGCGGCTATTTCCCGGCGAATGTTGACCGTTAGTATATCTAGCATCTTTGACTTGTTAACATAAATTATTATCTTCAAGTAATCAAGTAAGAGAAAAAATTTTGGCGGTGTCAAATGAGAGAAATGTAGAGACTAAGCAAATTCCCATTTTTTGATACCAAGCAAGTGGGGAACAAATGCTTAAAAAAATTATTTGTGCCACGAACTGGTTAGTGGTGGCAGAACTTTTAGTGCTGCCAACCATTTTCACGTACAATTGGTATCAAAAAATAGGTTATCTTAGCCCGATAACGCATCTGATTAACGGTTGTTGCTTGCCACTAATGTGTTTGAAAAAGTATGGTCCGATATATACGGTCGCACTATATTGTCACATTTTGGCAATAAAAGGATGCTTTTTTAATAATTTGAAATTTTTCAACGGCGTAGAGCTGACATTTTTGTTTCTTTACAGTTCCATTTAAAATGAAATCGGCTTCATCACCCATAATGGCCACTAACCCAAAAATTGTCCTAGACTGACAATTCAAAAATCAGCTTTCACTAGTCAAGGAAGGTGAGTCCTTGTCAAAGTAACAATATTGCCAAATAGATCCACCTGAAATGGTCAACTCTATATATAGTTTTAATATAATCGTAGTAACATATGTCAAATGTCAATTTGACATTTAAAATTATTTCAATATACCATATAATAAATATAAGGAACAAAAAGATTACTTCAAGTTGAGTTGTGACTAATTTTGAATTCAACAATTCCTCAAACACTAGACTTAATAACAAAGGTTTGAATTTAAAAGTAATAGTATTTTTCGTCACCGCCTTATATTGTTCAGAGTATTAACTAAAAATCTTGTCAAAAATGACTAGCAGAATTAATTTATTCAACGTCAACACTTATCTTAACTGGTAAGTTTTTAAACCAAGAGTATCCCTTACATTCAGTTGTTCCGACCATATCTTCTATAAACACAACTTTCGCGATTCTGGTTACAGAGTCTATAACTAACTCTTCATAGTAATTATGCAACGTATTTTACAGTTTTTATTTAATGGAGTCTATAACACAAGCCAAGCGGCTGAAATTGTGAATAATGTTTCTGGTACACTCCTGATACGCAAATCGTGCGCATCATCGATTCCGCTTCGATAGTTTCGATATCAAAGATGCATTACGCACCACTCACTAGAAGGTCAATTGTCGCAAATATCGATAAAATCATGGAAATTGTTGAGTCCGACCGTCTTGACCGTCATATAAGCACTGTTTCGATTGCCCAAGAGCTAAAGATTGATAAATCATTTAAAACCATTACAATATAAGACTGGATACAGAAAAAGAAAAGTTCGATGTGTGGGTGTCACCAAGTTAATACAAAAAAAAACCGTGAACAGAATTTCCATCTGCGAATTGGTGCTGACTCACAACAAAATCAACCCATATCTGATTGATAATCACCACTGAAAAATTGATCACTTATGACAATGTCAACCGTCGTGGTCGTGGTCGAATCATAGTGAAGCGGCTGAAATGGTGACCAAGCCAGGATTGACAACCAGTGAGCTGTGGTTTTGTTGTGTGTTTGGTGGAATTGGCAGGGAATCACTTACTATAAGCTGCTCCTCATCCACCAATGACAAAACTCTTAACTCGGAACTGTACTGTTTAACTGTAATTGGGTCGTCTGAAAGACTGGTCTAGAAACTGTCAGTTTTAGGCAATAACAGAGCAGAATTGTGTTCCATTAGGATAATATCAAGCCAAACACACGTCGATACTAACTTGCCAAAAGCTCCGGGAGTTTGCTTGGGAAGTTCTTATGCATGCAACTAATAGTCCAGACCTGGCACAAAGGCAGATGATACTCAATCTGTTCTTGTGTTTTTTCCATGGTGAGCGATGGATGATTTTTCTGTCTCAATTTTTCCGATAGAGAAAAAGACTTTTATGAGAGAGACAAAATGAAATTACAAATTATCAAACAAAATGGCGCATATTTGAACAAAATCAGATCATTCTAACTATTATAAATGAGCCTTCAATTTTATGCATCAACAATTGATTTCTTTTTTTTACACCTATTATTAATCCAAATATAAAGTGAAGCTAAAAGATATAGTGTATTATCTATAATCAATATACTTACAATGTTGCAATGGATATAAGCAGATACTTAAATATCCAAACCACAAAGTAAAGACTTTAAAATTTATAAAATTATTTCATTGTTTTAAGTGATTTTACTTCTTGTCCTTATATTACAAAAAACTCTAACCGAAATTTCTATCAAAAATAAATTCTATCCTTTTTTTCTATATAACTATTTAAATAGATACTTTAAATAACTACCATATAGACCACAAACAAAACACAAAACAAAAAAAAAATGAACAATATATAAAAATAAAATTTCACAGTAAGTCGCATTGCTTTTAGCAGCTCTTTTACCTAAAGAAAAGGATATTTAAATTATCAAATTACTGATAGCATCCCTTAATGCATTTTCGTAACTGCACTTAACTACATCTCCGATTTCCTGCTCAAGAATTTTCCCTGCATTATTTTTGTCTGTTTAACTTTGCATAAAAGTTTCTGCGGCAACAAAACCATTCGATAGTTTGCAGTAAGTTTACTGCAGTCCTTTGCGCTCGCATGAATTTACTGGCAACTTATTTATGTTGTAGGCAAATACCAGTAAGAGTACAGTAAGAGTACGAGTACGGGTACGGGTATGAGTACGAGCTTGTTTATTCTTAGTTTGTGGTTATAATTTAAATAAAAACTTTCAAAATTTGTTTGCCAACTGTAAATATATTTGAGTTGTATCAAATTTACCACATTAAATATATCAATAATTATATTGAGAACTGCAGTCACATAATGCAAAATTTTGTGAATTTTAGTTATTGACTACATACTTCTTCAAAAACTCACATTCAAAGGAAAAATAGTTCGGATTTGAAAGTCTGCATATGAACGCATATTAGTTTAAAACATATTTATTGAATATACTATTATATATAAATATAACTTTATAGTAGAGTAGTGCTTCTTACTAAAAAATATGTTAAATATACGCCAAATATACTTTAGTACTCAATTAAAACTTTTTATAAGAAAATAGTAAAGAAAAGGTGATCAAATAGGACCTATGTAGTTCTACTTTGAAATTTACTTTCCATAAATTGATTGCCAAGAAATGAGTCACTTGTTGAAATCACATATTGTCGAATGGAAAGCATCTTATACACATCACAAAAAAAAAACTCAGTAATCATATATACTAATTTGAATGCTACATATAACATATAACATTTTATTGTGATGATCACTACAACACTATCTTCATTTTTAAAGAATAGCATAGTACGATCCAATTAGATATGTTACTCTATCAATCTTATCTTTATATGGATCTATACTTCCAGTTCAAGACTAATTGAACTCAACAAACTGGAGCTCCAAGACTGGAATTCCAAGAGTGGAATTCGAAGACTGGAACTCCAAGACTGGAATTCCAAGACTAGAATTCCAAGACTGGAACTCCAAGACTGGAATTCCAAAACTGAAACTCCAAGACTGGAATTCCAAAACTAAAACTCCAAGACTGAAACTCTGTCACCATCAGTGGCCTATAACCTTTGCTATAGTTACAAGCCGATGCCTTCAATGTATTTTCTTGCTTACGTCATAAACTTCACTCTAAATTCTTCATTTTTGTGGATGTAACCATACTTCATGCACAACTTATGAGTTTTCTTCACTCCAAATATAACAACATTATTCACTTATAAAACCATTTAACCAGAGATGAATTACAACACTGAAGAAGACTCTCTGAAGTAGTGAAGTACTGCAAACTTTCGACCCAATAAATAAGTAGACATTCATGTTCATGTTCTTGTGTCAACTTAATTTTACGTGCCCTGTTAAGCCAACCATTATAAAAAAACTTTAGATGTAACTCCTAGGTTTTGGGAAGGTGATTTTATAAATTGCTCTCGATTTTCGTTTACAGCTTAGTTCATCGATATTTTTAGCAGTTCGGTTACGTTAGCAATGAAAAAGCTGCTTAATATCACAAACCTTAATAGTTGACGGGAAAGTCTCAATTACTTAATGAATAGATAAGACTATGGGTCTACTTCTAGTAGGTTGTTACGTCGGTAGTACTGGCTAAAATAGACTAGAATAGAATAGAAGTTCAAGCTCTCACAACTAGCAGCTCATGATAGAGAGAATAAAAATGCGAGAAGTGATCCACAAACCAATATTTCGCTGGTTGAGAGGGAATACGAGGGCTGTTTCCTAATATTTCGCCTAACAATGGAAACACAGTGGGTAATCAGTGTAAATGTTTTATTAATTTTCTTGAAGTATTCTCCATGATTATCAATATATTTTTGCATTTGATTGAATTAATTTTCGAAATGGTTTTGCCACTTTGAAGTTGTTATCTCCAAAACCAGGATTTGGAGTATAGTAAGACTATTGCTACGCATTTTTTTCTTAACGTTTGGGATCAAAACGAAGTCATTGAGTGCCAAGTCGGAACTGTAAGACGGATGAAACATCAATTCGACGTTTTGAGTGCTCAAAAACTCATTCGCATTATTCCTTCGATGGTTACTTTTCCACAATTCTCCGAAGATTTCCAGCAAACAAATGGTGTGTGTCACCAATTCTATATTGTTCAAATGGTACAGTTGCGACTTGTACTAGTGCATAATGAGTGCATAATATCTAAACAATACATAATGCATAATGGGTGTTCACGAAGTTATTTTTCATTAGTAAAAACGATTTTAGTCTCTTCATGAAACTCAGATTTGTTTTTATATATTGTTATTTGAGAGAATGGGTGGGTAAGTATATTAATGTAAACGACAACTTACTGGGTTCACGCTAGACACAATTGGGTCAGATTGGATCATTGTGATATCACATGTTCCAAGTAGGACCCCCAAATCAATCAATCTTTACTGAAGCATGTGTTGAATGTGTGTTCTCATCAAAATTTACTTCAAAACCAAAATATATTTAATATCTATTAAAATTCATGTAATATTTAATATACCTAAATCCATTAAGTTTACTAAACGCAATTAATTTTTTAAACCACGTTTCAAGTCTCATGGCACAACTCTTATAAAAAGTAATTAATTTTTTTTTATTTTACTTTATTTTGAATTTAAATAAATCCACAGTAAAATATTTTTGTTAAAGCTTTTAATTTATATCGTTTAAAATTCTGATGATAGTTTTTTATTATTGATAATTTTTTGTTATTAATTTACTGTCAGTTGCAATCTCGTATAGAAATACAAACGCATTAATCCTTTGAACTGAATTTATGTTTTATGCAAAAATTTTGAGTAACTTTTATGATAAATCATATTGCATTAATTGTTAATAGGCTTACGATAATTTATGTATACATATATTAATATAAAATGTAAATATTGTTTGTTTTCCAAACAAATATTTTAATTTCGTAATTGATTATAAATATTAAATATTCATTAAAAGCGCATTTATCTGACGTCTATGTGACCTTTTGCTCACATTTTATGACCAAATAATGTAATTAATTTCAAATAATTACATCCAAAAAAATATCTAATAATCAGAAAAAATCTAATATATATAAATGTATACTTAATTGTATTATGTATTGAATATTAATTAAGTTTTGACAATTTTTTATATTTTCAACTAAATAGAAACTAATTTCTCTCTAGATAATAATATTGGAATAAAAAAAGTTAGCTTTGGATATGGCAAAGTTTTAATACCTTAAAAAAACATAAATTTATTACAAATTCTTTATTCACTTAAAGCAATTACTTCATATATAATTTTAATTCGGTTTTTTAATTTGAAACCGCATACGAATCAAAAAAATTGGATTGGACAAAAAGTATTCGGCGTTTTTACGTACCCTTTAATATGAAGTGCAATGGCTTTGAGATAGTTAACCGTATCTAGCAAATATTTTGTTAGTTTTGCAGAGAATACACTAGTTTACTGGATTAACAAGTATTCGATAAATATAATTGTTATACGTTGAAAGCTAAAAATGAATACAATTTAATATATTTCACTATTTTAAACACAATACTAAATAGGATTACATATTGGTGTCCTTATATGACAGTTAACAGACTCACACTATTTATTCCAGTTCCAGTTCCTATATGAATTTCTGTATATTTACAACCAGAAAAATGTTTCCAAACGAAATAAATTATTGATTGAATCGAATAACCACATAATCACACAAAGTTCACTTGATCAAAGTAGAAGATAAGTATATCACAGAGACTTACTTCAATAAAAACCTCAATTGTAATGAAATAAAATCTCAATTCTTATAGATGCTATTGTTCGATACTATCTAATAGGTAAACTAGCCTAACGAATGGATATTACAACCAATGTTTGCTAAAATAGCTGTGGTGAGGTGGAAGAGTAAATTATCAAACAAGTCTTTTCCTATCAAGCGTATAAAAAAACGAAATAATGAAAATACGATTGCTATCAGTTTGAGATATCTAGTATTTATCAAAGTTAGTTTACCAAAACTTATTTCAATGAGACGAAACTCAATACTCGCCATAAGAGTGGGTATTAAATCCAATGACTACTGCAGACACTGCGCTAAAAAAAAGGACGAGAATATTGTCATACATATTCTCTGTTTCTGCTCAAAGCATAATTAAAAAAAATAAAAATATTCGATTCTTAACAGCTGGAAATATTTGGTGTTCCAGTGATTTTTAACCGAAGATAATACGGTTCGTTAGATAAAAGGTTACATGATTTAAGTAATTTACTAGGGTTATGTATTATTATCACTAATTTATATGTTCAACGTTCGCATTGGCTAGATAGTTAGCTCTTAAAGGTTCCTCAATATCACTCTATTTTTCTTGCAGACTTCTTTTATGCTCCGTTATGAGAAAGAAAAGGAGATCATCATCTCGATTTGTGTCCAGCGATTAAGTTAGTTATCATGTCTTAACAGCATTTCTTTACCAAAGTTATTGAAGTTCATTTCATCAACACTATGGTTCAACATAACCATAGTATAGGAGTTCTAGAAGGTCTAAATTGAATGACCTTCTAGTAGTTCTACTAAAATTATATAAGCTAAAGTGTATAAAGTGTGAAGTGTCAACATAAGAAATCAACGACAACGTTTTCGAATATACTTACCTTTATACTATTCTACATTATTCCTCTGATTTGCTTGCAGACTCCTCTTATGAACAGTGATGAGGAGGAAAAGGGGATTTTTAAACACCTTTGCAGTTCCTGCCAATAAAAATAAAACGATTAAGAATAATATCTACTGTTGCCAATATTTCTTTAGCAAAGCTACTGAGGTTCGTTACAACAACACAACGATTGAACGGGAATTAAAAAATGTTGGGGTCATACTGGGACTTTATAGTATTGCAGTATCACAACAGGTCATTTTGGGTTGTATGTAGTCTAATAAATTCCGAAATCGATGGCCACGTTCATCACATACTTTTGTGAGAATTGATATTATTTAAGCTCTTATTTGCTTGTAGACTTCTTTCTTGTTCAGTGATGAGAACGAAAAGAAGATTATCAAACATCTTTTCTGCTCCTATATAGTGCATAATAATAAAATTATATAATATAATATAAATATTGCATTATTATCAGTTTCAGAACTTTTTCTGTGGTGCGTTTCCTTATCAAAGTTACTAAGGTTTATAATTAGTAACTATAGAACTAACTACGAAATAACAACTATTTAATTTCTAAGGTTTCTTGCATCAACACAATGGTTCAAAGTGGATTGAATGATTAAAGGGTCCTTTGTATATTTTGTGGCAACAACGTTTATTTTTGGGCTAAAACTGCGTAGACTCTTCACTTAGGAATTTAACGGCCTTGTTCATCTACTTACCTACGCTTCTAATACTCCTCTGTTTTCCTTCGTTTTGCAGCGGATTTTTTTTTTCAAGTATTCTTAAAAAGTGTGTTCCATTAATCTGTTACGATAATAAATTATCTAATTTTTAAAAATTACCTATGGGGTTTATAATTAATAACTATAGAACTAACTAAGAAATAACAACTATTTTAAATTTCTAAGGTTTCTTGCATCAACACAATGGTACAAAGAGGATTGAATGATTAAAGGATCCCATGAAAATTTTGTGGCAACATAACGTTTATTTTTGGGGCTATTATTTAAGTAATAGGCTATTGAAGCACCCCGACCTAAAAGATCTATTGTGCACCTAAAGGCCCAGCTAGGACAATTTTAGCTATTTATGAATCTTGTAATTGCTGTGGGCTTAATTTTACCTATTTGACTTGGGGCTAATATCCCGCTTCCAAGGTAATCGAGTCTACGTCTTGCAACCGCTGGGCAGTTGCATAGAACATTTTTGAGGCTAAGTCTATAGCTTGTTAACTTAGGAAATCGACAATCATGTTCATCTACTTACCTACTCTTGTGATATTCTTCTTTTTCCCCTCGTTTGGCAGCGAATTTTTTTCTTTCAAGTATTCATAAAAATTATGTGCCATTAATATGTTATGACAATTAAATTACCCAGTTCTTATAAATTAACTTTGAAAAAAAAAATGTTAAATTAAGATTTCTTAGAAAGCAACTTAACATTAGTAATTTTTAATAAAAAAAATATATAAATTGAATTAAAAATACCACACCCCAGCGGTTCAAATGCTAATGACACTTATATGCAAATGATGATAAAGTAAATATAATAAAGTAATTACGTTAGAGTAGAATAAAACGTGATTATTATTTAAATGTGATTACTATTGAATTTCTGATTATATAAAATGTGAAACTGATTATGGTTGGTCATGTACAGAATTCATTTTTTAAGATAAATCAAAAATTGTCGTCACTCGTGTATTATAATGAAGTACTGCAATTTTCTGCAAAATTTATAGCTTAAATATTATTCCATTTTTTCAATTTTTTTTTGGAAAGATTTGTTTGAAATCACTTATTCGGTTTAACATTAATTTCATTTATTGTGAGTAATTTACCTTTTGTAATACTTTTTCTACTAACATTCAATCTTTTCTACTGATGCCAGATTTATCGTGACTTGTGATAAAAACAACTTCTCAAAGTGATTTTTTTTCTTGTTTTTTTTTTTTAAATTATTTTTCCATTTATTTCTACTTTTTTTTGTTTTTTGTTTTTTGGATACATTTTCAGATTTGTACTCATGACAACAAATGCGATTGTGTTTTCAGTTTGTGATAAATAAAAATCATAGCTGAAAAACGTGAATAATGCACATTTAATTCCACAAAAGTTCAGTCAAATGTCAAAACAGAATGGAAAATTTTATGAATGCAATTAAAAATTATATATCTGAAATAAATATTTGCTGTGCTCAGTGACCCCGCATAAAATGGCATTATTGGTTCATTCGCTGGCACAATAAACAAGTATGTGTATAAATAGAAAAACACTGTTGCTTCCTTGTATCTTATATCTCATACTAGACTCTCACACACACACACACACACACACACACATATATCTATTTTATTATAGCTGCTGATGAAATTTTTTTTCATTATTTTCGGTTTATTTTTGGTAGGGAAAACCAAGTACATCACAATAATCATTAAATTCCACCTTCACAACCTTCATAAAATGTTTAGATACACAATACAATAAACAAGTTGAAATACTTGCCAGCGACGTCACCTAAACTGCCTGCCTGCCTGCCTGCCTGCCTGCCTGCCTAACTGACTGTTTGCCTGCCTGCCTGTCTGCTTCCTTATGATGTGCGAATTTAGGGGTGGTTTCACTTTCTGCACATATCATATATATCTATATATATATGTAGATATATTAATACCTATCTATGTATAAGTACGTGTATTAATGCACAGATAATTTTCCATTTTCACACCCTGAAGATACAAATGCACAGATACCCGCACAAACATACAATGAATGTACCATCATTTGCCAGTCTCTTGACTGCGTTTTCATTTAACGCTGCTCGTGATTTACCATGAAGTAGTCTTATCAAGAATTCTGCTTTTGGTTCTGCTATCGTCATTGGGTTTATTATAATGCGTATCTCATGGTTGTGTTTTTCTTCAGTTTTTCCATATGCGTACATTCTGTTGCATTATAGTTTATTTGCCACTGACTGACTTAGCATCCATCCCTAGCACCAAATCCAAATGCAATTCCAGTATTTTTCCTCATAATTATCGTGGCTATAGTTCCTGATTTGAATTATTCCTATTCTTCAATCTAAAAATAATCAATATCACTTAATTTATCATTTTAAAAATAAATAAGCAAATAAACACAGAGGGCAAATAAAATAACAAATAACTGAAATATTTACTGGTACTGCCCTATTCAAGCGTTATCAGTATCTAACATGCTGTTCCATTCAGTAACTAATATTTTTCTTATCTACTGCAGATTTTTTTATTTGCCTTTTATCTAACAATAATAATAATGAGTACTTATACTCGTACAAACTTTTTTTTTAGTTTACAGTGGCACAAATACGAATACATGAGTGCTTAATTGAATTATTTTAAATTTAATTTTAACGTCCGTTATGATGGCAGTGATTATTTTACTTAACAGAAACTATTGTATTTAATAGGGAGGTTTTAAACAGTAGTGGATTACAACAACAAAATTTTTTGTTATATTTTAATTAATTGAATTTTTGGCTGACTTACAGCTGTATTGCAAAATATCCATCATTAGTGGTCTTGGAATTATTTTTTATATTTAATTATTCTTAATTACTCTTAACTAAGCGCAGGGCAGTCGCCGGCCTTGCGCTTCTTCAAGAATATGGCGAAGGACAATTGATGCCCAATTAATATCAGCGCGCTACTCATGGAACGACATCTGCACGACTGCTCCAAATAGAATACTGTTCAGAGGAATTGTTGAGACCCTATGCTCCACTGAGAGTTAACGGAACAAAGAAGAAGAATTTATATTTTTGAAACTGCTATTAAAGAGACTATTAATTGAATAATATTATATAATTTTAAAATGTGTTTAGATAACTAATAAATATTACATTTGTATATCGAAAATTGTAAAGATATATATTAAAAGTATCCCTCGACGAAATGGCAAATAATGTAGTCAAGCAAAGTTTATCCTAATCCTTTGTGTGCCCGGAATCTTATTGCAGCATGGAAAAGGAAAACTAATACTCTTTCATTCAGATGAAAGATGAGAAACTGAAGAAATTATACTAAAAGAATCCATCAAAACTATTGTGATTGAAACCGCTTATAGTATTTTATTAATAGTATATGTAATAATAATGCTTTAAGAATTAAAAGAAACAGTATAACTGAATGGGTCTTACGAATAAATGCAACTGGAAAAACAGAAAAAGACAGATTAAAAAAATACTGGAACGCTAATAGTATTCTGTTATTTAAATCGGTTTAAGTATCTTATAAAACAGTGTTACTAAATATATCTTGAGAGAAATTGGTAAAGGGCACCCTAAGAGCAGTTATTGACAATAATTTTTGAATAAAAATAAAAAAATTATCCCATTTAAATATTCATTGAAGTTGATGGAAGTATCTTTTTTCCTTCATATTAAGAAAGAAATTAAAAGCAGGGTTATTTCATTTAAATTCCACTATACTGGAATATTTCACCCGAGCTACCACAATTAAAATCGCTGATAGTATTCTTTAAACTTAATTGCTTTAATAATCTTAGCAAACAGAGTTTGGCGGGGAAGTGGACCAAAAACTCTGGACCAAAAACTCTGTTATTAAAAATTATGAATATTGCTTCAGCAGGCAGGTTGAGAACAACATGAACTTTATACTCCAAATCTAGAACCTTTTATCATAAAAATAAATAGAAAATACCAAAGATAATATCGCTCCTACCACAACACTGTACTATAGGATGACATGGAGCCAGACAAGGTCTGTCCTGTAAAATCTCCTGCAGTATATATCTTCCGGAGCTTGAAGAGGAAACACCGGAACACCTGTTACATTTTGTGTCTATATCCAAGCTTATCCCAAACCAAGCCCCATTCTTTGAAATACTTTGCGATATTTGTAACACTGGTATAGACCAATTCGCTAACTGGTAATTACGAGAAATATGGAACCGGCTTTCTTAGCTAATTGAAAAAAATTTGATGCTTCCTGTAGTTCACCTATCTACTTACCTGCTTACTACGTAAAATCGAAAATGTTTTCATTCCTTGATGATTAACTAATATCAGATGAAGTATTCCATTTTTTTGATTGAATCTAGAAAAACATCTCTGAATTCATGAAAGGGGAAAAATCAATCTTCAATATTAAAATATCACTTAACATAATTTTCGTTTCTATTTATTTATTAGCACCAGTCAGGAAATCTTTATCCCGTTTTTGTTACAAAATGTATGAAGAGAGGAAGCACCCAGTGCTACATCTCTATTGTTGTAAATTGTTGTTGTAATTTCTTATAAGTCAGGTTTTTCGTGGCTTTATTATTTGAAGAGGTGCATGAGATAGATTTAAAAAGCCTACGCTAGAATGATCAGGGGACTACCAATATGACTCAAATATCTCCGATTATGATAATGGATTGCTAGAGTGTTAATTTTTTAGATATTGTGTAATGATTTTGTTATTGTATGCTTTGATATTAAAAAGCTATTTAACTTTTTTTAATGTTTTATTTAATGGTAAGTATTAATCTGAATTTAGATGTAACAGTTGAGTTCTTATCAAACAATGGATGATATAAAATTTTCACAAATATTTTTGAAAAAGTCTCTATACCATTCACTTCAGTTTTATTGTGCTTTTTGAGAGCTGTTAGCTGATAATTTGGTTTCTGCTCATTCTATTAAATACACTCCTTATATATTATCAAAAAAATGACGAGGAAGGAAAATAAAAAATCCCAAATATTTAAATATCTAAAATAACGATGTACGTTCAAATATTATTCAATTCAATTTCATTTATATATGTACAATCTTGTAACGATAGATTAAATTAAAAAATCTATCCTTAAATATAAAAACTAAATATTAACAAAACTACCTGATAACAAAGAGCGTAAAAGTATACAATATCAAAATCCGTGAAATCAATATAATTCTCTATATTACTATAGCCTTGATATTTTACTTCTTAACATTATATCTGTAGAGACTTTAGACAGGTAGCACATTTTTTTAACAATAAATTTCTAGGAATTTCTTGATGTTAATATACATACGTTTTACATTATACAATAATATTTTAAAATAAAAGTAATTTCTGACGGGCTCTCAAAATATAGAATACTAAACAATTTTAGTAATTTAGCGAAATTGAATATTAAAACATATTTTACTTATAACTATTCTTTTATAGAACAGTTTAGTCTAACGTGTTATTATTTAAAAGTCTATTTCAAGACATAGAAATCATTAATAATGTTTTTTTAAATGCCCAATATATTTAATCTGTAATATACATGCGCTGTATACCGACGGATGATTTGAACACTTTCACTATCCTCCTAACATCATGGTTTCCTAATTGGCATTGACCCAGTATTGATCCTGCCATGGCTAAATCAAAAGTCATTAAAAAGAATCATCTATCTCTTAGCTAGGTTTCCTATCAGCGTTCATACAATAACAGTCCTATTGTAAGAGTTGTACTTTTGCGAGGAATTTCAATGAGATCTCTAGATTTTATCTAATTAAGAGAGACATACTTCTGTTATATACTCCTACAAACAAGTGCACATCATTGATACTTCTCACCTAGTATTTACTATTATATTCAAATATTAAATATTCTATTAAAATGCAGAACGGTTCCATGTTCTTATCTTCTGAAATCACCTTCAGTCCAAATTGAATTCTGAAGCTATGACTTTGTATGAAAAATATATGGAAATCTGAACGATTTAAATGAAATTTTATATGTTTGTGCATAAAATATATTATTCCAACGAATTACCTTTAAATATTGATAGCACTGCCTAATCTACTTGAGAATATGACATACAAGCTTTTTCAATTGATGGCCCTTACATTGCATATCATTGTCTTTATCACAACTATAATCCTGCTCTACAACCATTTCCAGAGTTTAATCATGAACTGATTCTTACTACGTATTAATTACAACAGTCCATCTCTTCCATACTGTACAATATTGTATATTTCCTTGAAACAATTTATTATCTAATACTAGATTCACACGAAAGTTTTGTTTGTAATTTGAGCAGTCAAAAATTTTAATTTTGGATTGAAAGTAACAACAATTGACAACTAAAATTACAAACATGACAGCTAAAATTACAAACAAAACTGTGGTTTTAATGCAATATAAATTCTAAACCTTTTCATATTCCTATGGTTTACAGTATTTACCCTTAACGACTGAACTGTTAAAATCTATCCATTTTTATATTCCTGAGAGTGGATTTAGTGGGTGCACTCTATAACTTTTGTAATTTTCCATCTATGAACAAAAATAGTGAATTTTTTAGACGTCAATTTTTATGACAGATTATCTATTGACTAATCATAACGAATTCTTGTCCAGTATGGATTAAGCCCGTACGCGAGTTTGAGTCAATTGAGGTAAAGTAAATTGAAATTTCCTAGAGATATTTTGCATTGCAATTATGTAAATATATATTTATTTAATTATTGCACTTATTTTTTTATTTTTGTTTAAAAGTTTTCAAATTTATTTATTTATTTAT
>NC_051846.1:222297376-222303836 GCF_002237135.1 Teleopsis dalmanni | reverse complement strand
AGAAGCCCTATGCGCTAAAAGAGAAAGTTGATTAAGAACTAGAAATTCTGGAAAAAAAAGGCATTATAAGCAAAATCGATGCAAGTGATTGGGGTTCGCCACTAAAAGTGATTCCAAAGGCAGGCGGAAGCATAAGGTTGTGTGTCAATTACAAGGCAGGCATTAACCCATCTCTCGTTTTCTCAAACTACCCGATTCGGAAAACAAACGATATACTAAATAGCTTAAAAGGTTCGAAATAAAGACATATTTGTACATGGATCTACTCTAGAAGAGTGTGAACATAACTTATTAAATTGTTTAAGTACACTGCAGCAATATGATTTACACTTAAGTAAACTTAAGTAAATGTGAATTTTTCTTGTCTAAGATCCAGTATTTAGTGAATATGATAAAATTTCAAAATCATCCGAGAAAGTAGAGGCCATAAATAAAATAGAGCATCCAAAAAATGCTGACGACGTAAAAATTTCTAGGAATACTGTCATACTATTCAAGATTCATTCCAAATTTATCCACAGAAACATATCCTCTAAGGAAAATTCTTCAAAAGAATTAAAAATTTTATTGGTCAGATGATTGCAAAAGAGCATTTACACGGCTCAAAAGCATAATGTGTAGTAATGTGGTACTGACATCATTCGATTCAACATTACTTATATTTGTTGCTATTGACGCAAGTCCAACAGGTATTGCTGGCGTCATATCACATAATATAAACAGATCGGAAAGACCAATCGCATTTGCTTCGAGTTCGCTTACAAAATCAGAAAGCAATTATAGCCAAATCGACCAGGAAGCATTAGCAATTGTATTTACAGTTGATCGTTTTTGCATGTATTTGTATGGTAGGCATTTCAAACTTGTAACTGACATTAATCCATTGACCAGAATATTTCGGAACGATACAAAGTTACATTCAATTATTCCATCAAGATTATTATGTTACGCAGAGTTTTTACAAGGGTTCGACTATGAAATTATGTTAAAAAAAGGAATTGAAAACTCAGACGTCGATTGCTTATCAAGAGCAACAGCAAATAATTCGAGAAATTTTATAGACAAAAGCATCAACAAAGATGTCAGTAAAATTTGTTATGAAACTATTTTTAAAATTTCAAACGAACAATTAGATTCAAAGATTCTTGCAGTTGAAAAGATGAAAAATTATCAAAGTTAAAAACAGATATTTTAAAATCTAACAACATTCAAGAATTTTAAGTAAACGACGGTATTATATTTAAAGGTTCAAGAGCTGTCATTCCCAACAGTTTGCAAAGCATGATATTAAAAGAGCTTCACCGCACTCATTGTGGCTTTACAAAAATGAAACAATTAGCTAGAAGATATTGTTACTGGGTAGGCATCGATAGAGACATTGAATAAAAAGAATGATCTTGCGAAAAATGTGTTAAAACTCAGGCAATGCCACATAAGGTTCACTTTCACCATTGGGAACCACCACAAATCAATTGGGAGAGAATTCATATAGATTATATCAGTCCTTTTCAAGGTTATTACTTCTTAGTTGTCATTGATGCGAAATCAAAATGGGCAGAAGTAAGTATTTTAAAGCAAGCTCCAAATTCAGAAAGTTCTATCAAACTTCTAGACAGAATATTTTCAAGTCACGGTTTCCCTCACGTAATGATATCGGATAACGCAACTTTATTTACAAGTTATACATTCAAAAAATACTGCAACCAGAATAGCATATTCCAAAAATTTATTGCCCCATACCATCCAAGCACAAATGGCTTGGCAGAACGAAGCATCCAAATCTTAAAAGAAAATTAAAAGCAATGGCATCGGATGGGAGACTTATTAACGAGAAGGTTAATGAAATCTTTATGAGATATAGAATTACATCGTTGATCGGTAGGAAAAGCCCTTCAGAATTGTATCTTCATCGTCAAATTCGAATTCAGTTAGAGACAATAAAGCCCGTAGCCCAAAAGAAAACAGACGTAAACCTTCAAGGTATTCGAATGCTAAAAGAAGGTCAGAATCCAGGCGATTCATTTCTCAAATAATAAAAGAGTCTGGAAAACTGGGAAGGTTCTAAAAAAACTTGGTCGTTTACAATATCTTGAAAAAATTGATGATGTGAGCACATTGAATCAATTAAAAAGCACCGCAGTACAATCAAAGCAAATTCAAGTAACATCAAAACAACATAACGAATTATCGCTGCCAAGTCATCAATATCAACAATACATTTTTGTTATACTAACAGTTTAGGCTTACAAATCTTCAGACCATGGGATGACTAACAACGGAAAAGTACATGACCCCGCAAGTGAGAGCATCATCCAAGGCGTTGAGGAACCACAAACTTTAAGAAGATTAACCAGAATAAAAACACGACCACCACATTTAAGCGACTACGAATAACATGAATATTGTGTGATTGCTAGTTTATATAAGCGGAGGAGACTGTTATATCCTTTTACTTATCATATTCTTTGACTGAAGTATAAATGCAACTCTGACTGGTATCTATAATGGAATGACAGTTAACGTAGAAAATATATATAGATATGTATATCGTTTGATGTTAAAGTTTGTATTAAGTAAGCAATAAAATAGACACAATAATAGCATATTTACAAATTTGTTCCACGAATATTTTGTAAATAGCTCGTACATATCCTTGCTTCGATTTTTGTAGCAACATTGTTATTGGTTTTAAAATTATTGAGTGATCCTGAACAAATATGCAAAAACGGTGGTTAGCTATTTAAAGATTTTTATTTTACCTTATTGAATAGAAAAAGATATTCCAAATTTGGGCATAAAGTGTCATGGGTGAAAAAACTCGTTTTTAAGCAATCTGCATTAAGACATTCATAGCATTAGATTGTTTTCTTTTAACAAACAGACAATTTGAACGGTTTTTTTTCAGTTTTGCTGGATATTATAACGTTATTGAGATTAAATAAGACTTTATCACAAACCATTTTTACAGCAAATTTATACATTGTTGTTTAAAAAAAACTACAAACCCAGATCAGTCATGTTTTCGGCAAAAACGCTATGGTACGCTGGGAGTGTAGATTTTAGTTTTTCCTGTTTATTAGATGTTATTTCAATATCAATATCTGACGTCTATATGACATATGTCTGAATTTCATAATAGCACAGATTTCAGAGATTTGAACTACTCAGAGCTACAAAACAGTCCAATATTTCGAGGTCTCGTGCGAATGTCTTTTGAATTATAGTACATGTTCTACCAGGAGCTACGAATGATTATGTCTATTTTTGGTTTACTTTTAATAGTTGCGTCAGACGTTCATCTTCTTTTTTTCACACCCGCTTTCAGTTTTATTAACAATTCATATATTCTTCGTATATTATATTTTTATCAGAGCCGATTGTATGTTGAACAACAACCTTCACGTTGCGGTTCGAGACATGTGTTTGCATAATGGTTTATGTATCATTCGTTTTTAGGTTTGAATGTCTGAAGTTAAAATTCTGAACGTCATTGTATACCGTGTATTGCGTAAGGGGGTGTAGTTTAGATCGCCTCCACGTGGTGCACCCTGGGTAATGCTAAATGATCTATTCATATTCCTATTGATGCTGTCTTTTCAAAGGCTCCAGCATCTTTCTGGCAACGATTGGCTTTCTTCGCAGGCTCACTCTAACTAATTTGTTACTGTTTTGATCGGCTGTGATCGGTTCTAAGCTAAAACTCTATTTATCTGGCTCTGAACACTCGTTGACATAAGGGTTTGTGCGAAAGGGTTTATATAAAAAACCATAACCATAAAAAAGCCATAAAAAACCAAAAACCATTTGTATAAAAAAAAACTACATATTTTTATTGACTACACTTACGGATGCAGACAGCGACTTTGAGTAGTGACACTTTAAATGAAATTTTAATACAAAAAATAACTTAAAAAACAAAACGGTCAATCACTTACTGCATCGTTCAACTCTGGTCAGGCAAATTTCCTTCAGTAAGCGCCTGACAATCTCCGTTGACTCCGGTATAAAAGGGAATTTACCCTAACACGGTGCTTAAACTTAGATTATTGATTGATCCCTCAACAGCTCAACAATCGTGCCAGGTGCTAAAGCTGCATCTTGCTCTTCTTGATGTCCCATTTCCATAATCAAGGGCATATTAAGCTGATCGCCCATTCAAATCAACGTTTCACCAATCTTTACATGATGGAAATTTGCCTTACGAGCAGCTTAAAGCTAAATTTTGCAAATTCCTCGCTCCAAAGCTAAGTTACATTTTTCGCCTTCCGAAATGCCAGCCATCCTTAACTCCAATGTTGACTCACAAGATGCTCTCGTTCTTTTTAAGAATCAATTGAGCCCACTGCTTGAATCTAATAAATGTATAATAAACTACGATTTCGTGAGTAACTCTTACAGTATATAAAAACAATGCCCAATTTAAGCTATTTTAATCGCAGATGTGGATAGTTCTGAAAGCCAGAATGAGCTATAGAATTAGGATTCTCTACTCCCAAGATGGAGGCAGTTGTGTTTCGTCTTCCAAGTTGGAAAGGGATTTTCTTCGATAAGATGATGCTATACATCGATGTGTTACCGATTTCGTACGAGGATAAAGTGACCAGTTTCATTATTAAAAACATCGGATATTTTGATGGTTGTGCAAAATAGCTTTCAACACTCTAAAACTGCTTTGGTAGCTCTTATTCTTCGTCTAATTGAAAATGGGTTATGTGTTAATAACCCAATGTTTACAAATTTAATATATAAGTGGACACCGCACTGTGTTCAAAATAGTGAAAACACTTTCACCTTCTAGGTTCAGTGACAATAACAGCGTAGACGTTGTTATAGAGTATGACTCAGGCTTTCTAAATTATCTCGGTTTATAACACGAACGATTTCTTAGCCTGACTACAACATAATTTTATAAAGGTTTTAATAACAGAAGTTACAGCAATAAGTTTGCTGTCATATTAAAAGCTGATGCGAGATGTGGGTCAGAATTGATACCTATGAGCGGGTGAGTGTCTTTTCATTCTTGCATATAATTTGATTATTGTTAAAATAGGTGATGAACTGATTTGCATGGCCTCAAATAAATGGAAAATGGCAGACAAAACCTTTTACAGAATACGCTGTACACATATTTTAACCAACTGATTCGTATCACAGTACTGCTTCTTTTGGGACCACATATACTTAACTTTCACTCTGAAATGAATATATAATCTAAGCAATCAACGGAATATGTGCCGAGTAGTCTACCTATGATGTCGTTTATTTCAAAGCGCAGAGGGTCATCCGACCATTCGTGATTTCAACAATATCTCTCGAGCGGTTGACCTCTTAATCACAGCACTCAAGTTTGCTATTAACGCTACCTGCAAGTTTTCCAACCACGGGATAAATCCAGATCTCAACAATTGCAAATCAAAATTTATACAAAACTCTTTATTGAAGCTAAACCTACAGCATACTGGGGTGCATATGAAAAAAAGCAAAAAGAGCTGAAAAGAGCTATAAGAGAAGCGATAAGAGTGTCTTGATGATAATTGTGTAGCAATTAGAAATCGCTTCTGTCGCGACTATATTCGAGCTTCTAATGGTCACTGAAAGAACTTTAGTTCTTTCAGTTCGAGCTTCAGCACGCTCCAAATATACGTGCTGAAACATCAGTAATAGAAATTTATATTTCGGTTCCCATTTATTTGTAATAGAAATACACATTACTATTGCATGTATATTTTTAACGAAATCAATATTTCGTTAGTAGCTACGTAGAATAGAATTTTACAGAAATACACATGCCTGTTATCCATTTACTACTAACGAAATCAACATTTCGTTAATAGATCAAGTGGTAAGGCGATAATTACACAGAGATATTATCACTCATACCAAATCTACGGCTAAAGAAATTAACATTTCGTTAATGACCATTTTCAAGGTGGTGACAATTCTTATTTGCGATTATCAATAAATCGTTCCTGGACAAATGAAATACACATGTCGTTAGTAACCATATAAGGCGTTTCAGAAATTTACATTTCTACCACGAATCCATTGATTTAATAGCAGAGAAACCTAGATTTCAGTAGCAAAACCTCTGTCTACGTCATTCGTCATATCATCGCAAACTTTCCACTGCTTCTATTAAATAAATTTTTTGTAGGACTGAACCTGGAATCCGTCGAGCAAAACCTCGGCGAGAAAGTTCGTTACAACTCTATAGACCATTATGAAAAGTTCTTACCTTTACTTTCCTCAACTTGCCAATAAGAAATAGAAGGCACTTAAGTCATGTGCAACTTTCAGGTTAACAGGGACCTATCTATAATAAAATAAAATCCTAGAATGTTGTGGCGAAACTTTCAAGCAAATTCTGTTGAAAGTCTCGTTTGAAAAATCAACATAAGCGCGTGTGCCACGGCACAATTAGCTCAGTTTGAGCTCTGAAAGAGACAATAATGCCGTCGGG
>NC_051846.1:222292340-222297276 GCF_002237135.1 Teleopsis dalmanni | reverse complement strand
AGAGAGATAGCACGAGAGCTAGGCATCGGTCGTGAGATGGCTCGTTTGATTTTGGCCTCAATTGTGGAAGGATAATTCATGGATTTTTCGTGACGATAATGCTCCCTCGCACCGAGCCAACATTATCAACGATTTTAAGGCCAAACATTCAATAAATACCATCGAACAGCCACCGTATTCACCTGATCTTGAACCGTGTGACTTTTTCCTGTTTCCCAAACTCAAATTACCACTCAGAGGAACGCGTTTTGAATCCATAGAAGACGTAAAACAGAATTCGCAGAGGGATCTCAAAGCCATACCGGAAAGCGCCTAT
The DNA here is from genome assembly GCF_002237135.1 of Teleopsis dalmanni. Classification (NCBI taxonomy): domain Eukaryota; kingdom Metazoa; phylum Arthropoda; class Insecta; order Diptera; family Diopsidae; genus Teleopsis; species Teleopsis dalmanni. The sequence continues at coordinate 222,296,960 of NC_051846.1, read as the reverse complement.
AAAAAATGTTTTGATGATTGGAAGAAACGTTGGCATTTGTGTATCGCTTCTAATGGAGCATATTTTGAAGGAGATAAATAAATATTGATGAAGATTAAGAATTTTGCGTTTTATTTAAAATTTCCGGAAACTTTTCGGTCACAATGTATGTTTAATCCCAGTTTACCCAAATTGCAATAACTGGCTAAATGATCTCAATAACTTATGTGAAATATTAGTGGAAGCTCAGAACGAAAATGTCATGATAATAGGTGACTTCAATGCACGAATAGGCAAAGAACAATGTCTGGAATTCAGCCCAAATATGAAGTGGACTGAATTATTGGGCCACAGAGTAGCAATGGATACAATTGTAGATAGAAATGGCAAACAGTTACTAGAAATTTGCAATTCATTTGGTGTCACCGTGTTAAATGGCCGCACTAAAGGCGACACAGAGGGTACATTTACGTTTATCAGAGGTGTAGCAAGGTCAACGATAGATTATTGTTTTGTGAAAGGAGTATGGTTAATAATAACTGAAGAGTTTCAAATACGTGACATGATATACTCGGATCATCAGCCACTGGAAATTATGGTAAATCTAGATGCCTCTAATTCAAATGAAAATAAAATGCAGTTGCTACCGAAACTGATATGGAAAGATAAATATAAAGATCTGTACCAAGAAAAGCTTGAAGAATCACTTAATGCATGCGAAGGTAGTACATTTGCGTCGAAGGAAGGAGATGACATTCTTCAATATTGTGTAAAACAAGCAGCAAAATCGTTTCAGGGTAATTCGGTGGGTATAAATAGGAAACAAAAATGGTATGATTTTGAATGTGAAACTGCAAGAAAGAAATCATTTAAATGGCTCAAAACAGTTAAAAAAGGTGGTGATATAGCTGATTTAGAGAAATACAAAAATGTAAACAGAGAATACAAAAAGCTGTGTGATGAGAAAAGCAAGTCATATTTCAATGAAATGGCAATGTCGATATCCCAAGCAGCTGATAGTAAATCATTTTGGAGTGGAGTTAAAAAAATAAATCGTGCAGATTACATAAAAGGAATTAAAGTGGACGCCGAAGCTTTGGCGGCACATTTTAAAAACCAGTTAAATAGCAATATAGTAAGCAAGTCTTTCAGTTATGCCCTGCCGTATGTAATAAATGAAGCGTTAGATGCTCCAATAAAGATTGAAGAGGTCTATGCAGTGCTCCAGAATTTAAAAAATAACAAAGCCGCAGGTGAAAACAGAATTCCAGCTGAGTTTTTAAAATATGCCACGCCACAATTTATAGAGCATATGGCTGAATCATACAATTATATATTTGAAAATGCAGCCCCACCTGATAGTTACAAAAAAGCCATAACATTTCCCCTTTTTAAAAAAGGTGACCCAAATAATGTAGCAAATTATAGAGGAATAGCATTTCTTAATACATCAGCTAAAGTCTTTACAACACTCCTGTATAACAGAATTAAAAATTGGGTTGATCAAAATAACATATTAAGCGAATTTCAAGCTGGATTTCGAAAAGGTTACTCCACGGTAGATAATATTTTCGTCATCACTAGTGTAGCGCAAGAGTTTATTGCAAAAAGCAAGAAGTTATATGTTTTTTACGTAGATCTTAAAGCTGCTTTCGATACAATACAAAGAAACGTACTGTTTTACAAACTAAGCCAGCTGGGTCTTTCAACAAAAATTTTGAAAATACTGCAAAGTCTATACTGCAACAATGAGTCAACAGTATGGGACGGAAGAAGTACTTCGAGATGGTTCCAAACGTGTACCGGAGTGAGACAAGGTTGTGTCTTAAGCCCTATATTGTTTGCACTGTTCGTTGATGGCTTAAGTAAATTTCTATCTGGTGGTGTTACGATTGCCAATATGTGCCTAAAAGTGCTATTATATGCTGATGATATTGTGTCGTTTGCAGATTCTCCAATAATGTTACAAAATATGATAGATGAATTAAATAGATATTGCAGCTTATGGGGACTATCTATAAATACAGACAAATCAAAAGTGATGGTATTTAGGAAACATGCTAGAAGATTGAGAAATGATGAAAAATGGTACCTTAACGATGATCAATTAGAAGTGGTTAATAATTATAAATATTTAGGAATAAATATGAAATATAACGCAAAATTCGATAACCACTTGAACGAGAAGTTAAAGGAAGCTAAATTGGCTATTAATTGTACCTGGATAAATGTCTTAGGAAATCCAAAAGTGTCACTGCCCGTAAAATACAAAGTTTTTGAAGCCACAGTTAAGTCAGTTCTAAATTATGCAGCGCAAATCTGGGGTGTTGATAAATATGACGCAGTAGAAAAATTGCAGACATTTTATATAAAGAGAACGTTTCGTTTGCCGAAAAATACCCCAAATTATATGGTGCATTTAGAAACTGGTCTACCGACGCTATATACCCAAACATTAAAATTGCATTTTGATTACATAAATCGTGTTAGGAATTTGCCAGACAATAGGATTCAAAAAACATTAGCGCAGTACCTAATAAATGAAAAAACATTATTTTTTGAAATATGGTCAAATCTGGCATCCGAGTTAAATATAACTAATGATTTGAGTATTAATGAAAACTGGAAAATGTGGCAAAAAAATATAATAACGAAACTAAGTATTGAAGAACGTAGAAATTTTGTAGAAACGGCAAGAAACAGTATATCGAGAGATGCATATAGTAAGTTGAATTATGATCTAGGTGTCAATAATTACTTTCACGAGCAATATGACCTAGAAACAATAAGGACAATCTTCAAAACCCGCGGCGAGCTCCTAAGATTGTGCTACGTACCGCATGAAAGTCTAGACACGCTGTGCACGATATGCAACCTTAAATTGAAAGGCGATGTTATACACTTAGTAGGTGAATGCCCAATTTTTAAAGAACATAGATTGCTGTACTTCGGTAAACCCGCGCTCGATGTCAATGAAACCATACGGTTACTGAATGGCCCCAACTGGAGATTGTTAACGGCGTTTATTAAAACTACATTTAAATATAGGCAAAATATTATTAATGAAGACTTTTAAATTAACTTATATAAAATCTATTATTTTTGTTAAAGTAATTTAATTTAATTTTTATGTTGTATTGAGCTCATAAGCAAGAATACCAATTTAATATTTATAAAAATTGGATTAATTAGTTATTAGTTAATTAGCTATTAGATTAATCTAAATTTCCGGCAGACGGCTAAAATGCCATAGCTGTAAGCTTTATGTATATTTATTATAATTATATGTATTATAATTATTATATAACTTCGATGTAATATAATAACTTTAAAATGAAGTAAAAAATAAAGCTACTACTACTACTACTGCATACGCACATTGGTTTGATCTTGTCTGTTCTGCATGTACGGTGCGTATTCTGCTGACGTAGCAGCTACAGCTATGTTCGGCGCGATCAACGGCGACTTTTCAACACACTCAGGGGTTGAAAAGATTACTGGCGCCAACGTAGACGCATAAGGCATATTCATTACATGTGACGCTGGCAGAGGCCACACTGTACTTGTTGATGCACACGAATATTTGTTCATGTATTGGTTCGGTACAGTCATCGAAGGCAAAGAAACACTCACTGTATTTGTTGTAGTTGTAGTTTGACTTGTTGCATGTAGATTAGTATTCGGCACAAAATACTTATTCGCATTTAATTCCGGCATCGACGTCGCCACCGCATTGATAGGCTGTATTAATGACTCCAATGTCCGCTGGAGACGCAATACTTCGGCTTTCAATTCCAAAACGGTGGTGTTTTCGTTTGCCGTATTAACATCGGCGACACTTTGTTTCTCCTGATCATTATGTTCATGCAATTGCGTTTTCAAATTACTTTCCTTTACCGAAGGAAAATCATCCAAGTCAATTGCATTTCCCATTGTGTTCGAATCCATTATTTTCACTAATAACTGTCTACACTTATTACCATTAAATTATTATTTGCACTCTTTATTTTAAATCCCACTTCTGAATTTGTCAGACACCGAGTTTAAATAAAACACGTCCGTTTGGTTAAGAGTGTCCAGTCAAAACTGACTTTCATTTCTTTATTATATTTCTTACATTAATGCACTCCGAGAGCGTAACACTCATGAGAGCATGAAAAGATGCATAAGAGTAATGATAATAGAAGTAACAATAAAGCAATAAATAAAAGTAAAATAACAAAAGAGTGACAGTATTACTCCAGTTACCTCATTGGGCTTTTCACACAGTTTCATAATTTACTTTGCTAAATTCTCAAAGTTTTTATTATTACAAGAATGCTCTACATATTTTTTCAATTCTTCCGCATTCAATATTTTCAAAGTCACTTACATCATGACACCAATTATTAACCAAATACCAAAATCAGCATTTTTTATCGTCGAACTGACGGACTGATGTTTTGGTTCTGGTCAACAACCGTCAAGATGCAAACAATCTTGCCTACTTTTAGGAAAATGTACGATCATCTAAGATCGTACACACTACATATACATATATATTACGGAAAAACTTCAAAAACCGTGAAATTAAATAAAATAAATATTTAACTCACAACACCATATAAATCGGCATATGCATTCATTTCATCTACCAGTTTT
>NC_051846.1:222283539-222292240 GCF_002237135.1 Teleopsis dalmanni | reverse complement strand
CCATTTGTGACTGGGAAATTTTAAAAGTTGATTTTAGTGAATTTCAAGTATATGAATTAATATTTTTCACTTGCGATTTATTTAAAAAAATATCACTTTTTCATTATCTCTATATTACGCATAGTTGCAGTTGAAATGTCCCCTTATTTCAGCCTTCATTACAACAAAATTTAGGCCATTTTCCCATTTCCCTTAACCTTAAAACTGAATTTTGTATAGGAAAAACGATTTAATTTTGTTGAAACAAAGATGAAATTATGATTTTTGCGAAATTTAAGTGTGTCTGAACATAGTATTATATAATCTGTAATTATTAATTTATAATAAATCTATCTTAATCTTCTATTATAGTGAATTACTGGAAAATCAAATTTATTTTTGAATTTTGTATATATTTTCAAAAAAATTTAGTGCCCATAAAAAACCATTAAATACGATTAACTGCATAAATTATGCGTCCTAATCCAAATTTTATTACGTCGAAGCGGGCAGGTCCAAAAACGCTAAATGCGGCCATTAACAATAACAAAAATAAATGTCAGCACCACAAATAAAGTCATTACGAGAAATTCTCTTTCGCGTTGCAAACACACAACTAAACTCATCTAAACTTCAAAATAGGCACACACTGAACATATATACAGACACACGCGTTATGTACGCATATGTGTGGTATGGTACGGTACGGTACACAATGAAACATATAATAAAAAGGAAACAATAATTGAAATCAAAAACCAAACAATACCCGCGAAAATTATTGACAATTGTTTATTTTCAATTTGAATTCAAATCTAAAAATGCAATTTCTACGCATACAAATGCTTTTCATACTTTTTATGAATTGCATCAATTGCGATTGTGTATGCGAACAATTGTCAAATGTGTTGCATGTCGTTATCAACGTCACCACTGACGTACCAAACTGCTCGCTACTCCCAAACCCAGAATCAACCCAATGCAACTGTCACAATCAATGAGGCAATGTGGTGTGTATTTCAATGTCACGACTTACAAATTGCAGAGGCGTTTCGTTTTTTATTTTGGCCATGGCATTTTTTTTTTTTCCTTTTTTTTTGTAACTTTTTCTTCCTTCTTCTGTCAACCATCTCATCATAACAAATTTTGTTATTGTGCACGTATCTGCTGTATAAATATGCAGATTTGAATATGATTGTTTTGTGTGTGTTTGTGCAGGGGTTATCATTGTGTACATTCAAATGCATTTTGATAACCCCAAACAGACTTACACACACACAAGTACAAAACAGTAATAAAATAATTGCAGTGCACGTGTCAAAAATATTTAAAAAGGATTATCAGCTTGGCATATAGTGTTAGTCCTTTATTATTTTTATATTCACTTATACTTTTTTTAAAGTAAATTGCTTTGAAATTCATTCGTATTTATTGAGTTTTTTGTAGTGTTTTTTTAGGCTCATATAATTTTCAGTTTTTATTTTTTATGTATTTCGCTTGTATTTTGATTTGGTGCAAATTTAGCGCAACATTGTTTAGATAATTTTTTCATTTCTCATTCATAATATTTTTTTATGTTAAAACATATTATTTTATTTACATATTTTTATTGTGTATATAATTTAAGTAGATTTGATATTTTATCTCCACATTAAAAACTATAAATGTCATCTTTGTAAATATAAAAATAAACAAAATAAGAAATGTGGATGTTTTATTTCACCATGAAGAACTATTTTATAACTCTCCTCTATGTGAATACCAAAAAAATGCAAAAAAAAATAAAAGGGGCTAAGGTGGTTAGTTCTGATTTTATTATCATTTTATTATCATTTCATTATTATTTAGTTATATTTTTATTATCATTCATTTATTATTTATTCATATTAATATTGTTATATATTCATATGTTTATGTACTTCTTATTACATAGTTATGCATTTACATATAATACATTTATACATATTATACATTTACATATTTACATATATTTATACATATTATACAATTCATATATTGATATTTATAAACTTACGTTTGGAGGTATGATATGCCATCACATAGATTATAATGTGTTGGGCAAAGTATACACCTTATTTCTGGCATAACTCCGATGACTAGACTTAACCGAGTCCGAGTGTTGTCATTAGCCAATACACTGATTTCATGACTCTCCAGCCAAGAAAATGTTTATGGAGCTATGACAGTGACGAAGCTGCAGTTAGTAGATAACTGCAGATTCGGACACATAAATAATGAAACCTCGTAGAACGTTTACATTATCACAATTAACTCATTAATTGTGAACCTCACAAATTCCGTAGAAAAATATGCTTACAAGTTTTAATAAATCTAGGTGTAATTTTACTGTAAATATTGTCGATATATCTTTATTACTTAAATAAAATAATAAGAAATTAAATAAATTTAAAAAAAAAATTTTAAAATTCAACTAAAGAAATTTTTAAACTAATTCTTTAAGATAATTCGTATTTATAATATCTTAATTTTTATTGTTTATTTTTATTTTATTAAATATAATTATTATTATTATTGAAATAAAATATATTATAGTAAAAAATAGTAAAATGTTTTTTATCTTATATTTCGTGACCGCTATACTAGATAAAAATTAGTTTATGTAGTTATCTAGTTATTTAAAATTAGTTTATAGCCAAGGCTATAACATCCTTATTATCAATACATATACATAATATTTGTTAGTAATATTTATTTAAAATACCTTCAAAAAATACAATATACTTGCAGTAATTATTTTTTATATAAATAAATTTAATATATACACTATTTACAATTACACCTCATGTCTAAACTTCCGCTTTCCATACATAAGTCAACATTTTTTTACTAAAAACGAAATATAAGTGTTTACACTTATAATAAAAAAATAAAAAAAAAATATGTATAAATATGTATATGCATGCTGACATAACAGGATTTATTTTATAATAAATCAATTTTAAATCAGTATAATATCCAAACCAATTTAATGACGTGTTGGTTATAATATTAAACATTTATTGTATATTACATGAATTAAGTTATTTAAATTGATTTTGTTTTGAGATATTAACCATTTTTAGGCTGAAGAGTTTTTGGGTAGATTTTTCTTTCACATGGTGTATAAATCCTGCCTTACATTTTTTTTTTTCATTTTTTTTTATATCAAATAATCACTTCAAGAGTTTACGTGAGTTACACATGAAACCCCCTAGAAATCCTCGCCATTTTTATAGTATGTTCACACAATTTTAGCACATTTAACGGTTGTTGAAAGCCCTTCCATAATTTGGCAAATCTAAAACTAAATGTATAGTGACTTGGATGACAGTTCTTTAGGATGTACTATGACACAAAAAGTATTGCCAAATCAAGATCACGAAGTCGGTGATGATAACATAGTAGATGAATAAGAGATTTATGTTTTAATTTTTCTTTAAATGTGCATTTCACATGAAAATTTTTGGTTAAAAATTTATCTTTTTAAGAATTGGCATTTACTAACAGAGATAAGGAATTAATGGGTTGGTATCGAGATGAAATATTTATTTAAAGATTAAGTAATATAAAGTTTCGATTATTTTTTATTTGATATTTGTTCCTACATCCATTTGAATGCATTTAAAAAAAGGTATATAAATATTTAAATGTTCTACTATCGCTTTGCTGTGCTAATGTTGACAAGACCACAAAATTAAAATCTAGTTTTTTCCGTTTTAGAAAAATAATATATAATAAATAGAGGAAAATTAAATATGTTGCAAAATATGCAATTTATTTGTAATGAAACCAATAATTGTAAAATCTAAAATTTGCAATCATGCAGAAATTATGCATTTTGTGCTTCATTAGTTCGTGGGAAAATTGTAAAATGTAAAATGTTGTAATTTGTCAATTTTAAAAATAGCAAAACTCATCTATGTTCAGAGATGAGAAACCCACACATGCTATAAGAGCGTATTGAGTCCCACAAGTAAAAATGTGCTCCATGTTAGGGAATAAATTCGTAAAATAGAAATTAAATTGAAATCTGAAAATGTTTTCGTCATATGAAGTAAAATTTAAATCCCTGACGTAATTTTATTAGTCTATTCTTAACAAATAATTGTAAACAATTAAAATATAAAAGAATTTCATATAATAATTTATCTTTCGATTCCTAGAATCACTAATCTTTACTACTGAATCAGCATCTATCTGAAATGAATTGAGTTACGAATATTGGTGTTAGTGTAATTAAAGTTACATCCTTCTTTTCGTATATAGTAACTTTCAAAACAAAATATTACTATACTATAGTTTATTATTACATTATAGTATATTAGATTATTTTATATTTATTTCCAAATTTCTATGTGGATAAGCTACCAGACATTAATGCAATTAAATCATACTGGTCGTCATCCAAAAATGTTCTAGAATGCAAGGAAGCTATACCCTGCAACCGCAGTCTTTGTATGTACTGAATTTCTGGTCATAAAGGCATAAAGGGAAATGAGACAGTTGATGCTATTGCTAAAAATGGTACAAAACTTTTAGAGGAACAAACGAGCGAAGTACTCAGACCTTTGAAACAAATACATAAACTTCTAGAAGAGCACATGACAAGGAGAGCAAAGGAAAGATGGCGAAACTTGTACACTGTATAGTCATGTGGGTTTATAATACGTCTTTCGGAATCCTGCTTGGTATTAGCACAATTAATTTTTATTCTCAATTATATGCTTTTATGGTGAATTGTGGAAAATTTTTGCCATGGCATTAAGGAACGATATATATCCATTGCTTGACGCAATTGTTTGGTCACTTTTCTTGTATAATGGGAATATTATAATTTACGGAATAAGTTTTGCGCACAGCTATTTGATTTAAATTCTATATTTTTATTAAATCCTTTCTCTTAAATCATTATTTTTTTAATTGATAATAACTATTTATGATATCCCTTATCTCGAAAAGTATAAATTGAATTTTATATATCGATTATTGTTGATCGAATTTATAATGATCTTTATATCAGCTTCATTAAGTGATACAGTGAAAAAATTTAAAGATTTCTGTTAATTTTCTAAGAATATTAATGACAATCTTTTCGGCATTATCACATAACCATTTTGGCTCCTCTTTTAAGAATTAATAATAACGCTTATTATTAATAACCAAATATAACAATTAACGATCTCATTTACAGTTCTTAATTAAAAATTATTTAAAAATGACTTCAAGAGTGATCTAAATATTTGTGATAATAATATTAATTTCTTATTATTTCGTATTAATCACTAAAAAATAAGATTGACATTTTTTTGGGTCAGTTTGTTTTGAAAATAAGCAACAACAACTATTTAAAAACACTAAACGTACAATTTTACCTACATATTTCCATTTACGAGGGTTGACAAATAAATACAAAATATTTGTAAAAATCCTGGTATTATTTTTAACTAACAAAGTTATACATTAACATACATATTGTCCCATTTTATATAATTTAAAAATATTTAATATGTAGAGCTAGTTATTTGATATTATTTTTTAAGGCTGAATAAATTTCAGTACAATACGCTAAACTAAAACATTAATTATAATCTATAAAGCATGTAACGTCGAAGAATATGTTTTGTTAGAACAAAGAAAAAAAAGAACCGTTAAACAAGTACTCATAACAAAACTCTTACTACACTAGTGAGAGCAGTTACTACACAATTGAAAACAGTTTGTTGTATGAAACTGTTTCGATCGGTTTATTTTTTGTGAAAAATTTTTGTTAATGATTTTGGACTTAACGTTAAAAACTATTAAAGTAATTAATTAAATAAATTATTTCAAAGGAATAGAAAATCAAAGTGCAATATTTCATAATATTTTTATTTGCTAAATTTATATATAAAAAATTTAAACATTTTGCAAAAACGAAACGAAGAAAGTTACCGAAAAATAAAATAAAAAAAAAACATAGCCAATGTTGATATTCAGCGATTAAAAATTATAACTGCAGTAGTAACATAGTAGTGTAATACCACGAGCAGGGCAATTACTTTACGAAGCAAAACTAACAAGAAGACGAACGACAAATAAATTTCATATTGTCTTTCGTGTCACCGAAATTGAACAAATAAGTATAATTTCAAATGAACATTAAAAAAAATTTCTTAAATAATTGTGCAAAAAAGTTTTAGTTATAATTTATAATTATATATTATAAATAAATTTCAGTCATCAAATTAATTTATGGTCACTTTTGGAAAAACATGAATTTGTCAAACTTTTAAAGGTATGTGATAATATTAATTATATTTTGTTTTACTTAATTCCTATTTTAATGTCCGTTACCGCGGCTAAATGTTCATTATCTGCTCCATTTTCTGATGTTTTTGCAGTTTTGAATGTGTGTGTTGTTTTCGAACTCTCTTGCAATCATCCAACGCAAGAAGGTAAGATAAAGTCCTTAAAGTGTAAACAAAAAACGCTTAGAAATATATGAATAAATTTGTTTTTATTACTCTTTTGATGAAAAATTTCTGGCGATAAAAGAATTTCTAATTCAATATAAAAATGCATTATGGTTATTCGTTCATGATCGGTTACTCGGTAAAATGATAAAATCTTATTTGTTTTTGTGAAATTTCAACGGTACTAAGTTACCCAATTATCAATTCATCTAAACTAATAATTATTACAGTATTCGATGGAACATAAGTTAATTCTTATGACTTTATTATTAAAAATACAAATTGAATGAGATCGGTTCCGATTTTTTTAAATTATGCGAAAATGATTTATTTCTTTAAATATTATCATTTGCTATAAAAATACTTTCTTAAAAATAAAATAACACAACAAAAAATATACAAAAAATTATCACAATACTTAAAAAACACAAAAAAACATAATGAGAAGAAGAAGAAGTATGATCAGAAGAGATCATACTTACATACAAAAATTACAATACAATAATTATTTAATGATAAAAAATTGTAATTAATTTCATAAAATATTGCCAATTTCTGTTATTAAGGTAAAAAACTTTACCTACTAATGGCTGAGTTTACTTCCTAAAATACTTTATCGCTACTTCTTTCGTCAGGATCATTTTGTAGAAGAATGTTTATTTTTGTCTTAAATTAAGAAAGCATTTTCGTCGAAATTTTTGCTGTTATTTACCAGGATATAGTAACTTCTAACTACTTATCAAATGTTAACATTTAAAACATTAATCATATATTGGTTTGAATTTAAAAAAATTGTTTTTATTAATTACTATCTAATTTATGATTATATAGAACTTAAATTACCATATATATATAATTTATTTTATTCAACTTGAAAAATGGAGAATTTTAATAGAGATAGAGAATTTAATAGAGAATTTCTAAATCTCTATAAAAATTCTCTACCATTTCTCTCTCGAGAAAGTGAGCACACACAAGTGTTTGGTGATCGCTCTTTTATTTAAAATTTTTATTGTCAGGCAATCCACATGATGTTCTTCCCCAGAATTACCATTCCACTCGCTAATCAAAAAAGTATTTATCCCTATTATAAACTGAATAACATATCCACACAAGCTCATATCGAGTATAATACATATTGCAAAAAAACTTTCTCATAAGTTAAAACGTATTAGTTGAGTAATTAATTACTTTTGAATAAATTCGTTATAGAGAGGTTTTTTTGTATGCAAAAAAATTTTTACGTACCTGAAAAACTTCGTTATAGAAAGGATTTCACTATAGAGAAGTTCAAATATATATATGAAAAAATATAAAAAATTGCTGTGTCTTCTACAAAACTTTGTTATAGAGACGAATTCGTTATAGGTAGATCGCTATAGTCGCTATAGAGAGGTTTGACTGTAGCTTAATTTAAGATTTTTACAATTTTTATAAAGTTATTTTAAAACTTTATATGCAAACGCATATTAAGTTTTATCTTTATGTTTAGAACTTTGATTTTATCTTAAAAAATAAATATTTATCTATTTGAAATCTATTAAAAATAAATAATTTCTTTAAAGAATTACTTTTAATGAAAGTATTAAAATCCATTAAAAGTTCTTACAAACCAATACTCTTTTAATATCAAAATTTTTTGTTGGAAAATATATAACGATGTGCATATATTTTAATAAAAGAAATTCTTTACATTTTACACATATTCATCTGGAAAAAAGAAAAGAATTTTCTTATATGCAAAACTTTAGTTCTTTGTATAAATCCTTGTGTAGCATACAAGGAAAATTCCTTCGAAGAGAAAGGTTTCTTTTTTAAAGTTGTTACATTTTAATCCCTTTTGAATGTAACTTTTTATTTTATTTATATAATCCTACTGCTTTTTGTGACAATTGTTACCTTTTCTCTTCAGTGTATACAATATACACACAATATTTATATAAAACGTAAGACTTTCAATACAACAAAAACATTCTTTAGCTTTATGTATTGGGTATTCATTGCGAAAAAACATTCAAAAACCAATCGCAAATCTACAACATTTTTATTTATCGCTGCACGGAAAGCCTTTGACTATGTATCTTTCCTAAAATAGGAAGTCAGAATGGTAGTTAACCTTGTACGCTGAGGTTTCTTCCACAGTTTTTATAAATTTCGTTAAATTCACAGTTAGGGTTTAGTAAGTGAAAATTAATTTTTGTACACAAAATAGATCATTTAAAAAATACTGTGAAATTAAAAAATAATTT
>NC_051846.1:222275145-222283439 GCF_002237135.1 Teleopsis dalmanni | reverse complement strand
GTCAAGTCAAGCTTTTGCTATAATGACATTTTTATCAGAAAATCATCCCATCGGAAAATCGTGATAATTCAAGACTAGAAATTATTTGGAATTCATTACTCTGAAAATTAAGAAGTATCGTATAATAGTATACTATTTCATATAATACTAGTTCGATTATCATGATCAGTATAATTTGAAAGTTGCCACCTTTTAAAATTTATATAGTGACGCTGCCTATGGACTTACCAGCAAATGTATTAAACTATAAAATAAAGTCAATTTTCTGCAATATTATTAGACAAAATATAAAAAATATATAATAATAATAAATCATTTTTTTAATAATAATTTAATTTTTTTAATAAATAGAAGTTTGAGTGTGGAAAATAACTCAATAAATGACATCTGCATATATTATTACAATTATGATTATTACAATAGAACGAAAGTGATTGTTATGAATATTACATTTTGTATCGCTCATCGTTTTTAATAAAAGATTAAAATAAGATTTCACTCTAAAACGGTACGATTCTTAACACTACCATATTTTTAAAGTGTAATACAGATACAAGATAATACAATTCTTTTCGTTTTCTGAGTATTAAAGAATTAAACGCAGTAAAAGCTCTACTAATAGATACCATTTCTAAATGGACAATTTTATAGACCACTATTTGGAACGATTTTATTTTATTTTGACAGGATACCGTTCTTAAGGATAAAAGAACGAAAGTTGGCTGATGATAACTGTTCGGTTAAATAATTTTAACTGTAATTATTATCTACAATATTACTTAGTTGGTTATGAAATCAAAAAAGAATTTTCTGCTTAACAGAAAACAGACCTCATATATATTTCTAGAAGAAAATATAATATATTTTATTATATCATATTATATTATATACAATATGATATTTTTATGAAAAATACACACAATTTTCCGCATATCGCGTTAATGTGCTCTACTTAGTGCTTTATATGAGGAATAATTTTCATCTTTCAAAAAAGAAATATTTCAAGACTCATATAAATGGAGCATGTGAAAGACTTACATGGTTTTGAAGGAGGTTAACACGTTTATAATATCATAAACACGTTTGCTACTGCAGAACAAGAACAACAAACAGCATCGTAATACTAAATACATGTAGCTGCATATGTAGCAATATTTTTATGCATATACCCGCCTTTAAATATACAATTTTACTTTTTAATAATCGCATCCAGACATGGTCTTAAGTTTATTTTCTAATTAATGCGTGGGACAGACGTTACACCTTTGAAGTCAAAAATCGATTAAGCCATGTCAACGCCTAAATAACAAAAGATGATAAAATTTAACATTTGTGGCGCATTTCCATCAAAGAAGAATTAAAAATTTTAAATTTAATTATAGTTTTTTTCCTTATGATAATGTTAAGAATATCTTTTATCTTTTTGACACGCTTCTTAAGCCCTGAAAAATATTAAATTCATGAATGCAATAAAAAATTTAATGCTCGCTCTTCTTCTTCTTTATGGTTATTATAAGATGTTGATAATATATTTAACATTTATTTACAGCATTTATGGGATTATTATAACCGCAACAAATTGTTAAAAAACATGTATCTGAAATAAATTTTTAAGTTCTTGCTGGCAGTGCTGCTCGAGTAGCCAACATTTAGTATATTACATACATTGTTGTTGTAACAATCATAATATAATTTTTTTAAAAAATTAATTGCATTTATGCAATAAAAAACAAAGGTACCGAATTCAATTGAATATACATATTAAGCTTTGTTTCTCAATCGTAAGGTCTGTAAGAAGGAAAGATTTTGTAAGAAGCATGTTTTCTAGTAATTCCAGTTCCAATTCCCGATACTTTTTACATACAATGTAAATTTAATTATATCGTGTTTGAAAAGTGACATTTCAGGCTATATTTTGTGAAGGCGGTTGTGTAATTCATCGCCCGTATATTACACGGGCAATATAATAACTGAAGAAAACGCAGTATGATGACTAATTACTGTAAAAAAGGTAAAACTGCTCCAAAAACATGCTAGAAACTTGTGTGACTTGCGATGAGGATACTGTGAGTAAACGCCAAACCGAGTCATTTGTTGGAATTTGTTTCAGAAATTTTGATATTAAACATGCATATCGCTTTGCTCGGGCGGTCACTAAATAAGTCGATGAAATTTTGCATATGGTAGACCGACATGCAAGCTGTCTAAAAGGCTGCTAAAATTCAACGAAATCGAATTTTTGAAACGATTCATTACCAGCGATGAAAAATTTATTAAAAACCAAATTATTTATGCGGCTGACCCTGCACAAACGACTTCAAACCCTGTGTATTACAAACTATAGTAGCCTGATGCAACACCTAATTCGCCCTATATTACTCACAACTCGACCGCTCGAGCATAACAATCAAGAAAAAGCAAACGGAATGGACGAACAAAAAATGAGTTTTGTTGACAATGCCAGCTCACAAATATCTTTGATGACTCGGAATAAATTGACGATAATTGGTTGGAAAGTTTTTATAGCCCGAATTTTACACCATCTGACTACAATTTGTTTTGGTCTCTAAAAAACTCTCTTGATCGACTAAGAAATTGCTGATAATCACCTAGTCAAGTTTTTCACGAGAGAGGTTATACACCGATGGAATCATTGAACTACCTTAAATATGTATGACTACCTAAATAATAATAACCAATATAATATAATAATACAATCTTGATTAAAATTTATTTACAATAAAGAATATTTTTGTTTAAAGTTATACCAAAAATCCGCGAATACTTTTTATATCATATTATTAACTATAGCTTTCCGACACAAATATTTGCAGATTCTGCTTTCCGATGACGAAGAGTCATTGGAACATCTAATCACTAACTGTGATGCACTAGGCCACAGAAGAAACAAAATTTTAGATGCATACCAACTAAATGAAGAAGACCTTCAAAAACTCCCTCCGAAGATGCTGGTTCGATTCCTCGAGTTACTAAATGTCTAAATACAAATGGGTGCACAATAGATCAAGCTAATCGCAGTGCACAAACGGTTAAGCCTAACCTATAAACCATAACCATTACCAATTATAGCTTTATTATAATCGGAAATTAATCCCAAATGGTAAATTTGTAAAAAAAATGAAAATACATTTAAACTAATTAAAAAGATTTATATGAGAGAGGTATGTTATAAAGTAATGGTCAAACATTTTCCGGATGTTGTTTGCATTCAAATTGTTATTGGGCCAAAGTTACGCATGCGCACACGTTCACGGTATAATGACAGCTGCAACAACAACCAAATGCAAGTCTTTGCCGCAAATAAAAACGTTTCCTTATCATAAAATTGTAGAATGTGCAGCATTGCTGCACTTTGCCAATGAAAAACTAATGGAATACTAATTCATTTGCGGTTTGAATAAGTACACTATGATCTGCGTAACTATAATCAATTTAACCATACGTTATGGCGGTATTGTCACATGTTACATAGATAAATCTATCAATTAATTAAATGACATGCATTTACTTACAAATTTTTAAACAAATATTTTGCTAACTATAAACGTAATAATTATATAAAACCACACACTGTTGTTGATGTTTTATTTAATTTAAATACCATTTCTTATACATTATCGCTCCCAACATCTGTCCATCCGTCCACAGTTATGTTGCACAAGAAAACTATGTAATCGACTTTTATGCTCCATGTTGCGGCTAACTTCCAAGAAATTTAAACTAATTTTCAAGATCAAACGTATATAAAAATAAAAAAAAGCATTGTAAAAATTTTACGAGTATCTCAAATGCCAATTGTTAATCCCACTAGGGATTTTATACTTGTCTTCCTCTTTACAACTTTTACAAACATTACTGTTCCGCCTTTGGAGTAGTGTAACCAATTTAAGTTTCACTTCAAGCTACTAAGCCTAACTTGATGTGATATCTAAAATGTTTTTCTTGTATCGCAACGGTACTTACGCATATACATAATTTGCTACATTGTTCTGTTGGTGTTATTACGATTTTCCCAGTGAATTGAAATTGCTCTAAGCTCAGCTTAAATTGAATTTGAGTGAGTCTTACATACCAGCTAACTGAATATACTACACTCATATGAAAGTAATAAACTTACATACTAACTAACGCTCAATATTCCTGTAATCTCGATAATTTATTAGCATTACTAATCCATTTATGTTGCTCATTGTTATGTTGCTTCTTATTTGTAATTGTTATTGCTGGAATGATGTTGCCATTATCATGGCGTTGTAGTAAACTGCAATTTTTATTGTTAAAAATCCCTTCGGGGGGAAATAACTTTTGCCCACTTACGCTTCTTGACAGGAAATCTGCAGTTCAGTTTCTTGAAACTACTTTTTTCTTCTTCTTTTTTTTTCCTGAAACTAATTCTTCACATCTTCGAGCCGCTCCCATTGCAGACAGCAAACAATAAAAACAAATGCACACATAAAATTTGTATGAATTAATATATTTGTTAGCAACTAACAACTAGCAACTTACATCCAATAAACTAACAACCAGCAACAACATTAACGTTGTATCTAAAAATTTACGTTGTGTGAAAATTATTTACACTTTAAAAAGCGAAAGAAAACAAATGAAAAATGAAATATTATTGCTTCTCAGAGCATCAAGGCGTAGTATCGTAAATTATGTTTCAGAACATAATGGCAAGTACGCTTACGTCTTATTTGTGTTTGTAGTTGGCAAAAGTATCACTTATTTATCATATTTAAAATGCAATAAAATGCATTTTATGTCGACAGCGACAACACATAAATTTCCATTTAAACTGACAAAAACTCAAATAAATCCAAAATAAACTCAATAATTCATTATAATTGCTCACATTTCATCTGTGGAATATGTTTCACACAGCCGATGTGCACAAAATGCTTTGATCAAATGATTATGTTTCCCAAATTAATTATAAAAAAGAATTTAATTAATTTTTTAAGAACATAATTATCATACGATGTATTGACCTAAGTCAAGTCGGCTAATGTCAAAAACAAACAAAATTTATTTATATTATATTAATTTATGGCCACAAGTTTTTTCGTATTTTTCAACAATTTATCATTATTACTTAAACACTAATAATAATACACCACTAAGCATTATATTATTAGGTTGTCCGGAAAGTAATTTCATTTTTGTGAAAATAAAAGACAGTTTTCGTATAATAAACAAATACTTTATTAATACTTTATATATTACCCGTTCTGGTCCAACACCTTTTGCCATCTTTCTGGTAGTAGCATAATTCCACGCTAATAAAATTTTTGATCTTTGCTGGCAAAAAAGTGATCGTGGTAGTTTTTGACCTCCTCATTTGAAGTGAAGGTTTTACTGTCTAAAAAATTTTGGAGCGACCGGAACAAATAATAATCCGATGGTGCCAGGTCTGGAGAATATGATAACACTGGCGTACTGTCAACACACCTTCTCCATACACATTGGTCAATTTCTTTCTGGCTTGAACAGCATTTTTACCCTTTCTGTAGTAAAACAGTAAGATATGTCGAAAATGCTGCTTATCGCTCTCCATATTTAAAAGGGCACCCACCAAAAATTACTCTTTAGAATTAATTGGAATTTTTCATACACAAGCCTTGCTATATGAGCTGTCGAAGCATATAAACATTATACGGCTTAACTGTGAAGTTAATACAATTACATCCTCTGTCGGGAAAAAACGAAATTACTTTCCGAACAACCTAATAAAAGAAAAAAAAAAGAAATACTTGTAGTTAAAATAAAATTATGAATAAGATAAAATTAAATTTAAATAAAATATTAAAATATTATGTGTTGAGAAATTACATTCTGTAAAAAGCCAGATTTTACTTTTGATTTTTCTCATTCAGCAAACGAATCTTGTATAGTAACTACTTTCAGCGAATCCAATCAACGGATTGATGTCGCCATTTTTTAGTATCAAGTGCTTTTAATTAATTTGTTACCTAGTCTACACAGAAACTGCGTCCTCTACTACTGCAATTTCCATCATTTGGTACCCTAACAAACATCTTTCATCAATTTGCAATACATTACCACACTAGAAACGCCGTTGAATTTTACTAACACTTTAGTCTCGAATGCCCATAATGCCTTCTTATCTCTATTGGTTATTGTCCATTCTTCTGCAACATACAGCACGATAACATGCCAATTTTAATGCATGTTACGGGCAAAAGTTTGGATAATAACCAATAGTGATGGGAAGGCATTACGGACATTCCAAACTAAAATAATTCGCAAAATTTGGTAACGAGTTTTAAATTGATAGAATTAGGGCACTGTTATGAATTATAACAATTGCAAAGTGAGTTCCACGGTGGTCAGCAGATTTAGTTATTATTATTATTAAAAGATAATGCTTTATTTTTTAATTAAAAAATTTGTAAGAAATTTCAACAATTTCCCTAATCCATACAGTTTTGTCATCAATAAGAATAACAAATCTAACAAGCTGCATTAACTCAACTAAATGGATCCAATTAAACTAGATCAAGACTGTCCATACCAGATGTGATCGCGGGGCAATACAAGTCACTGTATAGATTGAAGGGTCACAGAAACAAATACATACGTTAATAGTTATTTTCGATAAAAATAAATATACGATTATAATGTTTTATTTAGTTTTATTAATTTATCAATTTAAATTCACATATTTGATATATCATAAAAATAAAATAATATAGTTTTACCAGTACACCGAAAGAAAATTTGCGTAATTGCAGTAGATTAAAAACATGTCGCATGTGGCCCGCTGGCCGTACTTTGGACAGCCCTGATCTAGATGGATTAAGATCAGGTTCCTTTCTTACGAGGAACTACGAGCAATTAATTTCTAAGTATGTGAGATGGAAAGATATCTGCCGCTTAGCCACTGCAACCATACAATCTTTCTTTGGTGATAAATCAAATAGTTCTGAACACAAATTTCAATTTAGTTCAAAATTTGAATAAAGTAGTGCTTATTTAGAATACTCTTTTGATCATCCTACCATATAGACTTTGTTCATTTTTATATTTCGAAATCAAGTTTAAATGTTTTAAATAAAATGTTACGTGTACTTTAATACAAACTGTTAACAAAATATTCCTCAAACTAATACAATAGTTAATACAATATGGCCTAAATGACCAGATTTATTAGAATTATTAGCTTTTAAAAATATCAAGCACGCTGTGTGAGTTATATTTTATTTTCAAAAATTAAAGTTATTCTAGATTTTTATATTTTTAAGGCAAAAATAAAA
Source organism: Teleopsis dalmanni (assembly GCF_002237135.1). NCBI lineage: Eukaryota > Metazoa > Arthropoda > Insecta > Diptera > Diopsidae > Teleopsis > Teleopsis dalmanni. The sequence continues at coordinate 222,276,141 of NC_051846.1, read as the reverse complement.
GTTATTTGTGCGTTTTAAAATAAAAAGCAAAGCGTAAGAGTTAATTGTGCGCGGAAAAATAAAACGCACATGAAAATATTTTTTTTGAAAAATATAATATAAATAAATTTATAAATTTAATTATTATATTTTGAGTTTTATTTTAAAACGCTCCTATATATATAAAGCATGCATCATATTAAGGTTGAAAGTTGTTAGAATGATAACTATATACTTAAGTATGAGTTTAAACAACTTTTTATTGCTGCTTTTTTTTCTTAAAGACTTTTGTGGATAGTATTTTTTTATTTTTCGTTGCACTTATTGGCCAATTCGACCAGAAATAATGTACAGCATGCAATAGTTTTATTAAAAGCATAAACAAATTAAAATTGTGTATAGCAAATATAAAAGTGAAAGCATTAGTTTTACGAATACAAATTGACCAACGTAACACCTTTCCTTAATGCAAATTACTATTGAAAGTAAATTTTCCTAGTAATAAAAGTAACCACTTTCGCATCAGTCATAATTTATAATTGCAAACATTTTACAAAACTCCTTTCGGTATCCAGTCGCTTTCGTAATGCCAAAGTAATAAATCTATACGCAAATAATACATCGCAAAGTAATCATAGGTTTATGGATTTAATTTGAATAATACTCGTATATTTTCTAGACATGATTAAAATATTTCGACTAACGACTCTAATGCAACTTTCAACTAACATATTGAATGTGTTTTTTCTATACAAAATCATTTGTGTTAATTAAATCTGAATGTTTTTTTCATATTCAACTATTTAATATGATAAGATATTCACACTCTATTTTAGTTCATAAGAAACTCACATAGATTTCTAAACTTCAACCACTTTATTCACTTCCCGGAAACTACTTCCTAAATATTGGGCATTAAAATTATTCATGCTAACTAACTCGCCTCTTTGTTGCAGTTTAAATGCTCAATAAAACTGAACCAGGCCAACAAGCATGTTTAAAACTAAGAAACCGAAA
>NC_051846.1:222270242-222275045 GCF_002237135.1 Teleopsis dalmanni | reverse complement strand
TTTTTGAGTGTTAGTGAAAATGGTTACATCAGTTCTCTCTAAATGGACACTTGACATTATATCGAAAAGATTTAAAATGAAGACGTGGCTGCCACTGTGAATTAGCTTTAAGTCATAGAGCAAGTGCTGCCATATATTTATTTTACAAATCAAGAGACTTTATCCATCATTTGTCCCAACGCAATGAATGGTGTGGTACTCAATGCAGAGTTCCACCTTCCGCTGCACCTTCTTCGGTACCGTATAATACGATATGTCTGAGGCTATATACCATAAGCTGTATAAGCTGTATGGACTCATTAAATTATGCTAACAAGTTCCACCACTTCTTACCAATAGCTTTTTGACATAGACAAAATGCAATATTAGCTTTCTTAGGTATTTTGCATCCAACTAAGTTTTTTGTCAAAAATAACTAAAAATTTAGCTTTCTTCATAAATCACACCACAGCATGGGTGGAGAAATAGTAGGAACCCAAATACAGTGGCGTCGCTAGGCGTCAGCGATGACGGCCTCGCGTCTACAGGGGCCTCGCAAAAAGTTACCGACTGTGGATTCTAAGCACTTAATAAATATTTTGAACAATTTGGTTTGATAACGGCATTAACCATATACGAAGTATTCCCGAATGTTTATATAGTAACCAGATTCATGTTCACGGTTCCAATCAGTCTAGCTTCGACGGAAAGAAGCTTCTCAAAGTTAAAATTGATTAAGACGTACTAAAAAAGTGTGATGATCCAAGAGAGACTATCTCCATTGGAAATTTTATAAACTGAAGCAAAAAAAGCAAAAGCTCCGCAAATTATGATATAATTTAAAAAAAATTGAATGAGGCTAAAAGTAGGAAAATTCATTTATTTTAATTTGTGTTTATTTTAATTTGATTAGCAATATAACTTTCAATCATGCTTTGTCGTATTAGTGAATGTAACTTATTTACTTTTACAACTGGGTTATAAAGGGCGCCTCGGAATTCTGATGTCGCCGACGTGCAGAGTTGATCTACCGCCGCCTCTGCCCAAATAATTTATTAATAAATATATATATGAACTGATATATGAACTATAATTTAAAGCTGCTAATACGGTCGATACAATATCTATTTAGTTGGAATTTTGATACATTTTTTGATGTGCACGTAAAAAACCATAGTATTTACTGGACATTTAGATTTGTTTCTCCGGGATTTGTTTCGCTTCTTACTTTTATTTTCTAGATAACGTGTTTCTTAGACCATCAATAAAGCGGTCATTTATTTATGACTGCTTGATAAGTCGAAACCTTCTCATCCATACTATTACGTTTAATAAATAATGTGTATTATTATGTCTAATCATGGCACAAACTTTATGTGCGATTTTATATTTTTTTAAAACAATATTTAAAATTTATTTAAATACTTCTTGAAAATTATAGTCATTACTCTGAGTAACCAAAAGATACTCACATACTATTAGAGCTTTAATATCTCAAACTTAGAGATATTATAGTCTGCTAATCTTATTTTATGTTGGAAATTAAAAATATAAAATATAATTATTTACGGTAAAAATTTTTTTTTAAGTTAATAATATTTTATTATTTTTGTTAATTTTCCAAGCCTCAAGGTGCTTTTGTAATTAATTTTAATTGGTTTCCCGGATTTGTGCCTAATATGATTTTAAATCTAAAATTTATGATTTTGTGCATACTTGATTTTTTGATTTATCTTCATGTTGTTGCTGTTGTTGTTGTGGCTGCTGCTGATATTGCCGTTAATGCTGTTGTTAACAGTGACTGGTAATTACTTTTCCTTGCGCTGCTTTTAAAATGCGTTTTAAAAACTTAGTTTCCTCAAACCGCTGTTTTCTTGGAGGCAATTACCCATTCCAAAGTGTTAAAAAAATAAAAATTTTAAATTTTATTGATCATTTATTGTAATAAAAATAAGTTCAATAAAATGAAAATGCAATTTCAACGCAAAGCCAGTGGTTAGATTGTTCCGATGGTTCGATGGTGGTAAGCTGCAAGGAGTAGTGCAGTTTTTATTATTTGCTTTCAAGATTTTATTTGTGCATTTTAAATGCACCGGAAACACTGAAGCAGGCAATAACTTTTATCTAAGCCTTCTGGTGCCGCTATGTTTTGCATTAGATAGATTTAGTCGTAAATGCTTTTTTCTGTTAGTTTTTATATTTTCGATGTGCTGGAAATAATTCCTTTCGGTTTCTTAGTTTTAAACATGCTTGTTGGCCTGGTTCAGTTTTATTGAGTATTTAAACTGCAACAAAGAGGCGAGTTAGTTAGCATGAATAATTTTAATGCCCAATATTTAGGAAGTAGTTTCCGGGAAGTGACTAAAGTGGTTGAAGCTTAGAAAATCTATGTGAGTTTCTTATGAACTAAAATAGAGTGTGAGTATCTTATCATATTAAATAGTTGAATATGAAAAAAACATTCAGATTTAATTAACACAAATGATTTTGTATAGAAAAAACACATTCAATATGTTAGTTGAAAGTTGCATTAGAGTTGTTAGTCGAAATATTTTAATCATGTCTAGAAAATATACGAGTATTATTCAAATTAAATCCATAAACCTATGATTACTTTGCGATGTATTATTTGCGTATAGATTTATTACTTTGGCATTACGAAAGCGACTGGATACCGAAAGGAGTTTTGTAAAATGTTTGCAATTATAAATTATGACTGATGCGAAAGTGGTTACTTTTATTACTAGGAAAATTTACTTTCAATAGTAATTTGCATTAAGGAAAGGTGTTACGTTGGTCAATTTGTATTCGTAAAACTAATGCTTTCACTTTTATATTTGCTATACACAATTTTAATTTGTTTATGCTTTTAATAAAACTATTGCATGCTGTACATTATTTCTGGTCGAATTGGCCAATAAGTGCAACGAAAAATAAAAAAATACTATTCACAAAAGTCTTTAAGAAAAAAAAGCAGCAATAAAAAGTTGTTTAAAGTCATACTTAAGTATATAGTTATCATTCTAACAACTTTCAATCTTAATATGATGCATGCTTTATATATATAGGAGTGTTTTAAAATAAAACTCAAAAAATAATAATTAAATTTATAAATTTATTTATATTATATTTTTCGAAAATAATTATTTTCATATGCGTTTTATTTTTCCGCGCACAATTAACTCTTAAGCTCTGCTTTTTATTTTAAAACGCACAAATAACTCTTATTTTTGCCTTAAAAATATAAAAATCAGAATTAACTTTAATTTTTGAAATGAGTTATATACTCACACAGCATACTTGATATTTTTAAAAACTAATAATTGTAATAATTCTGGTCATTTAGGCCACAATACAATAGTTTGAGGAATATTTTGTTAACAGATTGTATTAAAGTACACGTAACATTTTATTTAAAATATTTAAACTTGATTTCGAAATTTAAAAATGAACAAAGTTTATATGGTAGAATGATCAAAAGAGTACTCTTAATAAGCACTACTTTATTCAAATTTTTAACTAAATTGAAATTTGTGTTCAGAACTATTTGATTAATCACCAAAGAAAGATTGTATGGTTGCAGTGGCTGAGCGGCAGATGTCCTTTCATCTCACATACTTAGAAATTAATTGTTCGTAGTTCTTCGTAAGAAAGGAACCTGAACTTGATCCATCTAGATCAGGACTGTCCAAAGTACGGCCTGCGGGCCACATGCGACATGTTTTTAATCTACTACAATTACGTAAATTTTCTTTCGGTGTACTGGTAAAACTACATCAATTTAGGAAAATTGATGAAATTGTTTACAAATATTATAATTAAAAAATAAAGCATTATCTTTTAATAATAATAATAACTAAATCTCCTGACCACCATGAAACTCACTTTACAATTGTTATAATTCATAGCCTTCATCTAATTCTGTCAACTAGTTTTGATCGCATTGGTGTTCATGAATACAAATTTTGCGAATCATTTTAGTTTGGAATGTCCATAATGCCTTTCCATCTCTATTGGTTATTGTCCAAACTTTTGCATCATGCATTAGAATAGACATGTTACGGGATTGTAGAGCGTGATTTGTTCGCCCGCTGAGGGCTTTATTTTTTAATTGCTTCCCTAGCCCTAATGCTGTTTCCCAAGTAAATGAAATCTGCCAAACTTCAAACATTTGGTTTTGAACCATTAAATTATAACCGTTTAAAATTATAAACGAGCAGAAATGTCAAATATAGGGTCAGCCTAGAGCTTCAACGAAAAATCACTGTTGGCAATAGACGTTACTTTGTGCGAAGTAGGTAAGCCATCTTTCGAACAATAAAGATGTCTCTTACCATGCATGTCCTGCGGTATGTTGCAGAAGAATGGACAATAATCAATAGAGATAAGAAGGTATTATGGGCATTCGAGACTAAAGTGCTTCGTAAGATTTGTGGTTTCGATGTGTTGGTAAAATTCAACTGCGTTTCTAGTGCGGTAATATAGTGCAAATTGATGAAAGATGTTTGTTACGGTACCAAATGATAGAAATAACGGTAATAGAAGTCGTATTTTCTGTGGAAAGACTAGGTAAAAAATTAATTAAAAGCACTTGATACTAAAAAATGGCGACATCAACCCGTTGATTGGATTCGCTGAAAGTAGTTACTATACAAGATTCGTTTGCTGAATGAGAAAAATCAAAAGTAAAATCTGGCTTTTTACAGAATGTAATTTCTCAACACGTAATATTTTAATATTTTATTTAAATTTAGTTTTTTCTTATTAATAATTTTATTTTAACAAGTATTTCTTTTTTTTTCTTTTATTAGGTTGTTCGGAAAG
>NC_051846.1:222266709-222270142 GCF_002237135.1 Teleopsis dalmanni | reverse complement strand
AAATAAAATAAAATAAGTAAACCTTATATCACGAACCTCACTTAGATTAATGGGTTAAATTTCATTGGAGTGAATGTTAGGTAGTTTCTTAAGAGAGTGGTTCAACTTTAACAGATTAGTTAAAAGAAAGGTGCGGTTTTTACTTCAAGCTGTTGAATATTAATTAACGGCTGGACGGTCAGCTCTTTTTAGGCGGGAAGTAATAGATAGAAGTGCGAGATTTCTTGCTAAGGGATTAACATGCTCTGTCAGCCTTTTATTGTATTTTTTTCTTATATTGTCAAATTCAGCTTTAACTAGGGGAATTTGTAGATCTCGGTGTATACTTTCATTCCTAATATACCATGGGGCACCAGTGATAATTCTTAGTATTTTAGACTGAGCTCTTTGTATAATTTCAATATTTGAAGCACTAGCATTGCCAAATAACTGTATACCATAAGTCCATATTGGTTGTATGACGCTGTTACACAAGAGTACTTTATACTCTAGGCACAGGGAAGATCTGCTATTAATGAGCCAATGCAACTTAGAGGCTTGAAGCTTCATCTGAATCTGAATTTTTTTGGCTTCAATATGTTTGCGCCAAGTTAGTCGTCTGTCTAGGTGGATACCCAAGTACGTTATATTATCTGCTTGTGGTATGGGAATGCTGTTTAGTAAAATTGTTGAAGATGTACTCCGAATTAAGGTAAAAATGACGTGTCTACATTTTACTTCGTTAATTTTAATTCGCCATTTTGACAACCATTTCTTCACCCGATATAAGTGAGATTGAAGTTGGTTTGAAGCTAGCACATAAAATTGCTGTATCATCGGCAAACGTTGTGGTGATAACTAAACTACTTATCGGGATATCAGATGTGTAAAGTACATACAATATAGGGCCAAGAACACTTCCTTGTGGAACGCCAGCTTCAATTGGGAAATTATTAGAAGTATATGATTTGCATTTCACTTTAAAGCTTCTATTATGCAAATACGATTCTAAAACTGAGTGGACATTTGCAGGTAATGAACAGCGTATCTTATATATGAGTCCATTATGCCATACTTTATCAAATGCTTGTTTAACATCGAGGAATACGGCGGGAACCATAATCTCTCGCAGGTCTCGAGCGTCAAATGGTTCTCTTTATATTCATTCGTTATTACGATTCACTTTGTCCTCAATTAGGTTCCATGTTTTCCCTAAAAACCAAACTGTGGGACCGGGTATTAAGTTATTGGATGAACGTCAAGGAACCGGTTTTAGCTCTTTTTTAAAAGCAGTGCCTTTCATAGGGTTTAGAAGGGCGCATCGCAGTAAGCGTAACTTAGTGGCCTGTATGAAATGACATCGTGAGGAGTAGCAAGCGCTGGGGTCTTTACACCTGATTATGAAGCATAAAGTAATCATATGATGTTTCCACTAATCTAAAATCTCTGTGAGTAAATCTTATGGCCAAACGAGGCGAAGTTTTTTTTTATCATGAATGGGTGAATATTTATCATATCCCGGACTCTCTTTCTCAATCTAACCTATTCTATGTGTCGTCAAGATCTCATACAGAATGTTCTCACTTGGATCAAGATCATTGCGACCGTGCATATTCATTGGCAATAGATGTAATAGCCGTGCCTGTGTTGAAATCTTTGAAGACTCGCCGCTAAGTCAATATCTAAGTTGCCGTGTTGCTTAGGTGGTTGGAACACCTCTTTTAGGTAATCAGCAAAAACTTTAGATTTTTCTTCATCACTTCGCGCCCAGTTTCCAAGAGAGTTTCTTATTGGAGAATCGGAGTCCATGGGAGAATTTATATCTTTGCTAGCATTCCACAAAGATGAATGGTTTTTGCCATTTGGACATAAGTTTTGAATATAATTATATTGTCTGACTTTGACTTCCTTGCTTAATGCAGATCTAAGCCTCTTTTGGGCTTCCTTAAATAAGTTTTGCGCTAAAGGGGACCTAGATTTTTGCCATTCACGCCTTAATCTACGTTTTTGTGAAACTAAATTCTCTATGTCACTATTTGTAAGTACTCTATTGAATCTGTAAATTTTATTGCCTTTAGGGGTGGAGTTTTCTGCTGCTGAAATCAGAATTGAGTTTAAAACCGAAGTTGCGTCCTCAATATGAGACTTACACTTTATCTTGTAATTTGTGTGTATGTGTGAGACTTAAAATATAATTTCTAAGATATATACAACTAATAGTATGTTTCCACTGTTTACTTAGTAAGTGTAATTTACTTAGTAAATTTCGTTAACCATACAAAGAGCTTCCGTGCTTTTTAACTTACTTAAAAATAAACTAATAGCACATTCACACTATCTCATTTAGACGGTTTTGCTCATTAACGCCGTTAATTAAGATGACTTACCACACAAAAAGCTTTCATATAATTAACCTCATTATCAATATATTAACTCATTTAAATGCGAAAAATGTCGAATGTGTCCCTTAAAAATAAATTTCTCACAAGGGAAATTACCAAAATATTATATTATTGAGTGAAATTTAATGAAACAAACAGAAACTCTCTTAAAACTTCCCGATATATAAAAGCTCTTTCCCATGCAATAAGTAATTTATTTCAATGAAAACGACAAAATCTTAGTAAGTAAGTATCTTACTGAGTAAGCAGTGGAAACGCCAAGTTAGCTCACGGTGCACGGTGCTCACAAAGGAATAATTCTGTATAAAGATTTAGTCAATTACAAAGGAATATTTCCATATTAAGGAATATTGACATCAAGTAATGCTTCTTTATCAAGAAATATTAAAATCAAAGGAATAGCTCTCTCAAATTTATATCGATACGACAGGTGCTTTCACGTCGACTGTATCAGAAATAAATTTGTTTGACAAGCAAAGGAATATTTCTAGATCAAGAAATATTCAAATCGAATGTATAGTTCACTCAAAACTATACTGATATGACATGTGTGACAGGTTTCATGTTGTAAACTTTTCTATAACACAAAATCCTTATAGCTAGCTAGCAAATATGATAAATATAATGCGAACTACTGTCGTAATCTATTATCCTATTGAATCATAATTTTATTCATATATATGTAAAGTAGACCTTGAGACTACTAATATAAAGTAATTATTGGTCAGTTTCCAAGTACATCGCATAATTTGTAATATTAGCTGATATTCAGGAATCACTCTTAAAAAAATTTATGTGTAACTTCTCTAAAAACCCTTGTATCTTTCCACCCTTCAAACTCGTGATGCATTGATTAGTATGTGTTTGCTGCTTAAAAGAATTTTCAAATTTTCTAATAGATTTCCCATGTTATTACCTACTACAACTATCTTTCATGTGATGTTTAGGACTGTTTTGGAATCTTTTAGGTGTCAAAATTTTCAAAATCCCGACACTGCATTAAAACATGCTTTATAACACATTCATAGACTGTGGTACTTACAATTTTTATC
>NC_051846.1:222261677-222266609 GCF_002237135.1 Teleopsis dalmanni | reverse complement strand
TTTCAGCCGTAGCTATAGAATTGTAAACACAAGTTAGAATTTCAAAGCGATAGTAATTGATTAACATAGTCTGTATTTCAGCCGTAGCTTTAGAGTTGTAAACACAAGTTAGAATTTTAAAGCGATAGTAATTGATTAACGCAGCCTGTATTTCAGCCGTAGCTATAGAATTGTAAACATCAGTTAGAATTTCAAAGCGATAGTAATTGATTAACGCAGCCTGGATTTCATCCGTAGCTTTAGAATTGTGAACACAAGTTAGAATTTCAAAGCGATAGTAATTGATTAACACAGCCTGTCGTAGTTGTTTAACACAGTCTGGATCAGCCGTAGCTATAGAAGTGTAAACACAAGTTAGAATTTCAAAGCGATAGTAATTGATTAACACAGCCTATATTTCAGCCGTAGCTATAGAATTGTAAACACAAGTTAGAATTTTCAAAGCGATCGTAGTTGTTTAACACAGTCTGGATCTTAACCGTAGCTATAGAAGTATAAACACAAGTTAGAATTTCAAAGCGATAGTAATTGATTAACACAGCCTGTATTTCAGCCGTAGCTATAGAAGTATAAACACAAGTTAGAATTTCAAAGCGATCGTAGTTGTTTAACACAGTCTGGATCTCAGCCGTAGCTGTAGAATTGTAAACATAAGTTAGAATTTCAAAGCGATAGTAATTGATTAACACAGCCTGTATTTCAGCCGTAGCTATAGAATTGTAAACACAAATTAGAATTTCAAAGCGATAGTAATTGATTAACACAGCCTGTATTTCAGCCGTAGCTATAGAATTGTAAACACAAGTTAGAAAGTTCAAAGCGATCGTAGTTGCTTAACACAGTCTGGATCTCAGCCGTACCTATAGAATTGTAAACACAAGTTAGAATTTCAAAGCGATAGTAATTGATTAACACAGCCTGTATTTCAGCCGTAGCTATAGAAGTATAAACACAAGTTAGAATTTCAAAGCGATTGTAATTGATTAACACAGCCTGTATTTCAGCCGTTGCTATAGAATTGTAAACACAAGTTAGAATTTCAAAGCGATAGTAATTAATTAACACAGCCTGTCGTAGTTCTTTAACACAGTCTGGATCTCAGCCGTAGCTATAGAATTGTAAACACAAGTTAGAATTTCAAAGCGATAGTAATTGATTAACACAGCCTGTATTTCAGCCGTAGCTATAGAAGTATAAACACAAGTTAGAATTTCAAAGCGATCATAGTTGTTTAACATAGTCTGGATCTCAGCCGTAGCTATAGAATTGTAAACACAAGTTAGAATTTTCAAAGCGATCGTAGTTGCTTAACACAGTCTGGATCTCAGCCGTACCTATAGAAGTATAAACAAAAGTTAGAATTTCAAAGCGGTAGTAATTGATTAACACAGCCTGTATTTCAGCCGTAGCTATAGAATTATAAACACAAGTTAGAATTTCAAAGCGATAGTAATTGATTAACGCAGCCTGGAGTTCATCCGTAGCTATAGAATTGTAAACACAAGTTAGAATTTCAAAGCGATAGTAATTGATTAACACAGCCTGTCGTAGTTCTTTAACACAGTCTGGATCTCAGCCGTAGCTATAGAATTGTAAACACAAGTTAGAATTTTCAAAGCGGTAGTAATTGATTACCACAGCCTGTATTTCAGCCGTAGCTATAGAATTGTAAACACAAGTTAGAATTTCAAAGCGATAGTAATTGATTAACATAGTCTGGATCTCAGCCGTAGCTATAGAAGTATAAACACAAGTTAGAATTTAAAAGCGATAGTAATTGTTTAACACAGTCTGGATTTCAGCCGTAGCTATAGAATTGTAAACATAAGTTAGAATTTCAAAGCGATAGTAATTGATTAACACAGCCTGTCGTAGTTGTTTAACACAGTCTGGATCTCAGCCGTAGCTATAGAAGTATAAACAAAAGTTAGAATTTCAAAGAGATAGTAATTGATTAACACAGCCTGTATTTCAGCCGTAGCTATAGAATTGTAAACACAAGTTAGAATTTCAAAGCGATCGTAGTTGTTTAACACAGTCTGGATCTCAGCCGTAGCTATAGAATTGTAAACACAAGTTAGATTTTCAAAGCGATAGTAATTGATTAACACAGCCTGTATTTCAGCCGTAGCTATAGAATTGTAAACACAAGTTAGAATTTTCAAAGCGATAGTAATTGATTAACACAGCCTGGATCTCAGCCGTAGCTATAGAAGTATAAACACAAGTTAGAATTTCAAAGCGATAGTAATTGATTAACACAGCCTGTATTTCAGCCGTAGCTATAGAATTGTAAACACAAGTTAGAATTTCAAAGCGATAGTAATTGATTAACACAGCCTGTATTTCAGCCGTAGCAATAGAAGTATAAACACAAGTTAGAATTTCAAAGCGATAGTAATTGATTAACACAACCTGGATTTCAGCCATAGCTATAGAATTGTAAACACAAGTTAGAATTTTCAAAGCGATAGTAATTGATTAACGCAGCCTGAAGTTCATCCGTAGCTTTAGAATTGTAAACACAAGTTAGAATTTCAAAGCGATAGTAATTGATTAACACAGCCTGTCGTAGTTGTTTAACACAGTCTGGATCTCAGCCGTAGCTATAGAAGTATAAACAAAAGTTAGAATTTCAAAGCGATAGTAATTGATTAACACAGCCTGTATTTCAGCCGTAGCTATAGAATTGTAAACACAAGTTAGAATTTCAAAGCGATAGTAATTGATTAACACAGCCCAGATTTCAGCCGTAGCTATAGAATTGTAAACACAAGTTAGAATTTTCAAAGCGATCGTAGTTCTTTAACATACATTTAAGACTGGAAAATTTTTTGCGGAATTCTCATTTAAAATTCGCGCGCTGTATATTTTTCGATATTTTAAGTTTATGTAGTTTGGCAGCACTGTCCTTAATTACTATGCCAAAAATGAGCTCGATCTGTCAGACAGTTCGTTTACGGCAGCTGTTGAAACCAGTTCACCTCAGTAGTGCGTTGCGAAATGTCTTCGACGGTCGTACGACCGTCCTGGAAGGCTTTGTACCACTCATAAACTTGAGTTTTCGATAAAACTGATTCCCCATAAGCCTTTTGTAGCATTCGCAACGATTCTGCACACGAAATTTCGTTCGAAACACAAAATTTGATGCAAACTCTTTGTTCAATATTTTTTTCCATTGTTTTTTTCGCAACGCCCTACTGAGGTGAACTGGTTTCAACAGCTGCCGTAAACGAACTGTCTGACAGATCGCGCTCATTTTTGGCATAGTAATTAAGGACAGTGCTGCCAAACTACAACTTAAAATATCGGAAAATATACAGCGCGCGAATTTTAAATGAGAATTTCCGAAAACTTTTCGGTCTTAATGTAGTCTGGATCTCAGCCGTAGCTATAGAAGTATAAACACAAGTTAGAATTTCAAAGCGATAGTAATTGATTAACACAGTCTGTATTTCAGCCGTAGCTATAGAATTGTAAACACAAGTTAGAATTTCAAAGCGATAGTAATTGATTAACACAGCCTGTATTTCAGCCGTAGCTATAGAATTGTAAACACAAGTTAGAATTTCACAGCGATAGTAATTGATTAACACAGCCTGTATTTCAGCCGTAGCTATAGAATTGTAAACACAAGTTAGAATTTTCAAAGCGATAGTAATTGATTAACGCAGCCTGTATTTCAGCCGCAGCTATAGAATTGTAAACACAAGTCAGATTTTCAAAGCGATAGTAATTGATTAACACAGCCTGTATTTCAGCCGTAGCTATAGAATTGTAAACACAAGTTAGAATTTGAAAGCGATAGTAATTGATTAACACAGCCTGTCGTAGTTCTTTAACACAGTCTGGATCTCAGCCGTAGCTATAGAATTGTAAACACAAGTTAGAATTTTCAAAGCGGTAGTAATTGATTACCACAGCCTGTATTTCAGCCGTAGCTATAGAATTGTAAACACAAGTTAGAATTTCAAAGCGATAGTAATTGATTAACATAGTCTGGATCTCAGCCGTAGCTATAGAAGTATAAACACAAGTTAGAATTTAAAAGCGATAGTAATTGATTAACACAGCCTGTATTTCAGCCGTAGCTATAGAATTGTAAACATAAGTTAGAATTTCAAAGCGATAGTAATTGATTAACACAGCTTGTATTTCAGCCGTAGCTATAGAATTGTAAACACAAGTTAGAATTTCAAAGCGATAGTAATTGATTAACATAGTCTGGATCTCAGCCGTAGCTATAGAAGTATAAACACAAGTTAGAATTTAAAAGCGATAGTAATTGATTAACACAGCCTGTATTTCAGCCGTAGCTATAGAATTGTAAACATAAGTTAGAATTTCAAAGCGATAGTAATTGATTAACACAGCCTGTATTTCAGCCGTAGCTATAGAATTGTAAACACAAGTTAGAATTTTCAAAGCGATAGTAATTGATTAACGCAGCCTGGAGTTCAGCCGTAGCTATAGAATTGTAAACACCAGTTAGAATTTCAAAGCGATAGTAATTGATTAACACAGCCTAGATTTCAGCCGTAGCTATAGAAGTATAAACAAAAGTCAGAATTTCAAAGCGATAGTAATTGATTAACACAGCCTGTATTTCAGCCGTAGCTATAGAAGTATAAACACAAGTTAGAATTTCACAGCGATCGTAGTTGTTTAACACAGTCTGGATCTCAGCCGTAGCTATAGAATTGTAAACACAAGTTAGAATTTCAAAGCGATAGTAATTGATTAACACAGCATGTATTTCAGCCGCAGCTATAGAATTGTAAACACAAGTCAGATTTTCAAAGCGATAGTAATTGATTAACACAGCCTGTATTTCAGCCGTAGCTATAGAAGTATAAACACAAGTTAGAATTTCACAGCGATAGTAATTGATTAACACAGCCTGTATTTCAGCCGTAGCTATAGAATTGTAAA
>NC_051846.1:222257128-222261577 GCF_002237135.1 Teleopsis dalmanni | reverse complement strand
TTTTAAAAATAATTTAATAAAAATATTATACTATACTAGCTGACCCAATTTTCCTGGCGTTCGTTGCGTTGCTCTTGACTTTCATTAGTACGTGTGATTGTATCCTGGTTTCTTACATTTTCATTGTTGTCTGCCGATCTATTTAACCGACGGTTCTAGAGTAATTGTGAATTCGGACTCCGTCGACCAATATTTCCTCCTCGTCCACGAAGACGTGGCATTATTTTTTGTACGTTATTTATATATTTATATATATAATTCTTTTTTTTTTGTGTGTGTTCAAGTGAATTCAACTATAATTTAGATTCACAATTTGATCCACTGGATAACGGTTTTTTAATTATTATACAGTTTTTTGGTATCCATATACATTTATATTAGACATTTAATGCAACGGCAGTTTTACGATTCATTTTAAAGATTTTAAACTTTTTAAACAAATCAAAGTAAGCATGAATAAATTTTAAGTTTCTAATATAAATGTGTATGGATACCAAAAAATAAAAAATTAATTAAAAAGACATTATCCAGTGGGCCAAATTGTGAATTTAAACCTTCCTTGAATCCACTTGAACACCCACAAAAAATTTCATCAAAATCGGTTCAGCCGTTTAGGAGGAGTTCACTGTCAACACACGTACAGAAGAATTATATATATAAGATTTATATTTTATTATATTTATATGATTGTACATATTATTATTATTCTAATATAAATATCATATTATTATTAAAATAATTTATTTAATTAAAATAATTGCATTATGCAAATATATCTATTCTTTATTTATTTTTAGTTACATTTAATATATTTATGTTTATTATATTATTTTATTTTATTGTTTTATTTATATATTGTTTTATTTATTTATTGGATTATTTATTTATGATTTTATTTATTTATTGGTTTTTTTTTTTATTATTTTATTTATTTTAATATTATTTTATTTTATTGTTTTATTATATTTAGGTATTTTTCAATATTAGTTTGTAATTATTTAAATTGTCTTTAATTGAAATAAAAAAATTTTAATTTAATTGCATATTTTATAACAAATTTATTTGTTGAATATTTACAAGTAATTAACATAATTATTTATCGCGGTCAAACAGCCTTAACATAAACATTAAACAAGGATATTTTCAATGAAATGAAAAACAAATAAAACATATACAAAAAACTAACAAAATGTTTAAAAAGTTTCTACAGACATAAAGGACTAACAGGATAATATCTGATTTAGTTGACTTTGTTTATGTTAGTAAGAAACTAGAGACCTGGTCTAATTGGTCATTGAATCAGTAATAATGATGGACTTCATATTCATTTTCTAATACTACTGTTAAATTGATTTATTTCCACTTCGAACTGTAGTCCTTAAACCACGTATTGTATGTATGACTATGTGGATAGTTGGAATGCAAAATTCTTTGATGGAATTTGTCGTTTGTTTCACTTCCATTATATATTAATATTAAAAAAACAGAATCTCATTTGTCTTTGTTGTCGTTATTTACGAATATGGCAAGAGGTCGGCAACGGTTTTTGAAACGTTTTTCATGATTTGACTAAGTTAATTTTTAATGATGGATATATGATGCAATAGCTGGAACCTTGGCAATAGCTGGCGCAGCATAGGTATGGGCGGCATAAGCTGGGGCAGCATAGGCTGGAGCAGCATAAGCTGGGGCAGCATAAGAGTGTGCAGCATAAGCTGGAGCAGCATAAGCAGGTGCAAGCAATGGTTTAGCTACAGCAAGAGCTGGAGCAGCATGTAATAAAGGTGCTGGTGCAATTACTTTAGCAATTGGTGCAACAGCTTTGACAGCAGCAGCTTCCTTATGTACAACGGCATTGAAACCATTAACTGGATCGGCAGTGTATTCGACTAAACGTTTTGTACCATCAGCTTCAATAAGTGAGTAAGCGCCCTGTACTACATCACCATGACGTGATTCTTGCTGACTCTTAACATCGCCAGTTGAAGCATCCTGTGAATCAAATAAACGTGATTTAAATTTTGTTTTTATACTATTTTGTTATAATCATTTTATATAAAAATCAATATACTTACATGTACATCATAACTGAAACTATATTCTGGATTTGGATCGTAAGGTTCTGGTCCAGCAACTTTTGCTACGACTGGTGTTGCAATCTTTGCAATTGTAGGATATACTGGTGCCGCAATTTTAGTAATAGCTGGAAGAACTGGGGCAGCTAATGCAGGTGCATGATAAGCTGAATATGCCGGCAAACCTCCTAGCCCTGGATATGTTGGTGCTGGCACAACAACAGCTGTTGCAACTGCGAAAACAACGCTTAGGATGATAAACTGCATTTAAAAGAAATTGAATTGAAAATTAAAAATAATTTAAATTTCACGACAGTTTTCAGTAGAACTTGCCTTTTGAACCATGACTGCTGTGTTTGACAAATGAATCTACTCTGTGGTTCTTACCCAAAATGACAATTGCTTTATATACCTACACTAGAGACAAAAAAATTGCTTTGGAGGCATAGAAAAATATGACACATACACACACACGCATTTCAGATTAACGCCCGCCCGCCAGATACGAGTTGCAAATATTTATGCATAAGTGCTAAAAAAAATAAAAATAATTCATTTTTCATCGGCATCGCCTATAGCAGAAGCAGATGCAGAGAAGTTGAATATTGAAAAAAACTGAAGTTAGGCCTAAACGCTGCCGCAAGCGCACTCACGGTTCCAACCTTAGATCGATCTTTGCACTCAGTAACTGCAAGAGAAGTCGAGATCTTGTAAAGCTCTGAATTGAATTTGATGTAAAGCATTTCGATCGCTACACTGCGCTGCGTTGCATTGTTTTGCTTTGCGTTTAGTAGACGCATAACGTAATAGATGATTTTCACCTTCCCACTGTCATTTTGGTTGTACTGTCTCAAACCTGACGCACTGGGAGGTTGTAATCGCTGCGCCCCTTAAACGTATTTAAATCTGCAATTCAAACGGCTTTTTAAATCGCAACTAACACGCGTTGTTGTTATTATAATCGTTATTGTTATATTGGTTCAAAATTTTGATGGACTCTTAAAAATTCGTTTTGTTTATGGCTTCTACAGTACAAATTTAACTAAATAAAAATAGTTTGAAAATGTTAAAAAGTTTTATGGAATAAAAAGCACAATATAAGTGGCCTAAACAAGGCAGTGGTTAGAGGAAAACTATAAAAATAATTGCACGCAAATCACCGCAAAACATTTTGGGGTATATTTACATTTCAATATAATGTCAGGTATATTTGACACAATATTGTTTTTTTTAATTCTACATGAACTAGTTTAAAATATTTACTTAATGGAAAAACTGTTTAAATTAATATTATTAAAAATTAGAAAATAATTATAGTAGATTCTTTACGTTATTAACTTATTTTAATCAAATAGAAGACATAAAGCTTATGAATACACACTAAAGTGGCTAAGTTAAGAACTTTCTATGAACAGACAGGGAAAGAAGCATGCGTCGCAGCACTTTTATACTGACCCATATTAAAGCCGGATCGTCACAAAGAATATGACTAGTAATCTGACCTTCTGAGATAATCTGAGACAATTTTATCACACCTCTCAAAAATCCATCTTCCAACTCATCGGGTAAACTGATAAGGACTACAATAAGCACTTGTTAGAATGTATCGTATGTATATCGTAAAGTTTAGTTTATTGTATTAAATTGTTAAATATTTTAACCTTAGATAGATAGATTGGTAGATAAAATATGAATTTAGCAATGTATTATGCTCTTAATTGGTTAAATATATTTAACAGTATGTATGTAATCTAATCATTTTAAATGAAATTTAACTAATATTTACGAATTGTATGCACTTACTTTTCTGGTTCTATCATATATAAGCATGATTTATTGATTCTACTTAGGGCATTATATTCTTATTTACTTATTTGTGAAAAAAATCTAAAAAATGCAATTGCTTTTTTTGAAGAGTTTTTGATAATTTTATAATAAGCTATATAAGAAATTTGCAGCATTAAATACTATATCCTTAAATATGACAAGAAGATCTAATTAAACTGAAATTTTGAATAATTCTGATAATCACAGAAGTTAGTTATAATTCACTTATCTATCTAAGGTTTTTAGGCGAAATAGAAATATTGCAAATTTTTTCTTAGTCAATAGGTATTTCATTCGCATGGATTTTTGTGAATTCTTAATAACCACACATTCTGTATAATGCAGAGTGATATATCAAGTCTTCTTATCTGCTTAAGAATAACATTATTAGCAAATTAGTTCAGTATCTCTAAAAAATTTCAACTGAGCCAAATTTGTTTTTGTAGATTTAAGAAACTTTCTTCAGAGATAGCACGATACTTTTCATAGGTTAAAGAATACTATTATACATAATAGTATTAAGAATACATTAATATTCTTATTACTA
>NC_051846.1:222244035-222257028 GCF_002237135.1 Teleopsis dalmanni | reverse complement strand
TTTTATGAATAAGGCCGATATTGTTTAAAATATTTGAATAAAAACATTTTTTTATTTGAGTATATATTGAGAATGGCAACTAGAAATTGTTTTGCCAATAACAAATAACAATAATAATTATTGTTATATTCTTAAGTAACAAAAAGAAATAAACTTTTGTCAATTTTAAAACGAATTATCGCAGTGTTTTTTTTTTTTGTGTTTCACATCTGAAACACAACATTTTTGGCGCAGCCGGTACACGTCGTTTTTATAATCGTTAGAATATAAAACGTGCAACGTGAGACAGCAACGTCACCTACGACCTCAACAATATCAACTGAGAATATAATATTTGTTTTGTAGAAAAAGTGACATCATCATCACTGAAAAAACCATAACACTGGAGACATGTTAAATCTACGGAAAATCCAGCTGATTGCGCGTCTCGGGGCATGATGGCTCACGAATTATTAGACTTTGAACTATGGTGGACGGGGCCTCCCTGGCTAGCGAACGTAACTACTGGCAAGTCTTTGTATAATAACGATGATAATTTCCTCATATATTTAGAAGATGTAACCGCTGAAATGAAGTGTACCAAGATAAACCTAGCCTCTATGGAAGTAGAGAGGGATAATAGTTTAGAAGCGCTGGTAAAAAGAGTCTCAACATGGAAGAAATTGTTGCGAGTTGTATCATACATCGTACGGTTTCGTAGGAAAACGCACGCCCAATATGGTAAGCAAGAGCGTGAGCAATCTACCTTTTATAAATTAAGTGAAGCTCGACTAATTTGCTTAAGACTTGTACAAACCTGCTGCAACGAAGATTTGCTGCAAATAAGAAATAACAGAGAGTTTAACAGAAGATCTACCTTACTCAAACTTGCCCCATTCATTGATGATACCGGACTTTTACCTATCCGTGAAAGAAGTCCACTAGTCCGCCAGAACTACTGGATTTTTGGAGCACGAAATTTAATAAGAAGGTTAACTCATAAATCTCTCAAATGCTTTCGTCAACGCCAGCTAACAACACAACAGTTCATGGCTGATCTACCAGCAGTGCGGTTTCGACAATCACATCCCTTTGAAAATACTGGGTACGATTGCGCTGGACCCTTCACACTGAAATTATATAGCGGAAGAAATGCACGTGAATTCTCGCCCATAGGCGCTACATCAGACCCGGATACTAATTATCTTTCCCCTTCTCATTTTTTGATTGGTCGTTCGTACACGTTGGTTCCAGAAGGCGATCTAAGTCATGTAAACGTCAACCAATTAGACTACTGGCAGCACATACAAAATATACTTCAAGGATTTTGGCGTATATGGCATATAGCTATGGGCAACATAGTGGTCATTAAGGAATCGAACATGCCACCAGCAAAGTGGCTCATGGCAAAGGTAACTGAAATACATCCTGGTTCAACTGGTCGTTTTCGAGTCGTAAAACTTCACACTGTCCACGGGGAGATAACGCGACCCATTACGAAGGTTGTTGTTTTACCTATATTCTGAAACGCTGTTTCAAGCTCTCCCGGGATGTTCGTAAACCAAATACACAGTACATTGGGATTGCACCTTTTTGAACATTTGTTCAAAAAAAGTGAAATGCATTGAACCCCACCCTTTTGTAGAGACACTTTTTGTTTGGTTGTTATTCGTAGTAGTTCGGTGTGTGCACGTGGGTTCTTTTATTTGTTACAATTGTAAAACTTGAAAATTTAATAAAATGTATTCTTAATCATTTAATATTAAATTGAAAATTAAATAAAGTGTATTCTTAATCAAAAATTGGTCCTTCGAGCCGGATTATATTTGAATCATATTTAAACCCTATTTCGTTATGGCAGAGTAAATGAAGAGATTAATGCACGTGCGTGGATGCCTTAAGGGCGCAATTACTCGAGCACTTGCTTACGCAACCAGTCCTCCAGAAAAGGTGTCCTATGTTGAAATCATAACTAGGACTGACAAACTAGAAGATATTTGGCAGCAGTTTATTAGTATAACGGATGAGATGTACGCGTTTCGAAATGTTCCTGACTACGTCGACCCCGATTCCGATTTCGCTACATATGACAAGAAGTACCTGTCCACTCAAAGTTGCATGCTTGCGTTGAAACGGGGCCTTGTACCAAATGTGCGACCTAAGGATGATGATGATTTCATGTATAAGCTAGTGGAACAGCAAGCATCATTTTTAAAAGAAATTTCATTCACTTCTAATGTTTCAATATTTCAGGGAAATGAGTTACCTTAAATTAACATTCTACACTTCTCAGGAAAACATACAGATTGGTCATCATTAAAAGATTTATTCACCAGCTCTATTGACTCAAAGCAGAATCTTTCTTGTACGCAAAAATTTCACTACTTGAAATCTCTATTGAAGGATTGTTAATAAGCCATGAAAGGCATTAATAAATGCAACCCTGGGTGCAGGGTTGTGATGATAGCTTAAGAAATGACAAGTAACAAATGTCAAAAACAAATGTCAAGCGAGCAGTCGTCTACATTGTGCCGCCGGAGCAACAGCAACTTTTTAACACGCATACCGCCACACATCACCACACCACGCCATAAAACACAACACACATAATATACACAACATATTAAATAAACTATATTAAACTATATCAACTATATTAAATAAAATATTACGTAAAACTTAAAACTAAATTATTGCCTATCGCCTAATAAGGATAAAGCTGCTGCTCTTATCAAACATATTCCAGTCATGAAAGCTGCTTACAGTACAGCGGGGACACGCCTACTGAAGCGTTTTGATCGCCCTAAGCACATCGTCACGGCATTTATTGAAAACTTTATGGCGCTTCCATCAACATCACAGGAAAATTGTGCAATTTTGAGGCGAATTTCTGATGGTGCAAACGAAACAATTAGGGGCCTCGACGCAGTAGGCCAAACCAATAGTGATTGTTGGCTTATCCATTTGTTATTATCGAAATTTCACCCTGAATCTCCTCACAAATGGATACATGAAAGTAGAGAGGATGCTTCGCCGTCAATCTCTGAATTTTTTGAATTTTTGGATTCTCGCTGTGAAGAATTAGAGTTAACACAGGAATTTCAAATTCCGATGCAGAGAATGCCATAAGCGCCACCACACTCTTGTACACAAGTTGCAGGTTGATTTGCCAACAACAATTGCTTCATCAACATCCGGTGCGATAACGTGTGGCAAGCCATGGTCAATTGTTGCTAATGTTTCTCGTCCAGATATTTTGAATCCCACTACTTGTCTGGAATCTTCGCCAACAGTAATCACTCCAACTTGTCATCAAGGCAGTAGATGCCTGTTACCAACAGCATTTGTTGACGTTCGCAACACTCAAAATAGATATGTTACATGCAGTGTCCTTCTTGATAGTGCGTCGGAACTAAATTATATTTCGGAGCGATGTGCTTGGGCCCTTGGTCTACCTCGTTCACCTTCCCGTATTGCTGCGTCTGGAATTTCTTTTGTTATGGCCGAGACTGCACGTGGCTGTTGCACACTCTATATGAAATCAAAGGTTTTCCAGGACACATTAGATGTAAGTGTTTATGTCTTGAGCAAGATTATATCAGCAATTCCTACGTCACAAATCAATACTCCTACTATGGAGCAACTCAAGGACTTAAATCTTGCAGATCCATCTTTCAATTCTTCATCACTGATTGATATTTTGCTTGGTGTTGACCAAGTTTGGAAAATATTTACTTTTAATAAAATCTTCGACTTTTATTGCTGTATCGACAATATTCGGATGGGTGGTGACATCAGTTCAGGCATCCATGGATAACGTAGTATCGTCTCTTGTAACTACGATTGATATAGATCGCTCGATTCGAAAATTTTGCGAAATCGAAATTTGTGTTGCCATTAGACGCAGAAAACGTTCACGTAGAAACTCATTTTTTAAAAACGCACGCACGACACTCTGACGGCAAATATATTATTGAGCTTCCATTCAGGGAAAAAGGTATCAAATTCGGAAACACACTTCAAGGAGCCACATTAAGGTTTAATGCTGTTGAACGTCACTTACTGAGGGACAGTCACCTTCGTAAGCAATATATTAAGTTCATGCGTGAATATACTCGCCTGGGACACGTTCGGGAACTTAAGCCTGATGAGGTTGTTGCCAGTGATAGCCACAGTTTTTATATGCCGCATCATCCAGTAATTAGACCAAAATTTTGCGTTGTTTTTGATGGCTCTTTTCAAGATACTAGCGGAGTTTCACTTAACAGTACGTTGCATAGAGGTCCAAGCATAAAACGAAATTTATTTGATGTTTGCCATCGCATTTGTATACATAAATATATATTCTCTGCAGATATAGTAAATATGTTTCGCCAGATTTGAGTGTCAGAAAATCATTGAAATTCCAAAATTAACTAAACGACAAGTATTGTCAGACGTATCACGGATTTTTGATCCATTGGGCCTTTTTGCTCCTGTTATTGTTCAATTCAAGATCTTTTTCCAAAAATTATGACTCCCCATCTCCCTTCTTATCTCGCTGAAATTAGGCTAAAATGTCGTAAAGACTTAAATAATGTTGCAAAATTGTCATTGCCAAGATGGGTGTGTAACTCTCTTAATTACATTGAGTACATGGATTTTCGGATGCTTCCACAAAAGCATATTCTGCAATCGTTTATTGTCGATTCCAGAATAAGGATGGGGATATAAGGACATCTCTTGTTGCTGCAAAAACACATGTGGCGCCGTTGAAACAAATTTCTTTGCCGCGACTAGAGTTATGTGGCCCTCTTTTATTAACGAAACTGTTAAGTTCAATAACAAAGGCATTGCCTCACAAGGAAATCAACGTAAACGCATGGTGTGACTACTGTGGTTTTAACGTGGTTATCGCAACCACCAATCAAATTAAAAACATTTGTCGCGAATCGCACGGCAGAAATATTAGAAACTCATCCCCGAAGTAGCTGGTGTTGTGAGTTAAATATTTATTTTATTTAATTTCACGGTTTTTGCCGTTTTTCCGTTATATATATATGTAGTGTGTACGATCTTAAGTGATCGTACATATTCGTAAAAGAAGGCAAGGTTGTTTGCAACTTGACGGTTGTTGACTAGAACCAAAACATCAGTTTGTCAGTTCGACGATAAGAAATGCTGATTTTTGGTATTTGGTTAATAATTGGTGTCATGATGTAAGTGACTTTGAAAATATTAAATGCGGAAAAATTGCAAAAATATGAGGGGCATTCTTGTAATAATGAAAACTTTGCGAATTTAGCAAAGTGTATTATGAAATTGTGTAAAAACCTAAGTGGGGTAATTGGGGCATTTTTAAGGTCAGGTATTGCAGCAAGTTTAGGTATATAAGATAAAATTTGTAACACTAGAAGGCAGTCGCTTTTGGGAGTCGTTTGAGAGTCGCTTAAAGAAGTGAGTGTGCTCTCTAAAGAGCCGTTGGACTCTGCAGACCAGGGTGTTGTATTCAGAAACGCTGTCAAAATTTATAACAGGTTTATACCCTCTATAACAGCATTTTAAGCAAAATTTTTGATTGTGTAGTAATTTTTATTGGGTGAATTACAATTAAATATGGATGCTATAAGCATAATTAAAGAAATATTGGTGAGTATTTAATTTAATTTTTTTTATATAATTAAAAACGAAATTATTGTGTAGATTTTTTAAATGGAATAGCCAAAAAAAATTGCCGCCATTTAAAAATATATAAACAACGTAGAGATCCGTTTATGCTGCGTGATGATGAATTTCAACTGAGGTACCGATTTTCAAAAAAGGGCGTAGAAAAAATAATTGACTTGGTGAAACAGGACTTAACGTTTGATAGTAGCTTTGCGATGTTGGAGTCGTGGAGAAGTAACTAATCTTTTTCAAATACTTTTACACACTAAAAGCTTTTAATATAAAAGGTACAAGACTGTGATTAAAATGCCAGAATCATTGATAGACGAGGAAACAAATATGAAAAGCTTCAAACGCATAAAAAATTTTCCAAAAGTGATTGGTGCAATTGATTGCACTCACATAAAAATTAAAAAAGTGGGTGGAAACATTTATTATATAAATATTACATAAATCGGAAAGGGTTTTATTCATTAAACGAACAAGTGCGTATTTTTAGTACCTTTAAAATATTTACTTACATTAAGAAATAAATTATATTTTGTAAGTGATATCACTTCGTTCAATAATGTGTGTGACTAACTAATTAAAACACATTTTTTTGCCAAAATTCGTTTTTATTCATCAACATAATCCCCTTTCAGGGAGATACAATCATTTCATTTTTCTTTGCCTTCAAAATAGGCGTTAGTTTAGGCGATTACTTCATCATTTGAGCCAAATCTCTTACCACGGAGCATCTTTTTGAGGTCTGCGAAGAGCCAGTAGTCGCTGAGGGACAGATCTGGAGAATACGGTGGGTGCGGCAGCAATTCGTAGCTCAATTTGTTTAATTTTGCCATCGTTTTCATCGACTTGTGACACGGTGAATTGTCTTGGTGGAACAAAACTGTTTTTTTCGCCATATGAGGCCGTTTCTTTGCGATTTCGTCTCCAAACGCTCCAATAACGCTATATAATAGTCGCTGTTGATGGTCTTCCCCATCTGGAGATGGTCGATGAATATTATTCCATGCGTATCCCAAAATACAGACGCCATAACCTTGCCAGCCAACTGCTGCGTCTTTTGTCGCTTTGGGCGGCTTTCACCGGCTGCATGCCACTCAGCAGACCGCCGATTTGACTCTGGAGTGAAATGGTAGATCCATGTTTCATCCATCGTGATGTACCGATGCAAAAACTCTGACTTATTGCGCGTAAACATGTCCAAACAGCTCTTTGAATCATCGATTCGTTGTTGTTTTTGCTCCGGTGTGAGCGAACGCGGCACCCATTTGGAAAACACCTTTTTCATACCCAAATGTTCGTGTATTATGGTGTGTACACTGCTTGCTGATATCTGTACAATGTCAGCAATCTCCCTCACATTCACTTTACGGTCGGACATAATGATTTTCAGTGTTTTTTCAACGTTTTCCGGAATAACAGCGTCATTTGGCCGTCCAGTAGATGGAATGTCATCGGTGTCTGTTCGACCACGTTTGAATTCGGCATACCAATAACAAATGCTTCTTTTTGATGGAGCAGAGTCCAAATAATGTTTTTCAAGCCATTCCTGGCATTGAACAGTATTTTTTTTCATTAAAAAACAATGATAAATCAGCACACGGAATTGCTTTGAATTAATTTTTGTTTTGAAAACTCAAAAGTAGCGTCACTTAAAACACTGTAACTTATAAACAAATGATCGGATTAACATATGATTTTGACAGTAAGCCTAAAAAGGTTGCCACTTTTGAAAAAAAATATTTATTTAGTATTAGTGCCGCCATCTATGTGTATACAAATATACAATATAAAATATACAATATAGACGCAAGATGGAGAGGTAGTACGCACGACTGCCGGATTTTCAATGAGCCAATTCTTAAAGAACAGTTAGAGGCAGGTAAATTCAAAGGGCGCTTGGTTGGCGATTCAGGATACAAACTTTAACCATACCTATTCACTGCAATACTGAAACCACAAAACGCAAAAGAAGAACGATACAATGCTGCACACATCACCACCAGAAATACAATTGAAAGATGCTTTGGCGTGTGGAAGCAAAGATTTTGTTGTCTTCTAGATGGGTTGAATATATCATTGGAGAATGCGAAAACAGTTATAGTCGCACTTGCAGTATTGCACAATCTTGCAATTATTTACAATGAAAATGACTCCAAAATACCTTATAATGACAATTTTTCTGCGTCTATCAACTATCAACTTTAGTTCCTTATCTAACTGTGAAGAAATATATGATGATAATTCAACAAATCGAAAGAAACCTAATGTTATATTAAAAACATTTATTGAAAAAAACTTTTAATTAAATTGCAAATTAAATAACGATTTATTAATCATAAACAAATCTTTTAACTTTTATTTTTCTGCTGCATTAATTCATATTTCTCACAGTGTTGTAAAATGTTTTGTGTTTAACAGTAATTTTATTAACATTTGTATTATATTTATCAAAGGTTTATAATTCGTTTATGAATAGTGTGCATTATAAGGCCATTATAAAGTTAAAATACATTTTAACTAAAATTGTATTTAAAAAGCATTTTAAGAAATTTTTATGAATAAGGCCGATATTGTTTAAAATATTTGAATAAAAACATTTTTTTATTTGAGTATATATTGAGAATGGCAACTAGAAATTGTTTTGCCAATAACAAATAACAATAATAATTATTGTTATATTCTTAAGTAACAAAAAGAAATAAACTTTTGTCAATTTTAAAACGAATTATCGCAGTGTTTTTTTTTTTTGTGTTTCACATCTGAAACACAACATTTTTGGCGCAGCCGGTACACGTCGTTTTTATAATCGTTAGAATATAAAACGTGCAACGTGAGACAGCAACGTCACCTACGACCTCAACAATATCAACTGAGAATATAATATTTGTTTTGTAGAAAAAGTGACATCATCATCACTGAAAAAACCATAACACTGGAGACATGTTAAATCTACGGAAAATCCAGCTGATTGCGCGTCTCGGGGCATGATGGCTCACGAATTATTAGACTTTGAACTATGGTGGACGGGGCCTCCCTGGCTAGCGAACGTAACTACTGGTAAGTCTTTGTATAATAACGATGATAATTTTCTCATATATTTAGAAGATGTAACCGCTGAAATGAAGTGTACCAAGATAAACCTAGCCTCTATGGAAGTAGAGAGGGATAATAGTTTAGAAGCGCTGGTAAAAAGAGTCTCAACATGGAAGAAATTGTTGCGAGTTGTATCATACATCGTACGGTTTCGTAGGAAAACGCACGCCCAATATGGTAAGCAAGAGCGTGAGCAATCTACCTTTTATAAATTAAGTGAAGCTCGACTAATTTGCTTAAGACTTGTACAAACCTGCTGCAACGAAGATTTGCTGCAATTAAGAAATAACAGAGAGTTTAACAGAAGATCTACCTTACTCAAACTTGCCCCATTCATTGATGATACCGGACTTTTACCTATCCGTGGAAGAAGTCCAGTAGCCCGCCAGAACTACTGGATTTTTGGAGCACGAAATTTAATAAGAAGGTTAACTCATAAATCTCTCAAATGCTTTCGTCAACGCCAGCTAACAACACAACAGTTCATGGCTGATCTACCAGCAGTGCGGTTTCGACAATCACATCCCTTTGAAAATACTGGGTACGATTGCGCTGGACCCTTCACACTGAAATTATATAGCGGAAGAAATGCACGTGAATTCTCGCCCATAGGCGCTACATCAGACCCGGATACTAATTATCTTTCTCCTTCTCATTTTTTGATTGGTCGTTCGTACACGTTGGTTCCAGAAGGCGATCTAAGTCATGTAAACGTCAACCAATTAGACTACTGGCAGCGCATACAAAATATACTTCAAGGATTTTGGCGTATATGGCATATAGCTATGGGCAACATAGTGGTCATTAAGGAATCGAACATGCCACCAGCAAAGTGGCTCATGGCAAAGGTAACTGAAATACATCCTGGTTCAGATGGGTCGTTTTCGAGTCATAAAACTTCACACTGTCCACGGGGAAATAACGCGACCCATTACGAAGGTTGTTGTTTTACCTATATTCTGAAACGCTGTTTCAAGCTCTCCCGGGATGTTCGTAAACCAAATACACAGTACATTGGGATTGCACCTTTTTGAACATTTGTTCAAAAAAAGTGAAATGCATTGAACCCCACCCTTTTGTAGAGACACTTTTTGTTTGGTTGTTATTCGTAGTAGTTCGGTGTGTGCACGTGGGTTCTTTTATTTGTTACAATTGTAAAACTTGAAAATTTAATAAAATGTATTCTTAATCATTTAATATTAAATTGAAAATTAAATAAAGTGTATTCTTAATCAAAAATTGGTCCTTCGAGCCGGATTATATTTGAATCATATTTAAACCCTATTTCGTTATGGCAGAGTAAATGAAGAGATTAATGCACGTGCGTGGATGCCTTAAGGGCGCAATTACTCGAGCACTTGCTTACGCAACCAGTCCTCCAGAAAAGGTGTCCTATGTTGAAATCATAACTAGGACTGACAAACTAGAAGATATTTGGCAGCAGTTTATTAGTATAACGGATGAGATGTACGCGTTTCGAAATGTTCCTGACTACGTCGACCCCGATTCCGATTTCGCTACACATGACAAGAAGTACCTGTCCACTCAAAGTTGCATGCTTGCGTTGAAACGGGGCCTTGTACCAAATGTGCGACCTAAGGATGATGATGATTTCATGTATA
This sequence comes from Teleopsis dalmanni, assembly GCF_002237135.1. NCBI lineage: Eukaryota > Metazoa > Arthropoda > Insecta > Diptera > Diopsidae > Teleopsis > Teleopsis dalmanni. The sequence continues at coordinate 222,246,679 of NC_051846.1, read as the reverse complement.
AGCTAGTGGAACAGCAAGCATCATTTTTAAAAGAAATTTCATTCACTTCTAATGTTTCAATATTTCAGGGAAATGAGTTACCTTAAATTAACATTCTACACTTCTCAGGAAAACATACAGATTGGTCATCATTAAAAGATTTATTCACCAGCTCTATTGACTCAAAGCAGAATCTTTCTTGTACGCAAAAATTTCACTACTTGAAATCTCTATTGAAGGATTGTTAATAAGCCATGAAAGGCATTAATAAATGCAACCCTGGGTGCAGGGTTGTGATGATAGCTTAAGAAATGACAAGTAACAAATGTCAAAAACAAATGTCAAGCGAGCAGTCGTCTACATTGTGCCGCCGGAGCAACAGCAACTTTTTAACACGCATACCGCCACACATCACCACACCACGCCATAAAACACAACACACATAATATACACAACATATTAAATAAACTATATTAAACTATATCAACTATATTAAATAAAATATTACGTAAAACTTAAAACTAAATTATTGCCTATCGCCTAATAAGGATAAAGCTGCTGCTCTTATCAAACATATTCCAGTCATGAAAGCTGCTTACAGTACAGCGGGGACACGCCTACTGAAGCGTTTTGATCGCCCTAAGCACATCGTCACGGCATTTATTGAAAACTTTATGGCGCTTCCATCAACATCACAGGAAAATTGTGCAATTTTGAGGCGAATTTCTGATGGTGCAAACGAAACAATTAGGGGCCTCGACGCAGTAGGCCAAACCAATAGTGATTGTTGGCTTATCCATTTGTTATTATCGAAATTTCACCCTGAATCTCCTCACAAATGGTTACATGAAAGTAGAGAGGATGCTTCGCCGTCAATCTCTGAATTTTTTGAATTTTTGGATTCTCGCTGTGAAGAATTAGAGTTAGCACAGTATAAATCTAATTCAAATTTAAAGCCTCAGGACAAATCAAAATCATCTCTCGTTTCTGTCGACAAAGGGTTACAAAAATGTGTCAAATGTAATTCAACTGAGCACAATATACCTAAATGTAATGCATTTCTATCGATGTCTATCGATGACCACCGCGAGTTTGTGAAAACTCACTAGCTATGTTTCAATTGTCTCAGATCGGTATATTCATTAGACACATGTAATTTCAAATTCCGATGCAGAGAATTAACTAAACGACAAGTATTGTCAGACGTATCACGGATTTTTGATCCATTGGGCCTTTTTGCTCCTGTTATTGTTCAATTCAAGATCTTTTTCCAAAAATTATGACTCCCCATCTCCCTTCTTATCTCGCTGAAATTAGGCTAAAATGTCGTAAAGACTTAAATAATGTTGCAAAATTGTCATTGCCAAGATGGGTGTGTAACTCTCTTAATTACATTGAGTACATGGATTTTCGGATGCTTCCACAAAAGCATATTCTGCAACCGTTTATTGTTGATTCCAGAATAAGGATGGGGATATAAGGACATCTCTTGTTGCTGCAAAAACACATGTGGCGCCGTTGAAACAAATTTCTTTGCCGCGACTAGAGTTATGTGGCACTCTTTTATTAACGAAACTGTTAAGTTCAATAACAAAGGCATTGCCTCACAAGGAAATCAACGTAAACGCATGGTGTGACTACTGTGGTTTTAACGTGGTTATCGCAACCACCAATCAAATTAAAAACATTTGTCGCGAATCGCACGGCAGAAATATTAGAAACTCATCCCCGAAGTAGCTGGTGTTGTGAGTTAAATATTTATTTTATTTAATTTCACGGTTTTTGCTGTTTTTCCGTTATATATATATGTAGTGTGTACGATCTTAAGTGATCGTACATATTCGTAAAAGAAGGCAAGGTTGTTTGCAACTTGACGGTTGTTGACTAGAACCAAAACATCAGTTTGTCAGTTCGACGATAAGAAATGCTGATTTTTGGTATTTGGTTAATAATTGGTGTCATGATGTAAGTGACTTTGAAAATATTAAATGCGAAAAATTGCAAAAATATGAGGGGCATTCTTGTAATAATGAAAACTTTGCGAATTTAGCAAAGTGCATTATGAAATTGTGTAAAAACCTATGTTGGGTAATTGGGGCATTTTTAAGGTCAGGTATTGCAGCAAGTTTAGGTATATAAGATAAAATTTGTAACACTAGAAGGCAGTCGCTTTTGGGAGTCGTTTGAGAGTCGCTTAAAGAAGTGAGTGTGCTCTCTAAAGAGCCGTTGGACTCTGCAGACCAGGGTGTTGTATTCAGAAACGCTGTCAAAATTTATAACAGGTTTATACCCTCTATAACAGCATTTTAAGCAAAATTTTTGATTGTGTAGTAATTTTTATTGGGTGAATTACAATTAAATATGGATGCTATAAGCATAATTAAAGAAATATTGGTGAGTATTTAATTTAATTTTTTTTATATAATTAAAAACGAAATTATTGTGTAGATTTTTTAAATGGAATAGCCAAAAAAAATTGCCGCCATTTAAAAATATATAAACAACGTAGAGATCCGTTTATGCTGCGTGATGATGAATTTCAACTGAGGTACCGATTTTCAAAAAAGGGCGTAGAAAAAATAATTGACTTGGTGAAACAGGACTTAACGTTTGATAGTAGCTTTGCGATGTTGAAGTCGTGGAGAAGTAACTAATCTTTTTCAAA
>NC_051846.1:222235029-222243935 GCF_002237135.1 Teleopsis dalmanni | reverse complement strand
TTATAGGCGCTTTCCGGTATGGCTTTGAGTTCCCTCTGCGAATTCTGTTTTACGTCTTCTATGGATTCAAAACGCGTTCCTCTGAGTGGTAATTTGAGGTTGGGAAACAGGAAAAAGTCACACGGTGCAAGATCAGGTGAATACGGTGGCTGTTCGATGGTATTTATTGAATGTTTGGCCTTAAAATCGTTGATAATGTTGAACAAATTGAGGTGAATCGGAACAAGCCGGGCGTTGACACGTCGCATACACAAATTGTCCACCAAAATCAAACGAGCCATCTCACGACCGATGCCTAGCTCTCGTGCTATCTCTCTAACACTCACATGAGGATTTTTGAACACGATTTCCTTTGCCTTTTCAATGTTTTCGTCGGTGGTAGAGGTCGAAGGTCGTCCAGAACGCGGCATGTCTTCGACGGTCGTACGACAGTCCTGAAAGGCTTTGTACCACTCATAAACTTGAGTTTTCGATAAAACTGATTCCCCATAAGCCTTTTGTAGCATTCGCAACGATTCTGCACACGAAATTTCGTTCGAAAAACAAAATTTGATGCAAACTCTTTGTTCAATATTTTTTTCCATTGTTTTTTTCGCAACGCACTACTGAGGTGAACTGGTTTCAACAGCTGCCGTAAACGAACTGTCCGACAGATCGCCGCTCTTTTTGGCATGTAATTAAGACATGCTGCCCAACTAATTAACTTAAAATATCGAAAAATATACAGCGCGCGAATTTTAAATGAGAACCTCCGAAAACCTTTCGGTCACAATGTATAATTTGTTCATTGTAGTAGATTATCGCCGAATTGTATTGCTCATTGTTACTAAAGATGAAGTTTTCGTTCATGCCATGATTAACTTAAATTTCATCTAAACTTTGTCAGCAATTCTGTAGAGTCATGCTCGTGTGATTACTTTTACTTTGGATATAAGTCAACTGAATATTTTCCGTTTAAAGCAAAAAGTGTTCAAAAAAAGGTTAGATTAATTAAAGAAATTGAGTTTATTTTTTTAGAGTTTATATATTATATTAGTAACTACTAGAGTTTTAAATTTACATTAACAATTACTTTTTTCATTGACGGATTAACTTTAATACTTTCAGTAGAACAAATACTTAAACCAGTGCTACTACAATTGGAAGTTAAATAGTAAATTATAATTAAGAGGTCGCTCCTGTATAATAAATGTATATTCTCAACCAATTGTATTGTCAGTAAAATAATTACTTTTCTTTTCATATTATACTTTCCAGATTTATTAAAGCTGTCTAAATTAATTTCACTATACTCCAGACTGGTGAAGTAAAGTAATAAACAAATTTTAATATATTATATGTTCAGAAATATATAGGTACTGCTACATATTTAATCAGAATAAGTCATTAGTTAAGCACAAAAAACAATTTTAATTTATTTTTAAACAATTTATTCAGTATGAAAATGGAAGAGATAATACTAGTAGTTTCTAGTATTTACTGATTTCTTTGTGTGTAGTTACTGACTTCCTTTAAAAAACTCTGCCGGAAGTATAACTCATTACTGTTGAGAAAAACTGCAATTGAACTTTAAAATTTTCTAAACGGTACTAACGACATTAGTTTAGCATTTTGTCACTTGACATAGTTTCATTTAAACAAGATCTTCTGATCTCTTTAGGGAAACTCAGTTGAAAGTGTAGTTCTTCACTGTTGCAACTAAATTTGCAGCACTATACTTCTTAAAATGTTTCAAACGGGAAGGTCAAGCCTTCTGCAACTTCAGACAGTTTCATATAAGCAAGATGGTTAATCGAGTCATGATTAATGATGATCCTGTTTAGAAAATCTGATCAAAAGTTCACTTCTTCTGTGCTGAGAAAAACTGCCACAACAAGTAGTTTACTCCAAAAAGGGTGTTAATACTTTTCAAAGGAAAGCAACTGAAACCTCAATTCATCTCTGTTACAGTGTTTTTTAAATATGATTCCAGAATATATGTATCTTAACTATATCTTTTTGTTGGCTTACTAATTGCTGCAATACTCTGATAGAAAGTCACATAGAAGTGTGATAGAACTATTTTGTTAAATATCCTATGGACTTTTTTAATAGCAACATTTCAGCGAAACTGTGTAGTGGACTAAATTTCTCAAGAAAATAAATACTTTGTTATCAGACATAAGTTGATGAAAGGTAATGCTTGGTTGGCTATTTACATAAGTAAATATAAGTAAGTTCCATTAAATCCACTGGATCCAGTGTAGTGAGCACAAATATTAGTAAACGTAATCAGTGAAGCAAGAATCTATAGTAAATGTGATAGTGGTTTGTCTTAATAATGAATTATATATCTCAGTTACGCTGTTTTGGCAATCTGAAACTATAAAATGTATAATACGTATTCCATCAGAAACATAAACGTATTACACAGAATCTCTCTGTTGTCTCTGGCTAAATGCCAAAGTTCGTTGAAGGTTTTATCAGTTTCTGGAATTATAAGCTTTGTTGTTTATACCTAAATCGTCTCGGTCATTACTCTTGTGTAGCAGTAGTTAGTGCATCTGGGCACTTTTAGTCTATGGGGGGATTCTGCAGAGTCCCGCCTATCCCACTGACTAATTCGAGTATTCCTGATAATCTTCGTGATTATTCAATAATTGATCTAAGATTAAACTAATCTCAAATTTGTTTAAATTGCTGTTTTACTTCTTGATCATCATTAGTTACTCATTCATGATAGATTTCGATGAAAACAATAATAGATTTTGGTTATATTATATCTTACTACATTATTACTGATTTTACACATTCGAAGTTTTAAGAATGTTTTTTATTCCATACCAAGAATAGAACGCGTTGCCAATATTATCTCCATTAAATTGGTTATTATTCTCCCGGAACGGTTTCCATGGGTTAACACACGTCGTTCACAAGGCGCAAGTTGTGCTCAAGCCTTTTTTTTGCAGAAATTATTTGGTTTTTAAGTAGAAATTCCTTTTTGTATTCTACCATTAGAAAACAGTAAATAATCTATATGAATTCCAGAGCTGTATTTAGTCGGTAGTGCTTTAGATATCACTATTAGTGGCATTTGTAATACTTACGAACAATAAAGAGTACAGTAACCCTTAAACTATACTGGGAAGTTAAAACGAAAAACTGAATAAGATGACAGAGAAAGCAATGTTTAATTAAATTGGAGCTAATCTTTGGATAGGGTGTTCATCCCGGACAGACTCTAGTAATACAACCTAAACTCATAGTTGGGTGGTTATTATTAAGTTTAAGAAATATTTTAGTGTATTTTGTTGCTTTTAACCTAGTAGTTTCTGTATAAAGTCTATCTAGTGTGCATTGCAAATACCAAAATCATTCCAGTATGAATTCCTAATTTGAAAAAATAATTAAAATAAATTTAATGTTTGAACATCTCTAAGAGCAAATTAATATTTCATTATTGTATTTTTGTATTTACGGATCAAAATTGCATTCAAAATATTTCCATTTTCTGATGTTGGAAAAACAATTGTTTTCTCATAAATTAAATTGCATAAAAACACTTATGGAATATTGAATTTTGCATAGAAATATTTTATTTCATTTTTGCATAATTTAATTGTTTACAAAAATAACAAAAATACTATAAGTATTTTAATTTGAAATGCAGTAGAAAATTGGTTTTGACTTGCAAATTGGATTTCTTCACAAATTCTTACATTAAGCGTTATCGAGATGCAAATTGCTTTTAAATAATTTTACCTAAAACAAAGAAAATTTTAATGAATATTTTTTGCTAAGTTATTGAATAAATAAATAACTTCTGAGGTGCAATTAATATATACAAATAAAATGGAAATTATATACTCAAAGCTGCCACTTTATTTAACATGCATTTAAGTTTAAAGTTGCAAATATTGAAAGAGTAATTCAACTTCGAAACTTATAGTTAGATAGATTTATAGCTCATCAAAATTTTGACACACGCACTAGGACTCCTACACGGTTTTATATTAGGACTCCTATGAGTTGGTGCATTAAAAATTTAATTAAAATTTTTTTTTTATAATTTTGATCATTAGACAGTTGCTTTGTTAGTCTAATTTTAATACTGTATGCAGAAATTTTTCAAAAATTTCTAATAGATTAGGCCCTCTTATAGTGTTTATTGTAGCTCTAAGATATATTGCATATATAATAAATGAGTTAACTATTTATGATATCATTGAAATAAATTTCACATAATAGTAAATAACTTCAAGTCGAATTTCAAAATAGATTTTTTACAGATTTTTTTGTTAAAATAGCGAAAGCAAGTCTATGATAGACAATAATATTGCTCAGGTTTCCTTGAAAAATTTACTGAGGTTATCTGAAATACAAATTAAGTACTTTATTAGTAACAAAAATATTCATTACTAGAATAAAAATATTAAAAGCCTTAAGAAAAAGGTAGTTTGTTGGGAATATGTATATTGTAACAGAGTTGATAGAAAACATTCAAATCACAATGATATTAATATGATATCACCAACATCTGGAGCATTTCAAAAACGATAAAAAGTATTTGGTATATATTTTCTGATATTGAATGGGTCTTTACATTGTTCTTAAATTAGCACGAGAGACTAAACAGTGGTGAGATCCGGTATTTGGCTCCGAAGCGACTTCATGTTATAATATTGACAAATAAATTGCTGGTATTGATAGACTACCTTTGTTACTTATTTTACTCAAATTATTATAACAATAATAAAATAAATAAAAACCTAAAAATAAATAATAAAAACCCAAATTTAAAAAAATTCAGTTCACACATGAAAACAATGTTTTTTTTCCATCAAAGAGTGTATCTGTTTATATTACTCAAAAAATATCACCGAAATCAATATATTGATGTACAAGTCACTACGACAATTGACCAAATTAACAAACTTTTTTCCCATTGATTTATGGGTCCTCTCATATATAAAAAAATTATTTTCGTGGAATACGATTTGCACAGAACGGGACGACTAAAAGACTATTAGTCTTTGCAGAGTAACTAAAACAACTATAGATATAGGACGGATTAAGTAAAGAAATATTAAGAATTTTTCGAACAGTAGTAAACTACAACAACAAAAATTTATTTTAATTTATTTTAATTAATTGAATTCTTAATAAAGAATCATTGAAATAAGTATATTAAGTTGAGAGTGACTTTACTAAAACTTGGAGAAATTTCTTTATTTTCTAACTCGAACTAATTGATCATCTGGAAATATAATATTAATATCAATTTCAGTAAACAAAATACTTATTGAACATCATATATAAAAGAATATAAAAACTTTTTCTCTATTAAATATTAAATATATATCTCTATTAAAAAATACATATAAATAGTATATAAAATTATTTAATATGTAAATTAATAAAAATAAAGAAATTAGAAATACAGAAAAACTTTGTACGAGTGAATTGTTTATTTTAAATAGATCTATAACTTTTAGGAAGACAGTTTTTATGTAAAATTAAATATGTCGGAGATATAAGCAATCAAAGATGAATTTTATGGAAAAAATCGTTATTTTTCAATCTTTGAGGCTCTTGGGGCGCCATTTCCACTTATCCAATTGAACTAAAATTTTACACAGATTATTTTTTTAGTAAAATGAACCGATCTAGGGGGTGCCGCGAGCAATTTTCCGACTTTCGAAAATTAATGGCACCCTAATGAATATATATGTATGAAAAGAAAACTATTTTTAAACTATTTTATTTTAGGTTTATTTCAGAAATGTTACCTGAGTGGAATCTGCACTGAAAGTATTTGAAAGCTATTTTAAATTAATCTGAGCAAATGTCTGGAAACTCAATAACCATTCCCTTAAACTACCTTCTGTTGTTGAATGTCATTAACGAATGCAATTTTCATTTTTGTTTTTCCACCACTGCTGGTTTAGTTAGTGGAAAACTACAAGAATTCACAGCAATTAAACTACAAACGTCAAAAATGAAAGCCTTTTGTACCATTCAATGTACCGAATTAGTTCAGAAAACGAGACTTTAACCAAAACTCAACCAACATCAAACGAAACTACCACAAAAATAGGTGCATAAAATGGCAAGAATTTTAAAATGTTGCGTTGAAAACAGTAATCCACACATTCAGTAATGTTAAGAGGTGCCCACAAAGTACCTTGAAATCGACATGACCAGAAAAGTGCACAACAGTCGACAATAAAAGAAAAAAGAATCAGAACTCAACAAACCAAAAATTCGAAAGCTGAAGCTTCTGTCACTGGGGACTATAATAACTGCAAAATACCAAAAAAGGTAAGCCGAAGGACAATTTTGACATGCGAAAGTAATCAGGATAAGCATCAACCAGAAATTGTTCTAAAACTACCTGTCGGCATTGTTTAGAATTTAAAAGGACATCACAGCAATTGAGAACCCTAAATTTGATATGAAATCGAAAGGTGTTGAAACCTAAATATCAGGACTTGTCAGTAAGAATTTGGAGCTGTAGACGTGAGAAATTAGACGCAAACTTTAATTTAAATGAAGTATTTCTACGTATCGAAATAAACTTTTTAATAAACTTCAAAACTTGAAGTACAAAAATTACAAATTAAAAGAAATTGAATGTACTTACTTAATTAAAAATACTAGGCGTACTTTTTGAGAAGTTGCATATGCAAATCTTCTTCTTATAATGAAGTTTGCAAGTTCACAATGAACTTTAATTTAATGATTTGATGTCTTACAAAATATTTTCAAACTAAAACCCTTACAAATGAAAGTTTTGTAAGTTAATTGTTGATTTTATATTTTCGTACAATAAAAAAATATAAAACATTAAACTTGGCGGATAATTTTATATAAAACTTTTGAAGTGCAAGGAAAATCCCACACAAGGTTATGATTGTGTGTACTCTCATTTCACGGAATGGCTTTGTTATGTTTCCATTAACTTCAATATTTCATGCTTTTTCAGATGATGAGCAGAGGGTTTTTGGGAACTGAATAAAATTAGAAAATCAAAGCTCAGATGCGAAAGCCAAAATAGATTGGATTATTTTTTGTGGTGGGTGTGAAATTTATGCTTTAATCCTAATCGCATACTTAAGGTATATTTAACTAATATTTCTAAAGGTTGCATGTGACCAAAAATAATAAAATATTCATCTTTGCTTATCTTATGGAAAGTTCACAACTGCTCAATCTTTTATTTACTAAAAGTCTTTCAAAATATATTTGTTGCTTATAGAAATTAAATATAGAAATTAATCCTCAAGGATAATAACAAATTGTATTTGAGATAGTTTTGATTTTGTTATCGCTTATTTTTTATAGTGTACAATACATTTTCATGATATTCTTGTATATTGAAAAGTGAGAATAGTAAATATTTTTCTTTTTACTATTATTGTTGAAATTGCTCAATAGATATATATTAAACTACAGCACAAAAACTGCAAAACTTGAAAATAGTTTTGAGAAATTTTATTTTAAAAAAAAATCAAAATCTATTTCATTATTATTAGTTTTATTAAGGTTTACAAATGTTGGCATTCCATTTTAAGTTGATTATGTATGAACTGCTTCCATTGCTTTGATCAGAAAGCAATTTCTTTTTTTCCAATAGAAGACTTAATAGTATTGTTCAGAGCCAACTTCACTCTCCAGCTGAAAAACCATTATATATATTGACAGCTAATAAAGCATGACTTGCCTATTTTAAAATTTTATTGGTTTTACATATCAGTTTTTGATTGATACCTTTCTAAATAGTCAAAGTAAGAAGTAGAAATTATGACATATTTCACTTTTTATTATCAAAAATGCAAAACACTGTTAAACTAAGAAAAAAATTGATCGATGTGTATGAAAAAGATAGATTGATAGAACGCTAATGCCAAAACTTATAAGCCTAATTTTGGTTCTGCAAATAATGGGAATAAAAAGTGGGTTATTTAAATTTACTTTAAGTACAAGAGGTCATCAAGAAAAAAAGTTGAAGCGGTTCGAAGCATTTCAAAGGCTTTTAAATTTATAAAAAACAAATCAACTAACCTTTTTAGTGATATTTCAAAAAAGTCCCACGTACAAGACAATGATGAATTCTTGGGGTACTTCCATCAGCTAGATAAATCAAATGACTTAAACAGAAAGTGTCAAAATGGATTAATAGAATTGATATGATGTTCCGCCAATAAAAACCGAAACCTGATACAAATTTAGTGAATTGACAAAAGCTGAAATATACTGACACACTTATCATATTCTGTAAATCTGGTTTCTTTTAAATATTTTTCATTCTGGTCTCTGGAAATTATTCAGTTGGTAACATCTTTGCTTCTAATAATTAAAATTTTGTGGAACGTTAAATTATGTCAGTGTCAGAAAGATTGCAAGAGGTACTCCACGAGTATTGGCAATATATACTTTAATAAAATGTATACTCAGTATTAGAAAGTCATCTGTCTTTTCCGTTAAATAAACAAATATACTTCCTAGAGGGTCACTTGTTCAATCAATGAAAGTATGGTTAAGATAACTTTAACTATTTAAATTGTAAATTGCATTTACATTATTTCGACTTTCTAATAGTAATTCTGTTTGTGTTTGTAATTACCTCCTATTATGCTCTTGTAATACCCTTTCCTCCTAAAAGTTTCAGATTCTTCTTTCTATTAATAAGTAATACCAGAATTGTGTACCAGTTATGTGTGACAAATTTGTTCAGAAGCAATTGGGTGATATTCAAGGCCTTAGCAATTAATTATTCAATTGTATTATTAACTTTATAAATCATTAAAGAGGTTGATCAACTTCTGTAAACCCAGAACGTTAGAGATAAATGTCATTTGTTAGAGCCTATTGGATAGCAATATATATTTAATATGATAGCAAATATATATAGCAGAACTCCGAAG
>NC_051846.1:222228332-222234929 GCF_002237135.1 Teleopsis dalmanni | reverse complement strand
GCGTCAAAAATCAAAAATTCAACGACATAATAGAACCATGCTGTGGAACTTTAACGCACCCAATCAACGCTTTGAGCATAGAAATATTGATATCATGGGACCACTATCCATATGCAATGGTATGCGGTATTGCCTAACATGCATCGACAGGTTCTTAAGATGGCCCGTGGCAGTACCTTTAACGGAGATAACAGCAGAAAATGTTACTGAAGCTTTAATAAAAGATTGGATAGCACTTTATTTCGTGCCAAAAAGAGTTACGACAGACCAAGGACGGCAGTTCGAGTCCTTACTATTCGAGGAACTAGCAAAAATGTTGGGGAGCGAAAGGCGCCGAACTACTGCGTACCATCCTCAGGAAAATGGGCCAGTGGAATGTTTCCACCGCATCTGAAGATGGCACTGAAGTGTATGCCTAAAATGGAATGAACGAAGACTTTACCGTTAGAATAATGGAGTTATGGTCAGCATATAAAGAAGACCTGCAAGTTCGTGAAGAAATTAAGAGTAACGATGTACGAGCTGAAAACTTTGCAAATGTTACGTCACATTCCAGAGAAACCGCTCCTTTATAAGGACTTGAAAAACAGTACACACATATTCTTACGTGACGATGCTGTACGTCTACCACTGAAGCAGCCATACGAGGGTCCGTACTAAATATTAAGTCATTGCGAAAAAACCTTAACAATTAGGGCGAAAGAACGGTCAGTAAACGTTAGTATGGATCGCGTGAGACTATCATACATGGCGAATGAAACCGGTGAAAACCTGACAAGAGAACGAGTGAAAGAACCAACCATCAGCGACCATATTCAACATACACTGAAGGTAACCCGAACGAGAAGAGTGGTGCAATTTCCAACGAAATATACCACATATTTGCGACAACAATAAAAATAGAATTAACAGTCAGACAGCCGTCAAATTCTAGAAAACTGTGTGGTGGCAACCACCTGGGATGACATCTGTCAAAGTCAACAGTTGTTGTAGTGCACACACAAAAATGAATTTAAGAAGGAGTTGCAATTGAGACGAAAAATGCAAAAGAAGTAAAACAGCAATCTAACCTAACATTGTGATTAGTTTTATTATATTTAATATTGTAATTTAATATTCATTTTTTATATTAACAAGCTTGAATTTCTATTATATACTTAAAGTGTATCTTTTCAATCAGAAAAACACGATCATCAATATTTTTTTATTGGAGCTATTAATAAATCCAATAACGAACACATATATTTCACTTCTGTAAAACCATGCAGAAAAAAATCTGATATTATAGCAAATGCACACAAGTTATCAGACTCCTAATAATAAGGAAATGTACTGTACTAAACAAACAATCTTCAATAACACGTGTCGTATCCTAGCGACACGTTTTGTTATCGTTGTGCGACCCAACCAAACAACGATTTATATTATTCGATACTTTGAAAATTACTTTCCTTGCTATAAATATATGCGAAGAGGTTAGTAATTATTTAGTCTTAAAATAAATTTTAATAATGTGGTAGCGCAAGCTACAAATAAAGTAATATATTCCTTTTTAATTGGAACCCAATGTGGTCATTCCCAAAAAAATACTGAAAAGTTCAATTAAATGACGAGAGTATGGATCAACATAGCCATCTGCGAAAAATAAAGAGAGATCAAAAACCAGATTTTTGTAGTACATTGTGTTGTTTAAGTACCAGTATAACATTTAAAAATATTGCAACTCGCATAGCATTTGATTTTTGACTGTGACCTTATCTATATAAAAGTAACAGTTCTGCTGATATCTTAAAGAACGCGGTCGATATAAAAATACATACTAAATCATAAAAATTTGGAACACACTTCAATTTATTTCTTTGTCGATATCAATGCGAATAAAAATACGATTAGCATGTGTTAAATATTTTCTTGAATATATAGCAAAAATTTGGTAAAAAGCAATCCATTATGTTTACACATTCTCAACAAATGATGCAGAAATAAACTAATACTATGTTCCTTAACTTAACAAAAATCTTATTTTCAAATTCGTTTCAGTGAAATTAAGTTGATTTTTCTAAACAAAATTCAGCTTTAAGGTTAGAACGAAATTAAGGAAAATGCATTTAATTTCATTGAAACGAAGACTGAAATTAGGGGACATTTCGAATGCAACTATACTTAAGATAAATTTTAAGCAAACTATAAGTTGAGATAACGATAAAGGGACATTTTTTTTAAATAAATAACAGTTGATATCAATAAAACGAGGAAATATTTTGAAAGTAGTGCATAATTTTAAATTGAAATATAGAGAAAAAACTGTTACTGTTATTTATTTAAAATACAGTGAAAAATAATAATTCACATACCTGAATTCCACTAAAGCTAATAAAAATACTGAATGTCATCTTTTATAGTTATAGTATTCCACTTCTAAAATTTCTCAGCTACAATTAGTGTTTGAAGTATGTAATTTTTAACATTCGATTTGTAAACAAAAAACATGTGATTTGGGGCAGTATAAACACTTTTAAAGTTAACTTAATTTCATTTTCACGAAATTAAGGAAATTTGGCTGTCTGGACATAGTATAATAGCACTCAGGAGCAGTACCAGTACGAAACATTTTATATGTAAGTCATAAACAAGAAAACATTTTAAATGATATAAAGTTATTATATAAAGTTATTCAAATTGTAAGCAAAAAAAAACGAAATTGTTGTTAAATTATACATTTTAGATTAAATTTGATTAGAAAGAAAACACGTTTTTGAATTATGTGAAATTATTTATTAAAATTGAAAAAGCAACCGAAGTGATATTAAAAACAATTGTATTTAATAGAGAGGTTTCGATCTGTAGCAAACTGAAAGAATATAATTTTTTTTTGAATTTTGATCAAGTATTGCCAAATACCCATCATTTGTGGTATTTATTCCTTAATATTTAATAATTCATAAATAATTTTTTGAAACTACAAGTAGTAAGTTTTGAAATAATACTTTGGTAAATTCTTTATAAATTATAGATTTTTTATAAATTAAATTAATTTTTTAAACGTAGCAAAACTGCTAGAGTATTTTGCTAAAACGACCCACCAAAATACTCAGCTCTCTGGAGTAAGTGCTCGAAATATGATAGAATGCGAAGTAGAAGTAGTTAATCAAAACATAACATTATGGTATTCGGTAATTTGGAATATAAAAAAATCCTTGGCAAACTCATCTTCCTTAGGAATAAAATAAATTCGTTGAATACTCAGCTCTCTGTAGTAAATGTTCTAAATGTGGTAGAATGCGAAGTAGAAGCAGTTAATGAAAACAAAACATTATGGTATCCTGTAATTTGGGATATAAATAAATCCTTGGTATTCTTAAAAGTACAGCCATGAAAGAGTTTACTACAAAGTTGCTAAACAATGGCATTTATAAAATTAATTTAGTTGATGTTGACAACAATCGCAAAGTCACAAAAACGTTATCATCTCTAAACTTCTTATGGCTCAGCTGAGAAAACAAGCAAACAAGGTCAATTCGAGTTATAGTAAAAAACTTACACCAATCATACGGTTGCGATCTCATTATTGAAGATCTTAAAATACAAGGATTTAAGCCCTTGAATGCCATGAATAAGCTCAAATAGCTTAACAAATGTGCATTACAAATGATTGCCCTAACATTAGACACCAATGACGATATCAATAAAATTTTCAACATCAAAACTATTTAAATTGCGTTGTATCTATAGCGTGTTACTCAGAGCTGTGCAGTAATGATTGACAATGACAATTGTAATTAGATTACTCAGCAATTATAAATTACTGAGTAATTTAATTGATAATTGAATTTCCAGATTATACATATGTGTAATTTAATTGAAAACCTCAATTAAATTACAATTAAATTTTAAATTGCAATTAAATTGCAGTATAATTGTAATTTGTAGTTGAGTTTCTAAATTACAGGCACAATTGAAATTGAAAATCTAAATTTCGAATTACGTGTAATTTACAAAAATAATCTAGAGAAGAGAAAGCATCGAAACTTCTTGGAGATGATAAACGAATCGAAACTATGGTTGGATTTTGGGTTTTAAGTACCCCGCATTTAGTTTGTTCTCTCATATTGTAAAGAACCTTTTTTCTTAAGCCGGGGTTTTTCTCGCCGGATCCCAGAGTCGTTACAAGAATATTTTTTCTCTGTAACCCTGAATCTTCTCGTAATTAAAAAACGGGCTATGTTAGTTTCGTGGTTTTTATTATTTTCCTCAAAATAAATTTATTACAATATTTATAGTTATACTTATGTATGTACTAATGATATTTTATTGTAATTATAAATACGGACAATTAATATAACTCCTGTAAATAAGAGAACACAAAAGAATGACTAAAGGTAGGCTAGGAGACAACACTACCGACAGGGCTGTGTTGTTAGGTTCAGTGTTACCGACTGGGCTACACTGTGGGATTAGGAGACAACACTACCGACAGGGCTGTGTTGCTAGGTTCAGTGTTACCGACTGGGCTACACTGTGGGATTAGGAAACAACACTACCGACAGGGCTGTGTTGCTAGGTTCAGTGTTACCGACTGGGCTACACTGTGGGATTAGGTAACAACACTACCGATAGGGCTGTGTTGCTAGGTTCAGTGTTACCGACTGGGCTACACTGTGGGATTAGGAAACAACACTACCGATAGGGCTGTGTTGCTAGGAATCAGTTCTATGACTTAATAATTACCTCTGTGATTACCTTGTGAAGTGTTCTGCTTCACGACCTGTGATTGAACCTCTGGTGATGTGCACTGTTCGAAGTGCTGTGGCCAAGTCCCTCTGGTGATGTGCACTGCTCGAAGTGCTGTGGCCAAGTCCCTGTGTTTTACTTTGCTTCTCCTTTTATACGGATTTTATAGAACGGGATAACGGACTTCTGAGTGCATACTGTGTAGCTTTCTTCTAAGTTGTTATTGCTACTGATTTCGCTATGTTCTGCTGTTGTTGTTCGCTGCATATTTATTATTAAAATTTGGCAAAAATAATTACCCTCAAAGAAATCGGAAGTATTATTACTTAATTTGTATTTTCAAGAGATTTATTGTTTCTCTTAATTTTGATAACTAAATTCTATGATAATTTATAATTACTTATTATTATCTTACTTTCTAAAATAATTCCTTTTACTTTATGAATACTTTATATATTTTTTCATAGCTTAGACTAATATTTTTTCCGTGGGTTTGGTTTTACTAATAATAGCTTAATACTATTGTTTTGTTTGTTTACAATAATAATAATAACTTCATGCTATATATATATTTTGTTTCGACTAAAATAGTTTAATTCTGTTGTTGGGTTTTTTTTATTTGTTTACTATAATCACTTCATGCTATTTTCAACTATCATAATTTATTTGTGACGTGTTGGAAAAAATCGTCACACTCCCTCCCTTCATTGGAAAGGGGAACGACCCGGATGGCACCAGAATTTGCTATGAGCACCTTATGTTTTTTCCTGATTTTGCACATAACAAACACGGCGACGGCCCCGTTTTAACTTTTGAGCGTCCCTCTGTATTCGTTTCCAAAGTTCTGCGTGCGGTGGTTCTGGGGCTAGTTTTGCAGCAAAATGAGCCTGAGCGTTGGATAGCGGATGTGTTTTGACTAAAACCATATCGCCAATCTGTGGTTTCCATGCTCTGGGTCGTAAATTATAGTGCTTGGCTTCTGTAACGTTTCTTCGGACTTTTGAATATTTTATAAAATTCGTCTTGGGCTGTGGTGACAATCTGATCGTTCTCCGGTTGGGTTGTACAACAAATTTTCGTTTGCCGTTGCTGGTTTTCTGTGCTGACTTTGTCATCTATTTGGAGACAACGTTCCTTAATTTGGTATGGTAATTGTTCCTGTTGGCCTTGTTGTGTTTCAATAAATTTTATTTGCTGTTGTACTATTTGCTCTTGTGTACCTTGTAGTTGTTGTAACTTTTGTACTTTGATAGGTCTCGGATCTTGCTGTATTTTCTCTCTGATAGGCCTTGGATCTCGCTGTATTTTCATTTTGGTAGGTCTTGGATCTTGTTGTTGTACGCCGTGTTCTAGCGTGTCTTGTGGTTGCTGTGAATCTCGGCTAGGTGTTGTATTGATAGGACTTGGATCTCGGTATTGTTGTAACTTTGGTGCTTTAGTAGATTTTGGATCTTGTTGTATTTTCACTTTGATAGGTCTCGGATCTTGTTGTTGTACGATGGGTTCTAGCGTGTTTTGTGGTTGCTGTGAATCTCGGCTAGGTATTGTATTGATAGGACTTGGATCTCGGTATTGTTGTAACTTCGGTGCTTTAGTAGATTTCGGATCTTGTTGTATTTTTACTTTGATAGGTCTCGGATCTTGCTGTATTTTCTCTCTGATAGGCCTTGGACCTCGCTGTATTTTCACTTTGGTAGGTCTTGGATCTTGTTGTTGTACGCCGTGTTCTAGCATATCTTGTGGTTGCTGTGAATCTCGGCTAGGTGTTGTATTGATAGGACTTGGATCTCGGTATTGTTGTAACTTCGGTGCTTTAGTAGATTTTGGATCTTGTTGTATTTTCACTTTGATAGGTCTCGGATCTTG
>NC_051846.1:222214234-222228232 GCF_002237135.1 Teleopsis dalmanni | reverse complement strand
GTACTCCAGCCTGTATCGATTTTACTGAAGAGGTTGAATTGTTCACTTTGACTTGAAACGACCTTTTATTTAAGAAACTGCCTATGAGCTTGATAATAGATGGCGGAAAGTTCTGAGCAGCCATTTTCACAATTAGGCCCGAGTGCCAGACTTTGTCAAAGGCTTTAGCGACATCAAAAGAGATAAGACCAGTCGACATCCTTCTTCTAAGTGCAGATTGTATATGTTGTGCTATTTTGGCCAATTGTAATTCCGTTGAGTGGTTGTCTCTGAAGCCAAATTGCTCATCAGGGATTATATTATTCGAGCTTAGGTGGTCTTTCAATTTTGCCAGAATGACTCTTTCTGCTACTTTCCCCAGAGTAGGAAGCAAGCTGATGGGACGCCAATTCTGTGGGAACTTCAGGTCTTTGTTTGGTTTAGGAAGCATAATGACCTTCGCTTTTTTCCAACAAATAGGGAAGTACCCAAATTTAAGAATTGCATTGGTTATTTCCGCTACTTTGGTGAGGACGTTTTCTGGATATTTAAATATTTTCAATATAATTTATAGTTGTTTTATATGATTTAACAAATAAAGTGTAATTTGATTCAATACATATGCTTTTATGAAAAATATAAATGTCTACTAATACCACTACAAAAATGTTAGATTACTCTAAAAATGTTCGACTGGGTATCAAAATTTGACTGACCGAGAATAAATCTTGATTGCATCCAGATTAACCAATCGAAAACGCCATTAGATTAAAGATTGCCATAAACGGTCTAATATGGAGCTGAATGCATTAAATTAACATATTATTAAATAGAAAAAATTAAATTGCGCTTTAGAGTTATTTATAATTTTCCTTAATAGAAATTAAAAATACGTTAAACTGACGTAAAATCACAATATAAAAAAAAACAGATATGCATACTGAGTATTATCTCTGGTAGTAAAAGTCTTGTTTTACTATTACTCTCGGTCTTCAGAATAATTAGTTTAAATTATTTACTAAATAATTTGCAACAAACTTTAATCAATAATATAAATATATAATATGAAAAATATATATTGAATATTCTTTAGTTTTGTGGTATTTACACCAGCTAATTAAAGTAATACCGAAATGTTTAGATTAAAAGTTCTTTGAACATTGAAAGAAATTATGATTTCAACTGATTGATATTAGTCGACTAAATTAAATGTAGTAGCATTAAGTTAAAAACTATGGTAGATTTGAGGAAGTACATTACATTGAAGGTCTACATTTTCTCTTCATTCTACTATACACGACTGTCACAGCTTCTGATCTCTCATCGGTCCAACTTATGTATGTATATATTTTGTAAGTACAATTGTTGTCAAAATGTTTCCTGAGATACGTACGTACATATATGGGAGGGTCGGGTGGTGAATTGCATTATAAAATCCGTTGGAACAGAAGATGCATAAAAATTAAAACTACTATTTTTCAAGTTGTTATAATTTATGAAAGCTTATAACAACTCACTCCATTCGGTTTTATTTGCAGCACCCGCAAAAAATTATTTAACGAATATGGTGATTCCCCGTTCTCAGTTTTACTGTTGATCAAGTATTAGCTTTGACTTTTTAGTAATGTGATAAAAGGAGTAATAAAAAAAAAAGATAAATAACTTAATTTATTACAACTAATATTGTATTTAATAAGTGAAGATATTATTTTTTGCTTTGATTCAGAAAGATATGTTGAGATTCAAATTATACTTATGTATGTACATATATAAAACGTATTATCATAATATAATGGAGAATCGACATAGACACTGATGAGTAAAAATGCTTAAGATGCCAAGTCGTTTTGCATCAAGCAAAGAAAAAAGTGCGTAGTTTTGGTTTAAAAATATTCAATACATTATAAGAGCAGATTTTGAGTCAGCGTCTATACTAGCAAGAATTTGGCAATATTTTTATGTTGAAAAGTGAATATGTATATTATTTTAAAATTCTGTCGCTAATAACAAAAATGTGCTGATACATTTACATTCATATGTGTATATATGGTTAGTGAAAAAGTGAATGTGGATGCAAAAATCTTACCAAAGTCTAGTTAGTGTTGGGAAATTAATATATGGACGATCTCATTTGTGAGCGTCCACTGTAGAATCATATAATTTCTTGTTTACACACTTAAAGAGGATAGAGTTAGGTAAATTTTTGGTGTGAAACTGCCCACATGGAACACTTAGCAACTTTCATGCTAGTCGCTTTACTCGCTATATATATATTGTTAAACCAGTAGAAATCATCCTGACGAAGATAAAGTAAACTCAATCATTAGTTGGTCTTCAATAGAAAAGAAGCAAAAAGAAGCAGATAGGAGGATGGCAGCATTAAAAGCAAATATCAGGAATTGGGGATGGAAGCATTTTATTGGGATAAGATATCTTCTGATCTATTATTTTTCTTATTTTTAAATAATGCTTTCATTTTTCTTTATTGTTCTCTTTTATTAATAATAATAAATTTTATGTTTGAAATTTGCGACTTGTAGGAACAATTACTCCAATTTCAGCAATTATTGTAAATAATTGATTTGTTATCCGGTTTTTTGCTTTACGTTCTACTTTTCCGGGACGCAAAGCGTACGTTCTACTACTACGCCGTTAAGCGAAGTATAATTGATAAACAGTAAAATTTTTAATAATGTCAAAGCTTGGTATTTATTTATTTTATTTATTTATTTGTGAGTTAACATTAAAATTAATTATAAAGTTAACTAATACTATGTTCAGACCCACCTTAATTTCTCAAAAATTTTAATTTCGTCTTCGTTTCAGCGAAACGTTCATTTTCGTTGAAATGAAGGCTTAAATTAAAGGACATTTTAAATGCAACTATGCGTAAGATAAATTTAAAGCAAAAGATAAAGTTGAGATAACAAAAATGTGACATTTTTTTAAATATATGTCAGTGGCAGTTGATTTTAATAAAACCGGGAAAATATTTTAAAAGTAGTGCAAATTAAAGAACTGTTTTCAATTTGAAATAGAGTGAAAAAAAATAATTTATAAAACTAAAATCCACTAATACTATATTCAGACAGCCAAATTTCCTTTATTTGGCCGTCATTAACTTAATGAAATTAAGTTAATTTCGAAAGTGTTCATACTACCCTAAATTAAGGAAATCATATGTTTTTTGCTTACAAATCGAATATTAAAAATTACATGCTCCAAACACCATTTATATCTGGAAAAATGTTGAAAGTTGATTATTATAACTATAAAGGACAACATTTAGTAGTTTCATTAACTTTAGTCGATTTCAGGTATGTGAGTACAATATAGACCAGGGCTGTCCAAAGTACGGCCCGCGGGACACATGCGGCCCACGGCTAATATTTGTGCGGCCCGCTACATATTTTTAATCTACTATAATTACTCATTAAATTAAACTAATTTATTTTATTTTTATGGTATACCAAATAAATGAATTTAAATTAATAAAACTGAATTTAACATTATAATCGTATTTAATATAACAACTATGAACGTATATATTTATTTCTGCGATCCTTCAATCTGTACATTAATTTGTATAGGCCCGCGATCGCATATGGTCTGGACAGCCCTGATATAGAGATGGAACAAATAGGATGATGTATCGTAAAACTGATGATGATTCTCAAAGAGAGTCGAAATATATAGTATAATAAAAAATATTATACGTTTAATTATTTTTAACAAGAAGGGACAGATTAAGGACAGCCAGATTTAAAACATATAAAAAAATCATTGTAATAATAAAATAATTAAAAAAATAATAAAATAATTTTATATATTTATATTTTAGTTTAAGAAAATCTTAAAATTTATGTGATCCACAAGTTAATACGATATGTGATATTACGATATTTGAATTCTCTTATTATAATCGTTATTTTACATATAAATTTAATGTTTTTAATAAGTTTAAATAGTAACATTGAAGTAATAATATTTAATAGACATTATTTGTACTTTGATTCCATAACAAAAAAAAAAAATCAATTTATATGCAAATTATTATGAAAATCTAAAACAAAAAAAAAATAAAACGATCTAAGTAGCAAATAAGAAAATGATTTTTCAACATAAGCACAAAGCAAATAAGAAATCAATTACAAATAAGAATTAGTCACAATGAAGTGAAATAATCACAAATCGACGACGTCATCGCCAACATCTTATAAGAAAATATTGTGTATTATGTATTGTGTAGACATATGTACGTGCATTCGCGCAGTGGTTGAATGGTGGGTACTGATGACAATAACAAAAACAATCACGAAGAAAAAAGTTCAATACAAAAACGCTTCGGCCAGCAATTGCAACGATATCTCGCCAGAGTTGTAAAATTTATTACTGGAATTTGCTCTTCAGCAATGATAGAACAACAAAGCAACGAGCAACGAGCAATAAGCAACAAAATAACAACAAACAACAACATTTAAAGCAAGCCTACAAAATAATAAATACGAGTAATCATTAACATTACTCATTTGACGCTCGCAAGCAGGTTCGATTTTTAGTTTATTGAGAGCATTCGTTGTAGTAACAGTGGTAACGGGTGTTGTTGGTTAGTATTTGCCTTGCCATAGCCACAGCCATAGTCATAGCTGTGATGATGTGTTGAGTGTAGCACGAGAAGTACTCACTCGTTCGTATAAGCGGATCATCGACAAAGACAAAGCATAAGATAACAGCTTGTGTAAGCAAGAAACTGTGGTGTGCTGTGCTGTGCTCAGTTAACCAACCAACCAACTTGTGTGATAATTTTTATTCAAGCACACCAAAAGTACGTACACTTTATGCATGTGTACATTCGAATGGGTGTCAGTGATATGAATTATAATTGAAACTGGTTTTTTTTCTCAAACATTTTCTGTTGTTGCTCAAAAAAATTTAATAATAATAAATCACCAAACGGTTACAATGCCACCGAAAAAAGATTTAAACACGTCGATAAGCGCGGGTGCACAGAAAGATACCCGCACTAGCAATAATAATGCTTTTGCCAACGAATTTCATCATCGCACCACCACCACAGCAGCAGCTAGTGCGGCAGCAGCAGCAATTAACGCAGCAGATCTCGTCGCAGACAGTCGCCATCAAATTTACTTGGCCAATGCTAAACTTTGTCGTTTGGTGCAACGCTGCCCATGGATGTATGATCGTAGCCACAGCGATTATGCGAGAAAGCACATCCTCGAGAAGTCCTGGGCGAAAATAGCCAAGGAATGCAATGATACAGGTAAATAAAAGTGAATTGAATACAGCGAGAGAGAGAGCGAGAGAGAGAAAGTGTGTACTCTCGCATGTGACAGGTTTATGAGAGCCAAAGCAAGTTTGTGCACTGTGTGTGTGATTTCGCTTTAGTGGGGAGTGTAGATTTGAGTGTGTGTGTGTGTGCATGTGGTTTGTTTACAGTTACTTCACTTCGTGATAAATAGAAAATCGTACTAAATTCAATGAAAACGTTTGTGATGAGATTTTTGTTATTCATACGTCGTTTTCTTGCTCAAACATGAACATTCATTCGTTGTGTAGAAATTGTTGTTGTTGTTGCGATGACGTTGTAAGCAATATTTTATGTGATATTTCACGTATTGATAATTCGTACAGACAACAATGCTTAAACCAGCAGAATAATTATAAAAAGTATTTATATTCAGTTTTTTTTTTTAAATATTTTAATATTTCTTTTTTGTTAGCAAATGAGTGAAATATTCTCTGCTGTGAGCTTTGAATAGAACTTTTTGATTATTGTGTTGGAGATATTTTTTTAAAGGTGTGCTAAATGTGTTTATTATAATTTTTTTTTTTGTGTAGAAGAACAAATTCTGTATGAAGGTAAATAAATTCTGTTTGAAAAATTTACTTAATAAAAAATTAAATTTTATATTTTCATCACTATTAGCCACTTTTCTATTCGAAGAATTAATAATGTGTCCAAATTAAATAAAACTCTTGGGCGTAAAATAAGCTCAAGTACTAAGTTTCTAAAAAATAAAATTTTTGATTTGGAAATTTCCTCACTATTATGTTACTTACTTTTCTATACAATAAATTGAAATTATGTCCAAATCAAATAAAATTTTTGGACAATTCTAGAATTCATCGTCATTATTAGTGGCGCATTGATCCTAGTTGAATCTTGGCCTCACTTTTAAAATTCCTCCACGTATCTCTGGCGTTTGCTATTATTCTTCAGTTTCTTCTTCCAAGCTGTTGCGCTACTTGATCCACATTGTCTATCCAGCGTAAACTCAGACGCTCTCTTTTCCTTCTTCAGTCTGGTGCATATTGAAATATTTTTTTTTGTTGAGTTATCTATGCTTATTCTTTGAATATGTCCAGCCCATTGTAATTGCTTTAGTTTTATTCTCTTGCTTATTGCTGGTTCTCCTACCTCTTTTTGACATTCTTCATTAAATCATACCCGAGAGGTGTCGTCTTTTTCTCTAATTAGACCAAGTATGCGACGTATAATTTTGCGTTCGAAGATATCTAGCTTATTTTCATCCAAGTTTTTTATAGTCTAAGTCAACGAATTTCATCATCGCACCACCAGCACAGCAGCAAACCGACCGGAATGGTGTGTCCGACTCCCTAACATTAATATGTTAATAGTATACGCACTAAACCACTCCCTCTTCAGCGAGACTTATTCAACCTCGGAACCGCTTTCGCATTACTTCGAGGAGGGTCTCTTTTATGTTGACATTTCAAGCCACGCTCTCTTGATTTTCGATTTGCCTCCATTTTTCGCAGCATTTTCTTGGTGTCCACTTTATTTATTATATTTCTTATTCTTGCTTCTAGTTTTCCTTCCTAGATCTAATTTTTTCGTTTTGAGAACTTGAATCACATGTGACTCTATCGTTCGCCAACTCTCTGGCTTCGCTTTCATCTTTTCCACTATATTTTCGGGATTTATAGGTCCAATCTGCACTATTGTCTCTTCTCTATTTGTGAGCCACCTATAACAGTAAAAGAAGGTGTGCTCTGCGTCGTCACAGTCTCCATCGCCATAAATGCAGTCGGGCAAATCCATTTTTCCCATGCGGTATAGGTACTTACAAAAGTATCCGTCCGGTCAGCATCTGAGTGAGATAGTAATTTGTGTCTCCCGATTTTCGTTTGAGCCAAGTGATTATATTTGGTATCAATCTAGCTGTCCATCTTCCTTGCGTGCTATTGTTCCATCTTTGTTGCCACATTTCGATGGTTTGGTCCTGATTTTCTCTTGCCATTTGTTGAGTGTATTCGCCGTTTGTTTTCCTGTTATATACTTTTTGACGCTCCTTTGCTTGAAGATCAATTTGAGTTACACCTGCTATTACAAAAACTGCTTCCGCCGAGACAGTGCGATATGCTAATGTGATACGTATACCCGCCCTTCTATGCACCGCTATTATTTCTTTTCTGCGCGTTTTGATGTTTAGTGCTTCTGCCAACACTTTGCTACCATTAAGATCGGAGATTTTATGTATTCTTAATATTTGCACCTAGTGCTTTAAATAGGCCACCAAAGTTTTTATTTGTTGCCTTTATTCTTACATTTATTTCATGAATGCAGTTATTGGTTGGGTTTATTACTGGTCCAAGATATCTGAAGGACTCAACTTGCTCGATATAATTCAATTAATAAAAAAATATTTTAGATTTGAAAATTTCCTCACTGTTATTCCTAATTCTATTTGGAAATTTCATCGCTATTACATCTTTTTCTATACAAAGAATTGTAATTAAGATCACGTTGATTAAAATTCTTGAATCGTATGGTTAGTCCAAGAATTTGTTTGATAAAAAAATACTGGTTTTTGTTTTTTTTTATCTTTTCTAGAACCGACATTATGCCCAAACAAACAAAATTATTGGACCGTATAATCAGCTCAAAAATGTAGTTTATAAAAAATAAAATTTTTAATTTGAAAATATCCTATCATTTCATTTTCTATACAAAGAATTGAAATTATGATCAAATTAATCAAAAATCTTAGACAATATGGTTCGATAAAAAAAATTTTGGATTTGGTACGTTTTTTATTATAAGTACCTTTTTATTCGAAGAACTGAAATTATAATCAAAAGCAATAGCTAATGGGTCGTATAATCAGCTAAAGAATTGAGTTTATAAAAAATAAAATTTTGGATTTAGAAATTACTTCTCTATTACCTTCTTTGCTATTTAAATACTTGAAAATATGACAAAATTAAACAAAATTTTTGAACCGTATAGTTAGTTAGAGAATTCACTTGATAAATTGAATTTTGGATTTGACGATTTCTTCATTAGTACTCCGTTTTATATTCAAAGAATTGAACTTATGTCCAAAACAAAAGAAATCTTGGAACCGTAGTCAATTCAAGAATTCGCTTAGTAAAAATACATGTCGGGCGTTTGACTTGTATTTTAAATTTGAAATAATTTATTTATAAGACCTTTTTCTAAAGAATTGAAAATATGTCCAAATCAAATAAACTTTTGGGACCAATAAAATAAATTTTGGATTTGGCTATTTCCTACTTCCTTTTTACGTGAAATAGATTCTTTGTCTTAGGACAAAGATAGTTTTTGATTTTCAAATAATATTTAATTTATTATGTTTAATATATATTTTTAAAATATTCAAACACCAATTTCTAAAATTATTCTGTTTTTACTTGGAGTTTTTTTACTTGAATCTTAAGTTTTTTGTTTTTTTATTTTAGAAAACTTGATATACAATTTGAACCCATCAAACTGCAATTGTTAAGAAAATACAGTTACCTTCCTTTTTGAAAATAAATCTTTTTGAACTAACTAAAAAATTTTTAGAAACTTCTTAAGATTTATCAGGAATTCACAAATGATTGACAAATGAATCGTATAGGAAGGTTCAAACATAACATATCGCAAAGTTGTGTCATTTTAGAATCTATACCATAAATTGTAGACGTACACTTCTACTCGCCCTCATGGAAATGACGCACTATACATTCTTGTGATACTTGTTGATTTTAGTGGCGGTTGAGCTTTCCGATTTTTTCAAGTAGTAGCTGTTCTGTTACTCCATACCGCTTTATTAAAACCAAAATTTTAAAACAATGTTTAAGATCTATATTTGGGATATCCGCTATGCGCATCAGTTCGTAGAATATATATCTTTGGGGTATCCGCTAGGCTCGTCAGTTCGTAGAAGATCTATATTTGAGATGTCCGCTAGTTTCATCAGTTCGTTCACTTTCATATTAGATTATTTTAATATTGTCAGGCCTAGGCATTTACAAAGAAAATGTTATAATTGAAAAAAAATAAAATGAACGATAAAAATATAATTTAAAAAAAACGGAAATCAAATATAAATAAATACTTATTAATAATAAAAACAAAACGAGAATAAATTAAATGTGCATAAATATTAAGTAAATGATATTTAATTATATGTTGACGTTAACGTTATATGTTATAATAATAATCAGTTTTGTGAGGCAAAGTAAACAATGTTATGATTAATTTCATTATATAAAAAACATAATTATATGTACATATTAAAATAAGTAAATGGCATATAATTGAATAAACGTAATATAGAACACTAATCTACCTCCCTTCCTCACATGTCACATTTTGTCACAAATTGGACAGCCTCTACTTTTTTCCATTTGCGTTATATATTATTTGAAAGATTGCAAGCCTTCACAAATGTGAAATTATCCAATCTTCAATCATTTACGAAGGAAAACTTTTTAGAATGTATTAACACTTAGTTATTGATAGACATATGTCTCCCAAGCATATTAATATGCCAAAAAATTATCCGGGTTTACATCTAGTGACTTGTGCATGCCTTATAAGACTCGAAACAATGTTTGCTTTCCACTTATTGACGATGAAGAATGTTGATGAAGAATCTACTTTCTCTCTCAACAAAAAGTTTGGTTGCCATGGCTTTAGATCATTCTACTAAATTTTTAAAAATAGAATAGATGCTATAAAGAGTATATCACCTACTCCTTAATTGTTTTCATACTATTGTTTCATATTATATTATTATATTTTGTACTATAATTAAATACATTCAATATTCAAACAATAGCATCTATTCTTCATATAATAACAAAATATATATATGATAATATCATAACAGCAATACTAGGAAATTCCAACCTAACTCACATCCATTTGCTTAAAAGGGATGAACAACCAACATGCCCCAAATGTGAATTTATTCTAACCATAAGCAATCTGGTTAGAAAACTGTTACCCAAGTACATAAACTGCTACCCAATTACTTAATATAAATATATACCATATACATGTATATAAATATACGTGTAATATATGTATATATGTGTAATATAGATTTGTAATATACGGCGAATTCTTCACCAGAAAAATCGTTCAACATGGACAGGAACATGTAGTAATCACTAGACGCCAGGTCTGGACTATTAGGTGGATGCATAAGAACTTCCTAAGTAAGCTGTATGACTTAGCATTGTGCTGATGGAACACTTCTAGTGTATGGTGCATTGTTGACATAGAAATTACGGGAACAGAATCGGGAATCGAAACGAAACCAAAATTGCGCATGATGGGCTGTTACAGTTGATACTGTCAGGACCATAAACACTATTCACATTTTCAGCCGCCATGCTAAATTTGACGAAAAAACTGAAAAATATGACGTATTTTCTCTTTACTAGTGTCCATCGTTGACACGCTCTCAAACAAAATAGAGTCAACCAATTACCAAATTGTCAACGGTTTTTTCTGGTACAAAATTTCATCTTTCTAATGCAATCTAGCGTAACCCGATTGGACTTACACAACGCGGAATACAGATAACTAGCCATATATTAGGAAATGGATTTCTTTTTACTACACCTAATACATATTCTTTAAAAATTCTGGTAGATTATTGTCAGAACAAGTTGATTTGTTTTATGTATGTTTCTTTATATCTCTAATGGCAGTTGTCAGTGCAGATAGTTTTATACTATTTATACAGATAGTTTTAGACCAAAAGCAGATCTTTTTATTTGAATTTTTTTAATGTGCTTATGGATTGTATATTTTAAATACGTTTTGAAGGTTGAAGACATCGATACTCTATAAATAATATGTCGTTGCTAAGTTTGGAGGGATGAGCTAATTTAGCGATGTTCTTATAAGATATTTAAAACTTTAAAAAGTTGTAAATCAAAATTTTACGAAACATATTTATATGGTAAAATAATACACTTAGAAAAGCAGAAGATTAAAATGACTTAGTCATAGTTATTGTTGATATATAACCTAGGAATTGGCAGGAGTAGTTTGCGATCAAAAATAATGATGGTGGTTTGTGTGTGGTGATTGAAATTAGTCTGGGCCGAGGCGGAGCAACTTTTTTTTTTCAATGTGTCGATTCTAAACATTTTTGGGATGATCTGCTATACGTCCCGGAATTACTTGCTAACTACTATACTAGCAGGTATATGTTCGTTTGATATTTGTCCAAATGTACCCCAGTAGTTGTTATTCCACTTTCCTGCCTTCGTAATGATAACTTCTAGATTTTTTCTTGGCTGTGACTGTTCTTGAGTGGTGTAATTCATCGTTGTTCGAAAAAGTGACATAAAATATTGTATTTATTGACATTAAATTTCTTGTTTTAAATTTCCAGTTGCTTCATGTAAGGAACGCTGGCGTAATATACGTGCAGCATTTGCTC
This sequence comes from Teleopsis dalmanni, assembly GCF_002237135.1. Lineage (NCBI taxonomy): Eukaryota > Metazoa > Arthropoda > Insecta > Diptera > Diopsidae > Teleopsis > Teleopsis dalmanni. The sequence goes on along the minus strand of NC_051846.1, from coordinate 222,216,521 downwards.
GATCTGTAAATATTTACAAAACGTATAGTGGTCCGAATCGGGTAAAGCCTTACTACTTATATGAAGAGTTACGCTTTTTATTGAAACCCATGACTGAAGGGGGTATTAAAGGAAGAGTAATGTTACATATAGAGAATGAAGAGGCGGATGATATTGCACCAAATGATGTTGAAGTGGAACTAACAGAGGATCCAGAAGATTGTGTAACATTGTTATATGAAGACAATGACAGTTCAAATCCCATGGCCCAGGTTAAAATTGATTCAGATATGGAATATGATTTATTAGAAAATATTTCAACTGAACATATGGGCATAGACTTACAAGGTATAACTAATACTGCTCAACAGAATAATAATCAAGTAGCAGCTAAAAGTAATGAACGCGTATTACCAGCCAGAAAGCGTAAACGTTCTATTGAAGAGCAACTCCAACATTCCGGTAGCGAATTGAAAATGAGTAAATCAGATGATAGTTGGTCATTACCTGTCGCCGATATAGATGTAAAATTTCTCGACACCCTACTACCAGATATGAAGATCATGAATGCACGTCAAAAAATTATATTTAAACGCAAAATCTATCAATCATTGGAGGAAGTATTTGATGCGAATTCAGATTTTCCAAATATTAATTATGCAACTCGACCAAATAGTAATTTTCAGGAGACTTTGAATAATATAAGGAAGTTGAGCGAAACTGATCTACAGCAAGTAAATGCCTTCATTAAAAATACTTTTCAAACTAATTTTGACAATAGAGATAATGTAAGACGTGTTGGCAATGCTACCTCGTTAACGTCATCAGGGACCTCTTTTGTGCAAATCGGAAATTCCATGCGTAACATCCATTTGGGTAGTGTTATACCAACTACTATTAAAGAAGAAGCTCATGATAATATTTAATTTAAAATTAAGTCATTATGTAGATATTTCTAGTTTATTATAAAAATGTTAAATATTAGAATTAGCAAATATCACGATGTACCTAATTGGTTATAGTAATTAAAACCAGTAGTAATTATTAGTACTTTAGCCTGGAAGGGCAAACACAGGTTAAGTAGACATAATTAAACTGTGCTGAGAGTAGTAGTACTTAACAAATATTTCATAATCGTATAAGATTCTAAATATTTTTTTTTTATACTAAAAGTAATTATATTAGCACATGAATATGTGCAACAAGTCAGGACGTATGATTTCCTTCTATATTTTATTTTTTTTTTTTTGAATAGAGGAATAGGTCTCATTTCGATAACGTATAATTCATTATTTTAAAATGTAACTAAATTAACTAATTATAAAGTAATTAATTATAAAATAATTGATAATAAAATAATTAATTAAAAAATAATTAATTATAAAATAATTAATTATAAAATAATTGATAACAAAATAATTAATTTTAAAATAAATAAAATTTGAATCAATCTTCAAATTATAAATTCTATTTATATTTTAGGAAAAAATTTGTTACCAACTCAATAAAAAAAACCTAAAATTGCAGAAATTTAATTTATAAATTAATTACTTTCGATATTAATAAAATCTCCTTATAAGACATATTTCATTAAATTTGTTACTTAAATTATAAGAGAATCTGAGTGCCTTATGGTCTTAATTTTTTTTTACTAAAATATTTATTAAATTATTAAGTGACTTTTATATTGTTGTTACAGTTAAGTGAGTATATTTGTAAAAAATCGTTGTTATATATTAAAAGGAATATATAAATAAATATATATAAATAAATAACTATTATGTATGTTATCATTTTCTTTTCGTTTAGATCTAACAGATGTTCTCAGAACTTTTTTTTTAATATGTGAATAAATTTTGTTATATACAATAATTGTTTTCAATTTAATATTATTTTATTTATTTTTTTTTTGGTATTTTTTTTTTTGTATTATAATTTTATTGTTTTTATTTTTTTATTATTTTTTTTTAAAAATCTTTTATTTTTTTTTATTATTTTTTCTTTTTATTTATTATTTTTTTATTTTTATTTTATTATAAGTTTCAAAAAAATATGATATATATTTTAAATTATAATTAAATAATTAATTATAATTAATAATTAATTATATATAAGTTGTTATTTCGACAAATATTTAATACGTTTTTTTTATTAATACTGGGCTTAGTTTATTAATTTAACACATAAAAATTGAAAATGTTTTTTTAACTAAAAAATTACACTTATAATTTTGTGTTAATATTAAATTTTATTTTAATTTTCATAAAAAATTATTTTTGTAATTAAATTAATTAAAATTAATAAAATT
>NC_051846.1:222208287-222214134 GCF_002237135.1 Teleopsis dalmanni | reverse complement strand
ATTAAATGAGTACCTGCGCTAAGAGCGCACAACTTTTAATCGAATGCGTCCATGAATGCAAGACATGGATACGTTCAATCTTCGAGACATGTACGCAAAATGTCTTTGAAGATATTTGGCTAATTTGCTTGAAAATGTCTATGAAGACGGCATACATTTGGATCGATCGGTCTTCAGGCATGTATTCATATATTGAAGATGTCTTCGATAACGGATCGATCTGTTTCCTACTGGATAATTACTACACGTCACATACGTATGCAATATTACATTCGCAAGTACGTACATATTAACGTTTTTATGTATGGACAATATTCGATGTTAGATTGCAGCAATAGCAACTAAAGATTTCTTTTTAGTCTTATTAACTAATATACGTCGCGTTTTGTTTGAAAGCATTTATACGTTTTTACATTGATGTCATCTTACATCATACAACACAAATCACCGAAATCTATCTTTTACTTTTTTCCTTTCATAGCTTTATTATACTTTAAGAATTCATCATCGAAGGCAGTAAATAACAACAACATTACAATAGTCAATACCAACACCAACAAATGTTTGCCTGTGTTAATGCATTGTGTGTGTGAAGATGTGTATTAAGCACGTATGTTTTTGTTTCCTTGAATTTCATCGTTTTTTAGTTGTTTTCGACACAAGAATACGAAAAACAACAAAGTAAATATTTTCTGTCAAACACAAAATTAACCACAATTATAACAGAAATTATATTATCTGTTCATATTAAAAAATTTTAATTTACTTCTTATTTTAATGAAGTCATATATATATATATATATATATATACAAGTATAATACTCAGTATAATACTCAAGTATACAAGTATAATACTCAGTAAAAGAGAATGGGTTTTCTGGGGTTTTCGGGAATGCTTCATTTCCCATTGGTTTTTTGTTTTTCTTTATTTCATGCGTAAATGAAATTATGAATACTTTATTTAACACCTACTTTATTAATATGAATATTAATAGATTTAATAATATTCCCCCATTTTTTTTTCTTAATTAATAAACATTACATAAATAATTTAAAATTTAAAGAATTAAAAAACAGGCATTATCGTACATGAACTGTAAAATTATTTGCGTAGTTTAAAAGCACAAAACTAAACATAAAGACGTTCCTGTGTGTGGGTGTGTGAGTGTGTGAGTCTACAACGAAAGAGAGAAAGAAGGAGAGTGAAGCTCTTTTGGCTCTTGTCATTTGTGATCTTATTATGGATAATTTTACATTGCTACTTTCTTTGAATATTCATTTGATTAAAGGGGGAGAGGAGTGCATATATATTTCAAACATACATGAAGGGCAAATATGGAGGCAATTGCCATTAGTTTATTCAACAATATTCAACTTACTTTGGTAGATTGGCCAAGTAACGTGATTGCTTCTCGCGGCGTAGCTCATCGGTGAGACGACAATAAGTGTTGTTAATACAAACGCTGCGACGTAAATTCGTTTCAGAGTCCTTGATGCGTTCCAATTTATGTGCGCAAAGTTGTAAAATCCGTTTGCGTTCTTCACGCTGACGCAGCTTTGGAGATATCATTGGCACACGCGAACGATGGTGGTGGTACCCGATAGGCGGTGACGAGCGCGGTGGTCCGAACATATCAGAATCGTCGTCGCAACCATTTAAAGTGGTTGTTGTTGGCAAGGTCATTGTTTGGCTTGAACTATTTTTGCAATGCTGCAGTAACGCAGCCTGAGGGCATTGATCGCGTTACACACGATCTCGATTATGAGCCTTTGGATAGTATTCTACGTCTTTAGATTTCCTTATTAGTTATTGTTAATACACAAAACCGTTTTATTTATTTCCGCACTTTTTTTATATTTTTTATAATATAGTTGTTTTTCTTTTGTAAAACTACTTTTTTGCTTAAACTTTCACAGTTGTCAATTGCAATGAGGCAACCAAATCAATCTATTGAAACCCAATTTAACTTTTTATTTTTTTTGTCAATAATCATGCATTCGAGGAAGGTCGTTTCATGGAAGAAAAAAATCAGTGGCTTTCTGCTAAATCAGTTATTCAAACAGAATATAAATTTTTTGGTATTTTCTAATTAAATTCAAAATAATCCAGTACTTTCGAACTTTTATCAGTTAAATAAGAATTTGAAATATTAATTATAACAAGCATTTACAGTTTTTTATTTCCACTGATAATGCTTAAACTTGTTTTTAATTTTTGCACTTCACCTCGCACAATTCGCAATATATTGATTAACAACTTATTTCTTGGTGTTAGTTACAAACTAATTTTTGAGCACTGCGCATTCCGTATCAGAAATTTACCTCCACACAATTCTCACGACCGCAATCAAATGAACACAGCACCAACTCCGAAACGTTATTCGCCTCGGTTGACTGCGACCGACTAAATAATTTGACAAGAAATATGCACAATGAAGTAAGGAAAAGAAATGAGAAACGGAAGCATTCCGCCCGTTCTCAGGGAGTATAGTTAGCAAAGAGTATTGAACAATTAAATGAGAAATATTACTTTTAAGAGCCTTAAGAGCGGTTATATACCTAATAATAAATAAACATTATCAAATACTAATGCAGATACACATTTCCACATATTTGCATTAAAAAATATTATTTCAATAATACTTTGGAAAGTACTATTAAGTTGAATAGGGATTAAAACAATTAATAATAAAGGAGTCAGGGAATTTAAGAGTCATGCCTTGTTAACTAAAGAAGGTTACGTTTTACTTGATTACTTATCTGTGTGCATGCATATCTGATATTTGTTAGTTGGGCTTCTAAATACTTTTACAGAAACAATTTTTGTGTTAGTCAATGAATTTATACATAATTCTACAATCTGTGGAATAATAAATGATGTTTATCAATAATAGCAGAATCTATTTGAGACGCAGTTTTAAAAAATACTTCTTTTCAATGCAATATAGCACAGTTCTTTTCGCCCACCGCTTTTTTATGAAATTTAAATTATGAACATGAATTCTGGCGGTTCATACTAGGCGTTGAGTATATACTCAATGCATTAGGACACACTCGTCCGACACAAACATTCACACATTCGTTTGCAGACATCACATTGACTCTACTTCACTGAATCTGCTCTACATACATTCATTACTTGATGTCATTTAAGAAATGCAGCCTTCCCAAGTCCTTAAATGGCAATGTTACAATTTAAAACAATAATTATTTAGGATAAGCTATAATAAACATTTAATTCCACACTAAAGGTTACACCATTTCTCCATTGAGAGTATTACTTATTCACGGTATTAAATTTAAACCAATTTTCTCTTTTCTCTCTGCTGCTTCTGTTCTCACTCTCACTACCTTATAGAAACAGTTTTTAAATTAACTGTTTCCATACCGTGGAGGTTTTTTAACCTTTTTGTTGCTATATTTGTGTTTGTGTTTTATTTTCGTTTTGCTTTTGAATTAAATGTCAATTTTTTAATTTTTTTACAAACATAAGGAAATAAAGTGTCTGTCATTTTTGATTAACTATAAACAATGTTTTGTTTTTAAATTGTCCTCTTGTTTGGCTTAGTGTCTTTGTGGTACTGGTAAATAAAATAAAACTAATGCTCAAAAGTAGTGGCCTGATTTGACGACGAGTAACTTTTTTCTCCATGCTCTGTGTCGTCATGGCTTAGTTTAGAGAAATAGAGAAATTGGGCTTTAAAGTTGTAAGATATTTACATACATGGATAACACAAACGACCCATAGGGACAAATTTAAAATCATGCATGCATATTTCTCTGAAACCATGGAGGCTTGGTAGTGGTTAAAGGATTTGTACGTCAATGATAAATGAGAGAAGTTGGATCTCTATATATTTGCTCTACTAGTATAGAACTCCACATTTTTTACATAACTTCTAGAAAATATGGCTTTTTTGATGCATGCATTGTTGCAGGGATTAAGTCTTAACTCTACTCAATTTCTTAGCAAACCATTTTTCAAATTGGGTAATAAATTAAAATTGGATGGAGTCTAATCTGGAATTATCCATCTCTCAACGCCGAAATTCTTTAATTTGGCAGAAATAATTATAAGCACTATGAGGAAGATATGATACGGCAACACATGTGATCAGATTTAAGTAAACGTGACATCTTTTTAGCTCACAACTTTTTATATGCATAACTTTTCAATTAAGATGCTTACCATTTCACCAATCTTGCGAATTCTTAATTTGTGATATTCCATCACTAGATCATGACTTTAATCCACGATTTCTAAAGTTGACATTTCATTTGGGCTCACATGTCCACAACGATACCTAATATACCATTTTTGAATCGTTCGCCATGTACAAAGAGTATTCATCATGTACGTGTACAATCGCGGTGCCTGAGTTCAGAATGGTGAATAAACAAAGTAACTTCGAATCAGTGAAAATGTATCTTAATGAAATTAATATAAATAATCGTCTGTTCTACTCGATAAAGTCCTCTGATAGGCTTACAAATTTTTTAAAAATAATATTGGTATTTTACTATTAATTTATCCAAAAATACCGATATATATTTGTATAGTCTATCAATAGTATCACAGGAGTTTAGATCTAATCTGGCTGATTGGAATTTATTATTTATACGATATTAAACAAATTCTAATAAATTGAGATCAAGATATACATATTTTTAAGAACACACCTAACAATTCGGTTTAGTACTATTTTATCCATTCCACTTTATGGGTCAATGTGGAATGTGTACGGAATATGGAAGTGGAAGGTAATTTCTTAAAATAATTTTGGATTCTTTAAATGAAAAAGATTTAGATTGTCATTTGCTGAATCACAGCCGTTGAAATGGATTCAGAGCAATGTGAACAGTTTCAAATTATCTTAATTTAATTTATCTCCAAAGACACTTTCTGTATCCTGTAAAATATAGTTAAAAGTCATTGTAATAATTTTGTATAATTGAAGTAAATAAATAATTGAATTGATATTTTGCTTCGAATAAGAAATGAACAGGCAAAACACAAACGTTGAAATAAACCACCAATTCGTTCCCCACGAACACACTTCTTCAATATGCATGCGTAATAAACACACACACAAGTACATAGCACACATGCCCAGCGTGCAAACAGACGAGTTTTGGACGATGGCTCGTCAACGCGATGAAGTTATAAATCTTCCACGCGATTGTTTTGCCGATTGTTATTTTTCGCCACCAACAAAATGCATACTGGTTATGACTCATTGAATTTTGTTTTGACGAAATGAACAGTGAAGAGATAAAGAAATAAAACATCTGAGCGATTGTTGCTTAGTGTTCTCTGAAAGTGCGTAATATAAGTGCATAAATTTACGCTCTCATTTGAAATTGTTTGTTTGCGTGCAGTAATTGCAATTCATTCTCTTGAAAGCAGTAAAGTGGTGTAGTGAAAAAATATCAGTGAAAGTACAATTTATATTAAATTATTTAAGTTAAATTATAAAGTATATCAACAGGTAATTATTTTATTATTAAATTGTTTGTAATAACAAAACAAATAATAGTAAACAGAATGAGGTCAGCTAGTTCTTCAAAAAAAGCAAACAAGCGAGAGGCGTCTAGGATAATAAATAATATTTTTGGTGTACAAAAGAAAAACACAAAACCACAAATTGGAAATGAAGATTTGCAAACACCAGAAGAAATTTTCTCAAATATCAATAATTCTTTTATTGATTGTGATGACTGTCAAAATAACTACGGTAATGTCTTTTTTAACTACGATAGTGATCACGAGGAGATTTTTAGCTTTAAAAATTATGAGAAACCTCAAAATGCAATACAATAATACAATAAATACAATAAGTGATTTGT
>NC_051846.1:222193470-222208187 GCF_002237135.1 Teleopsis dalmanni | reverse complement strand
TTTTGCGTTTTCGCCGTGGTTCTTTTAATGATATGCGCGCGCATCAATTTTTGCACAAAGCTTTTTTTTGACATTTCTTGTGTTCTGTATTTGTTTTGCTAGTGTCGGCAGTGTTGGATTTATTTATTAAAAATAAAATAAATATTAAAAAAATAAATAAGGTAAATGTAGTTTATTTATTTAAATATATTTTGTATTCCCTACGAATTTTCTTCGGTTTCAGTAAGTTGTTGATATTTATTATATTGAATAAATAAAAATTAACCAATTTTTATTTCAGTTATGAATTCCACGCTGGTTATATGAAGGTTGATAATTAGTGAAAATTTCCATCCTTACATTATTAAAACAAAACAAACAAAAAATGTACAAAAGCTTTTTCCATATTTTGGCATTAAGCATGTGGCTAATTTTAATTAATATTAAAACAAATAAAAAAAATGTGTAGACGAATTCGGGTGGTGAAGTATTGTACGGAGGCTACCTGGACAACGTGGGACATACGAGGTAACATCATGTTTTTCATTTTAGTACCTATGTTTACATATACCCTTCTACCATAGGCCTACATAACATATCCCTTTTTTATCGGTAGGTACAATAATTTTGTGTATATATTAAATTGAACAATGCCACGAATACGCAAGGGGGCCCATTTGGGTCGTCATACGAATAATGCAACAAATATGCGAAATAGAAGATAAGTAAGAAAAGATAAAATAACGAAAATGTGCGTGTGGGGATGTCGCAATTGCGAGAATCTGAAATACAAGAGGTACGAGCTGAACGAAATAAAGAACGGCAATTAGAACGGAGACAAGCGGATCGGTTTGTAATTAACATACGCAGAGCTAATGACGGACTACTCCAACAAGTACATCGAGCATTTATATCCACTTCGTTCCTTCGTCTTGCGTTCGAGTACGAGCCAGATATTGAGTATTCCGCACATCCGAAAGTGTTGATTAGTTCTAGGGACAAATAATGACCCTATTGTCATGCACTCAAATTCATACAAAAATCAGACGGGATGTGTTGCACATCAGGAAAAATAATTTAGAGACCACCACAACCATTGGACGTTCTGCTCATTGGCACGCATGAAGATTCAAATCTGTTCCTGAAGTCTATTCACATATTCAATTCATGCTTCAAAATGCCTTCGTTCGGAGCAATGGAATTAGTTTACAATACTGCGGCAAATGGTCAACAAAATCAAAGCCAAACGAACCATATAAACGTTGCAACTATACTTCATGAGCGGTGAGGACATCAATCGTGTGGATGCACTTTGCGGATATAATAACTTCAATTTGCCGTATGCTAGGCGCATCGTCGACTGTCTACATGCCCTATTGAATGCGCACAATGAATTATTGAAATTCTTTAAATCAAACATGTACAAATTGCAAAGTGGCAATCACGCTATCATCGTCAATCTTGATGAAACACCAGCTGAAGAGCACGTTCGTAGATTCAATGCACCTGTTGTTGGCGACGTTGCTGGAATCATGGTTGGCGACCACTCGAAAAATCGTGATTAGAAGAGGAAACATTAATCTGCATTTCATCGCCGACACACACTGTTCATACGACGCTCTACAATATTCGCTAATCTTCTGAAAGGGACAAGACGGATATTGCATAAACAGATATTGCAATAGGTAATTCGTTCATTATCAAGATCATCATTCATTTTTAATCAGTATTTATGAATTAATATTAATACATAAGAATATGACAGTATCATTCTGCAATATCGTTAGCTGTGCCGACAATTCATAGCCGGCATGTACTTGAAGATAGAAAGTGAACGACTCCGATTCTGTGTGTTGAAGAATACATTCACTTGCGAGACGCTATCATGTGCGATACCGAATCAGGCGAAATTGGTAACTTCATCATTCTATCATTATCGCACATAGGCAGTCTACGTTGAAATGTATAGGTGTTACTTCTAATGAAGTCTGCATAGAACTAACTTTATTTATCATATATAAAATTACAAACTATAATGTAACCAACAATTCAATAGAGAGAAGAAGAAATTTGTTGTTTGTTATTTCTGGATATAACGAATAATAATATACTTAATATAAACAATAATTGGCGATCTAAATGTCGGGAAAGGAAATATACAACAAAACATTTAAGAAATATTTTTAAATGAATTTAAACCAGGCGTTGAGCGTAGACAATCAAAAGACGTAGTCGTTAACAGCAGAGAAAAAAAGTTCATTGAGCTGTGTTGTGATTATGACCAAATAATGCTCAATGGGAGAACGGCAGGAGACATAGAAGGCAATGTCACATATATAAGTAGTAACGGTTCTGCGGTAAAAGACTTATGCACAGTTTCACAAGAAATGTTAACATATGTAGAAACTTTTACGGTAGAAGAAAAATAATGGACCGATCATATGCCTTTAATGGTATGTTTAAAATTGCATTGTGAAATACAACAAAACACAGAACGAAAACTGCTTCCGATCCTCAAATGGAAAGATGCAAATAGGGTTCAATATAGGACAATACTTAAGGAATATATAAGGACAAAGTTGCAAAATAAAACACACCTAGACTCTTCAGATTTAACTTACATTATACTCAAACCTACTCCCAAAATACGAAAAATGTAAGAGATTCTGTAGCAAGAAATCAAAATGGTATAACTTCCGATGCTTTGTCGCGAAGAAAAAAGCCAAACACTTGTTGCGAAAATATAGAAGAGCAGAAAGCAGCGCTACTAGAGCAAAATACTTAAAAGAAAATAAGAAATATAAAAATGTATGTCTGAAAAGTAAAGCTGAATATTATAGAAATCTAGAGACACGTGAAAACACGATTAAAAATGGCAAAGAATGGTGGAAGCTGCTTAAAGAGCTAGGAAATATATTTTTAATAAATGAGGTGCGAAATTCACCAAACGAGCTTAACGAATGAGCCAGAGTACTTGCTTCTTCACTAGTCAAAACACAAGTCACCTATCATATCGAATGTTCCTTCTTTTATACCGAACATACCGGAGCTTTTTGGTGTAGCGCACCGGTATTATTTGCTGTTGTTAACTTCGCCATAAAAGTTGAACTATTCGTGTTATATTTTGTACTTCTTGTGTATTTTCATGTTTGCAAGCTTTTTTTTTGATTTCGCCGGGGTTTCGTTTGTTTTCTTCGCGTAGTTCCAAGTGTATTTTTAATTAACAATTTAATTAAAACTTTATTATTTAAAAATAATAAAGTATTTTTAATTTAATAATTTAAATCAAAAGTACATTAGATATATATTATGAAATATATATTTAATATTATCTAAATAAATAATATCAAAAAAACAAATGTGAAGAAAATATTCGTGATAAACAAGTAATTTCATAAAATAAAAAAAAAACTGGTGCCGGCGTGTTTTGTTAATTAGTTTTTGGCGGTGGCTAATCTTTCTGTTTGATTTGGTTTTATGTGTATAAAAGAATAAAAACTGTGCAAAGTGAGTGTTAATTTGTTTTGTATTTATTTATTTCTTAAATATATATTTTAAATAAATAAATGTGTTTTCTGTTGTAATTGTTTATTTGTTGTTGTGTTTAGAATTCAAATACAAGTTTTTTTTTCATTCATAAATTGTAACAATAAGAAATTCATTTTTTTTTCTTTATCGCATATTTAAGATTTTGTACATACATAAATTTTGTACATCTTCTCTAGGCTGATTAGTCTTGCTACTGCTTGTTTTCTAGAATTTCCTAAGGACAATTTTTCTTTATATGGAATTTGCACAATGTAACTACCGTCTTTATCTTTTATTGTGGTTGTTTTATATAGCTCTTGACATTTTTCATCTTCTTGTAAGTTTGTGTTGTTTTCATCGTCTATTTCCCAAAATCGCTCTGAATTTAAAGCTGATATAGCTTGATTTTTTATTGTATTTGTTGGTAGCTGCCCAGATATTATCCACCCAAATATAGTTTCTTGTCCGACTATTTTTGGATAAAGATCGCTTCCTATTATTAAATCAATACGGTCGCTTTTATTAAATTCAGGATCCGCCAACTTATAAGTATCCCAAACAGCGTCTTCAACTTCTATTGGTTCGTCTGGCAATAATTTTATTTGATGGGATATCACCAAAAATTCTCCTTTAACTTTATTTTTATGATTAAATCTCGATGATATTTCCATAAATTCTTTTGAATTCGATGTAGTTATGTTTATATTAGACAGTCCTGATAGTTTGGTTTTATATCTAATTTTCTTTAACAATAATAAATGAGCTATTTTTTCTGATACCATAGATACTTGTGAGCCTTGATCAATCAAAGCGCTCAATTCATGAATATTTCCATTTGAAGATTTTGTGCTGATTAATATAGAATAGAATAATAGAATTAATTTCTTCTTTTTTTTATTTTTGTGGAGCAGGTTTTCTTCTCTTTATTAATTTTCGTGTTGACTCTAACATTTTTTTGATTGTAATCCATGTGTTAAAGAGAATTATGAGCTTTATTACATTTTTTGCATCTGAACTATTATGACAAACATGTCTCACATAGTTGTTTATTACGTACTATCGTTGTTGTTTCCTGCAATTATACATTCGATGTCCTATTTGATTACAACATTGGCATCAAATGGAAGTGTTTCGAGTCTTTGAAACGTATGCTGGAGTAATTGAATCTATTCTTGTGGCTTTCAACCTAGCTTCAAAAGTTTGGAATTGTTGTTCTAAAAATTCAAATTCATCTTTTAGCAACTGTATCTGCCTTGGTTTTTTAACGTGCTGTTCGTATAATTGTGTCTCAAAATAATGTGCGCAAATAATTTGTCACAATTAGATTCAATATCGTTATCTGAGTTAAATTCCATCACCTGAATGCATTGCTTAGCTGTATCATGCAAAGTTTTTAAGCTTGTAACTGATGATGAGTTAATTGTTTTCATATCAAGTAACTTATCTAACTGTTGTGAGAAATTCAACCGTTTGTTCTCAGATCTTGTTTTTAGTGTATACCAAGCAGTATCGTTATTTGCTGATGACCCATTTAATAGGTGGCTTATTGCTATACGTGCTTCTCCTTTTACATGAGATCTTAAGTCGTCTAATTTCATTGAAGATGATAACATATGATTATAGTGTACTAAATCTGTGAATAGATCAACAAAATTTTGCCATTCTTCAAATTTACGGTAAAAATCAGGTAATCTTGTAGGAGGTGTTTCAATTTGTCTTTGCAGGGTGGGTTGAATTATTTGCTTACTGGATTCATTTCTTTTGTCATCAGTAGCTTTAATATTTAATATTATTTCAATTTCGCTCTTAAGTGTTTTTAGTTTATATATTTTTTGTAAACGAATAGTTTGCTCATCATTTAATTTTTCTAATATAAGTTGTAGATCTTCGTAGTATTTTTCTATTGTTTGTATTAATAAATTTCGTTCATAAGTATCAGGAGTATTATGTAACATACGATGAACCGTTCCTTCTAATTTTTTGGTTAAATGTACCGACATCTCCCAATTTTCGTCAGTTTCTTTTATTATAATTTCTGATTTGTTTGTTAATAATATTTCTTCTGCATCTTCTGATTTGTCTTTCTTTTTGGTCTCTGTTACTAATATTTCTTCTACATCTTCTGATTTGGGTTCTTCACTTTCCATATTTAATAAATTTTTTACTTCAATATATTTTTCTCTTATTTCGTTATATAATGCGTCATTAAAATATGGTATGTCGTCTATTCCAAACTTATTTAATTTCTTATCGTTCTCAGAAAAATTTTTCCAATCTTGTAACGACCTTTCCGGCCTCTACCGCGGCCGGGATATACTCAGCGTATACCAGGGTTCAGTACAAAAAAACTCAACAACCAAAAAATTTAATAGGCCATATTATATTACAAATAATTATAAAAAAAAAAAAAAACATTACACGATTTAACATATTTCAAATAATTATATTTAACTATCATGGATATTCTTAGAAAATTAAATAATATTTCAAAAAAAAACTATGTAGGTAGATAATTAATGCACTAAGTAATTCATTTAGTTATTATTGCTATTCTGGCAATTGATGCCTTATTGTTGTTAACGTTCGCGCCACTGCTACTGTTGCCGTCGCCGTTGCTGTTCCAGGTGTCAGTTTGATTTTATTACATTCAATGCATTCGATACTTGATTTATTGATATAAAAAAACGTTTATTGGATATATGTTATTGAAATATAAAAATTGTTAGATGTTAACTCTTTTCTATTGTTTAATTTCGTATTTATAATTTAGTTAGTAATATATCTGAATTTCTTTAAACACTTCATTTGGTTTCCTTTGTGGTTAATAATGCAACATATTCTGCGGTAAAGCAAAAGCACTAGAGATAAACACACGTTTTTCAAAAAAAAATTGGGGTGTTTTATATAATTTTTTTTTTTATATTTAAAATACTTGATAGTTATTATGGTATAAAACACTGCTCCAGAGTATAAATTTATATATTAAAATCTTCACGCCACTTCCGATAAGAGTTTCATATATATCTTTTTTTTTTATTTCTTGTGTATTTCTTTCCGGATCACTGAAGTTAAACTCTGTCATACGTTCTGCCCGTTGCGTTTAAAATAAACTCCACCAAGAAGACAGAAAATCCTCCGAATGCTCCTTTTATTTACTTTTTTATAACTGCTTAACTCATACTTTTTAATCCGCCGTTTCTCGGTCAATGCACTTAATTAATGTTTTCTACTTCGAGACTCACGAAAGCTTTCCATTATTTTGTTATTGATTCTCTTACCTTGCAATGTTTACGCTGCATTCTCAGCTTCTCTTATTACTCATTGCAACTTTTGGCGATCAAACGAAAATTATAACAAAACAAATTAAAATGACATTTCTCATATTGCAGGTTTTTTTTGTTATAATTTTTATAAGCGTGTTTGGATGTCAGTGATTTTTTTATTTATTTTTTTTAAATTATTTTTAAAAAAAAAGAATCATCACTGTAAGATCAATTTTATTTTTACTTCAAAAATTGATCATTACAATCTTCATCTAATACTTCTACCATAAAGCTTCAGTTTTACGTTTCCTAGTTTTTATTTCTTTAGCTTGTTGTATGAGCTTTGCTAACTTGTCTATTAGCTTATATTGAGCTGTTAGTAAGTCTTTTTGGATTGCTGTTATTAGTCCCATTTCGAAAATAAATATTACAATTTTCAGAAATATTTTTTATTTGTTATCTTTATTATTTTTTTTTAAAGTTTTTTTATTTTCTCTTGAATTAATAACCTGTCTTCTTTATTTGTTTGAAGATGTAATTGCTGATACAGAAGTGCGAACGTTTTTCTCCTTTGGAATTCCTTCCCTGCCCGTTTTCTTTTCTTCTTAGCTGGAGGATGCGGACTTGGTGGTCTTATTGGTTTTTGCCTCTTTCTATACTCCTCTATGGTAAGCCGTTTCGGACCTTGATTTTTAATGACACTTGGAGTGCATTTCGGATAGAAATGATGGCGTGCTGGATCTGGATCGTATTCTTCGACCTTTGTCAAATTTTCTTCTTGTTTCATCTAAAACATGAGAAAAATGTATATAACTTTCCCATTTATCCGACAAAAAGAAGAAGCGTCCTAATTTCTGGCCTGGAAGATTTTTCTAAGTACCTTTTTTTTCTAAAGGCTGTTAGGTTCAGCCAATGTTATTGGGCGTTCTTTTCGAACAGCCAAGGCGTTATATATCTTTAAAATCTTAGCTATTTAACATGGCTAAAACAATAAATCCTTTTTATTATAATCTTCCATAATGAAAGTTATAACAAATAAATTGTTTAGTCTTTATTGACCTTTTTTGTTTAGAGTTTGTAAGGCTCTAAATGTATTTTATTATTTGTTCTGATTGAACTTGTAATTTAGAGTTTGTAAGGCTCTTAATTTATTTCATTATTAGTGCTTATTGAACTTGTAATTTAGAGTTTGTAAGGCTCTAAATTTATTTTATTTTTAGTGCTTATAGAACTTGTAATTTAGTGTTTGTAAAGCTCTAAATTTATTTTATTATTAGTTCTTATTGAACTTGTAATTTAGAGTTTGTAAGGCTCTACATTTATTTTATTATTAGTTAAGTGTCTTACCACTGGGGGGGGATCACTTTAACTAATTTAATATATTTTTTCTTTCTTCTTAGGAAAGGTTTATACTTTCTTACAAGTGTCTTACTGCCGGTGGGGGATCACTCGAAGAATTTTATTGTATATTTAGCCAATTTCCTTGGCTTCGAAGGACTAAAATGTGAAATGAAAGGCTTGAGTATTCGTTTGATACTGATTTATTTCTTAAAATATTACGGTTTATATACAATTTTTGTCTTAAAATTATCTTAGAAATTAAGGCATGTGTTTAATGTTATCATTAACAATATTGCATTAGTTTTTAGTGGACTGTATTTTCTGGTTTTTAAATTTACATTAGTGATAAAGAAAGATATAAGTGCTGCACATGCTCATATGCTATTTTGGTATTATATGTTATGCTTTGTAATGTAGGCCTGCATGAAAAGAGAAAAATTAGATATATAGTTATTAAGAATGCAAACAAGATGTTACCTTGGGCTAACCACGATGTCCAGCTCCTCTCCAGGTAGCACTAGTTACGTCCACCAATAACACTAGAGATCGGGTGCTACGCCAACAGCACTATCACATTTTTTTTATATACTTATAGATACAATATTTTTATTGTATATATAAAATGGACTAATTTGTTTGTGAATAATAACAAAGTGCATTGCTCGCACATTGCAAAAGAAATAAATGTGTAAAAGCTTTTGTACATTTTTTTGTTTTGATCAAATTGACAGCAAAAGCTTTATGAGTTGTAAAGATCAATGCTGCCAGAGCATTGTACAATGGAAGTATTAAAATAAGTTATAAAAAAAATAGGTAATGCAGGTGGGGCGTTCGGAATGTACAAAAGAAAAAAACAATATTAACTGAAGGTTCAAAGAACGACTTCCAAAAGTGTACGGGATGAGTTTACAACGGGTGAAATTACGGAAAGATGATAGATATAAAAAGGAAAGAGTGGTTGATAGAGGCTTTCTTGAAAAAGTATTTTGAAAGGTGACGGTCGATTTCCGCGGCAGTTTAAAAAAAAAAAGTTTTGTACGATATATTAAAATATATTAGCTAATAGTGAATATTAAAGTTAGCTATTATGAGTGAATATATTAAAGTGAATATTTAAAATTAAAAATAAATAAAAACAAAAAAAAAATATCTGAAATATCTGAATATCTGAAATTGAAAGCTATAAATTATCATAATTAATAATTATATGATATAGATTCATTAAAATATTGTGTGTTGAGTTTCGAATGTCAGTTCGGTGCGGAAGATACTTTTCAGTTTGGAATTTGAAAATTCAATGTAAAAAAGCGTGCGTACACTTCTCATGAAACTATTAAAAGAAAAATAAATGCTAACTTAACATATGTAAATAAAATTTTAAAAGAAAAAAAAAACAAATATTTACATGAAAATAAAATATTTTTATATTTGTTTGCAAGAACTCAACAAAAATAATTTACATTTTTTAAAGTTTATTATGTAAATAACTAAAATTTGATCAAAAAAATAAAAATAAAAAAAAAAAAAATTAAATTAAAATTTAGTGAAATTATTTATTACAAATTAAATAAAAATCACATAAAATTTATACATCAAGTATTGAACAACGATTGTTATAATTTCATTACCGCGGTGCAACAATCTCTCCACAACAACAACCACAATACCAACACCAAGAGTCAACAACAGTGAATAATAAGAAATTACGTTTAGAAGAGGAAGAAACAAAAGAAGAAGCACACAAGCCTGAATTTAAGGGTCAACTACAACAACAGCTAAGTGGCGAATTAATAAAAAAAAAAAAAAAAAAAAAGAAATAATATTAATATACTATTTAAATAATATTAATATACCTGTTATATACCTATAATGTTTTTCTATAATATAATTTTCACAAGTTTCTTATTAACATTAAGTTTTTAACATTCCATGTAGTTAACATTTGAATCCGAAATAATTCTATAACTAATTTATTTATTTTTAGAATGATATTTTTGATATTCTTTTCTTTTGCATATTCCAGTTCAAATAATTTTTTTTTTTGTAAACTTAATTTGAAATTGTAATAGATATGTATGTATAAAGGCAGTGATTATCTACTGTTAAGGTGTTTAAGAGTGCAAGAGCGAAAAAGAAATAAAGGGATTAGTTTGTTTCTATTTGCAGGTGATCTTGCTGGTGACGCCATCAACGAGGAGTCAACGAACCTGTGTGTAAGAGTAACGCATTTAAAGAGTGTTACAGATAATACTTCTCTTTGTTTTTTTTTCTTTTGATTTCTTTTGCAATTTTATTTTTTGTGTGTGGATGCAGGTATACATACATATTACACCTTTCTTTCTATTTAAACAAAAATTAAAGTGTATATATATATAAGATTTATTCCATTATTATCAATTTTTTTTTTCTAGCTAATATAAATTGTCTATCTTCTACTTCAAATTATTTTTTTATTTTGTTTATTATTTCTAGCATTTAAAAATTTTTTTCTTGTAATAAACTAAACGTAAAAAATATGTAAATTTAATTTTATTTAATTTTAATTCACATTATTTTGTTTTGATTAGACGATAAATATAGTAATTATATAATACAAATTGGTTGTTTTTTTTTTTTTTTTGTTTAAGCATGTCATAAAAGAACAAATGATGGCTTAAGGTTAAGAGATATAGGTGACGGGTGTAAGTGAAGAAGGGGGCAATGTCAGATTGAAGTAAAAATAAAAATGAGTTAGACAGGACAGGGACAATACGGACTAATACTGGTAGACTCATTATTACAAGGAAATAGTTTTTTTATTTTTTTTGTTATTGTTTTTTTTGGTGATCTACTTTGATCACATTTATTGCAATTGTTTTGTTGTTTTGAACAATATTCTCTGGCACGATTGTTTTTTTTTATTTTTTTGTTACGGTTCGAATGTGTTATAGCGGAGTAAATGACCCCCCCATTTTCTGACGAGCTAGCTGGCTTCGCCACCGTGCCAGACCTTAACTCCGCACACATGAAAAATATCCAAAGATGTTTGAACGTAACAAATGGCGCCCAACGTGGGGCTAACGAAAGAACAGAACTTTATTCGAACGACTGACCAACGATAGGATAAAAATGATAGAAGTCAACAATGGACATGAAGATGAACGAGGTGAACGCATAACAAACGGAGCCTTGGTTCAGGACTAACCAAACAACGAACAGATCAACGATATACTTTACTCTACATTACAGTCAACTGACGCACAGTAAACCAGCAGACAGGTGAACACGACTGACGTAGTAAATAACATGTAAAACATATTTTATATTTTTTTTAAATTTGTTTCAATTTTTTTAAATATTCTTTTCTTGTAAATATATCTCATTGAATAGTTAAATAGATTAAATTATCACTGAAACTAAGACACACTTTCCATTAAAATTATGTTGTTTTATTCCAAATATCATTAAAAGCTTTTGTTTTGATCATTTTTGAAATGAAATTGCATGGGAAGAGGTGAACAACCTTGTTAGGTATTTTGCAGTGCAAATTGTTTGTTTACTTCAAGTAAACGGGATAGGTTTGCTGTAGTTTTAGCAAAATGTTTGGATTTTTTTTGTGATAATTTTTGTTGGACAGTGGGTTTTTTGTTTTTTTTTATTGTAATTAATACTGAACAGATAGTGATAAAGAAAAACAAAACAATAAACTATGTTAATATTTTTTACCAGTGTCAGACAGATTGACTGTATGACGGCTTGACAGAATTAGTGTTAGGTTTGTGTTTTGGCTTAATCGCTACAACATACATTCGAGCAGGATAGGTTTGAGGTGATTAAGGTTTTGTTTTTGTTGCTTTAAATCACAAGCAAACCAGCAGCTATACTGAGGTGCCGTGAATCTGTTTGTCATATACGTTATATGTGAAATTCAGTATAGGAGCAGGTGATATGAATGTGCTGAATGATAGAGAGTATGAATGAAGGATGAAGTTGAAGCTGCCGATCATTCAGAATGAGTTCAAGTGGTTGTGAGGCTTGCTTTAGAAACAGCTTGTGAAAGGGTGGGTTTAGAATTTTAGTTGTGTTAGCTTTAGCGGTAGTTTAGACTGTAGCAAATTGTAAAGCAGCTAATAATTCCTAGAATTTATGGGGGAGACTAAAGACTTAGACGCGACTCAACTCATTTTCATTTTTTTATCATTGCCCCTGAGATAATATCACTGAGAATACACCAAAGGTCATCTATATTCTTATTATTATATTGTAAAGATTACAAAATTCATTTGAATATTTAAGAGTTTTGTTATTTATACCAAATTTTGGTTTTGAAGTTAGCTTAGCTTCCTTAAGCATAATTTTAATTTGAGTTTTAATTTGGATAGCAATTTTGAAAGTATCCACAAAGTTTTTTCTTTAGCTTTTTAGTTGAAATTCACAACTAAAAGATTAAGAATTTATTGATTGGAATTAAAAATTATTTTGAGTTTAGGTTGGATAACTTTGAGTATTATTCATTATTATTTATTTTGGTGGATTTTTTTTTTTGATTTCTTAACTTTTAAAAATCTTTATTCCTAAGTAAATATATGTATGTATTTTTTTAATTTTATTCTTTACTTTTTGAATTTAATTTATAATAAGTTCTTGCTAGATAGAATAGTTTAATCTGAATTCAATTTTTGAATTTTTTTTGTGAATTGCTATATTAATTAGAAATAGATCAGGTAAGGATCAGAGGTGTAACAAATATGGAGCCTACATATAATGAAGTCGAGGTAGATGAAGGTGCTAGCAGCCAGGTAAGAGGTGCTAGACCTAAAACTAAGAGACGTCCCTTAACAGGAAAGTTAGCTCAGAAGCCAGAAATAAAATCAGACGAGAAATATGCACTCCAAAGATCTTTTAGTTTCGATAGTAAACTCGAACATTTAACTCTTGATAAGGTTAGCGACTCCGAGAGTCCGACCGAGATTGAAACCAGATCGAAAGACAGAGACACGGCAAGCAAAGGTAACAAAGAGTTACCTGGCTCGTCAATTAATGAAGAGTTGGTTAGGCAATTTGCAGGACAACAACAAGATTTCTTTACAGATTGTATTCAGTCTCTGAGAGTAGAAGTTGGGGCTCTCAATAATAGAATGAAAGAAGTGGAGGGGAAACCTTTAAGTACAAGTCCCCAACATGCTACAAATGTGAGTGTGGATTTTGATAAGCCATTTAAAAGGAACGTGGATTTAGAAAGATGGCACATCAAATTTGATGGCTCCAATCGAGATATGACGGTGGAAAGCTTTTTGTTTCGCGTCGAGAGAATGCGTGAGCAGTATGGTGTGTCATATCAGCAGCTGTTTACCGAATTTCATTGTCTGCTGTCAGGTGATGCTCTGAAATGGTTCTGGCAGTTATTGGAACACCAAGAAAGTAATCGGTATTTTGAGTATTTTCAGTTAAAACCAGAGTTATTAGCTCAGTTTAAATCAGCAGAAAGTGATTATGATATAATCAGAAGGATCATGGAGCGGAAACAACAACCTAATGAAGATTTTGAGCGATTCTACAAAGACATCCATGACTTGACTTTCAGGCTGAAAAGGAAAATACCGGAGCCAGATCTGGCCGCTATTATCAAGAACAATATCAGAGCAGGATTGGCTAGCCTGTTGTTTTCAGCTACTTTCAGCTCTTTGACCGATCTACGGAGGGAGTGTAACCGAGCTGAAAAATTGTTAAGAGAGAACAAAGGGAGGAATCAACATATCAGTGAAGTTTGTCAGAAAGAAATAGAGTATAGGGACCAGAAAAATAACCCTAGATGGGGGGTAGAGGTAATAGGTTTGGAACATCGTGAGAAAGGCATGGATATGTCAAAAGTCCGAACTGATCCAGAACCGGAGAGATTGACCCGGTATAGAAGTGGGGTAGAGAAGGATGGTAATAACGATGTGGGAAAAAGTAGGCAAGATGGAGGTGCTCTTTGTCCATCACCTTTCCACTTAAATTTGCGCTATTCGTGCGGTATGCCCGTAGACTTTTATACAGTTAGGCAAGGTTCTGACCAAAAAACTATGTGTAAGTCACATTTTCATGATATGACGTGCTTTTTGTGCAACAAGAACTCGTCCTATTGTAGATATGATGGTAATGAGGGAAACGGTTCAAGGACATGGACGCCCGGGAATCGATGTCCACAGAAGCCGAACCCGGGGTACAGATACAAATAGAGAAAAGCAGTAACGAAAGAACAAGGGTAGTTAAACCACTACATCAACACAATCTGGAATGTGAAGAGAACCGAGAAAGAATTTTTAATGTGGACGTATCAAACCAATGTAAAAGGAATAGGAAATTTAGAAAAATTTTAAAACTTAGGCAGAAAAGGCGTTTGGTTAAGACAAGTCTTAGTAAAATTGTAGGTACAATAGTTACATTAGATGGAGATAATAGAATTTATGTCAAAACTAAGGTTAATCAGGAAGAAGTGATGGCCTTATTAGACTCAGGAGCAATGGCCAACTGTATAGGAAAGGGAGCATTAGAGTTTCTACGAAAGCAACCAAGTAAGCTAGTGAAATTAACAGGTAAAGACATAAAAACTGCCAGTGAGGGAGAGGTACCTGTGATTGGAGT
>NC_051846.1:222185254-222193370 GCF_002237135.1 Teleopsis dalmanni | reverse complement strand
TCAGAGGTACAACCTGCCCGCGTTCATCACGCGCGCCCGGCCCTACGGCCACGACAACGGCTTCAACAGGCTTTTCCTTAGCCGTATCAGGGATAATAATACCTCCGGCTGTTTTGTCCGCCGGGGTAATACGACGCAGCACAACACGATCCTGTAAAGGACGAAACTTGCTCATGATCTTTTAACTTTCCTGAATAGGATAAAATCTCTCTCAGGCTGACGCGGAAGACGCTCTGGCCCGACGGAACTGCCGCGTAATCTGACGACTCAGAGACCCGGAGTGATCGAAACGTTGATTATGAAAGGATTTCACAGCCTCATGCACAGCGTAAAAACGCTGCTGGCATGGCTTGCAATCCTGAATGAAAGAACCGACAAAAACACCATCGATTTCCAGAACGTGGGATGCCACCATCACACTCTGCCTTCTGCGCATCTTGCGGAGCCGACAGTTTTCCGTCGGCGAATTTAGCCCGGCCCCCGGTCTGACGACCGATCGCGGCTACATCGGCCCCAAACCGACATTCGGTATCTGCTGTGCATAATGCGTTGACTCCGCTGGAGACATCAGAGTGTCACAAACCGAAACCGATGATTCCACCAACCATAAATGTAGTCAATCTGTTAAATCATATTATTTTTGTGGTTTTGTATTAAGCACCGTTTAATGCGTTGTTTTGTGCGCAGGCGCATGCCATCCTGATGGCCCGCACCCTACAATGGACTCTTTGCATGAGCGACAAGCACACACCCTATCAGCCCCCCAAAGTCTGGAAATGGGACGGCCCGGACGGCAGCAGGTTTGCTGCGACAAACCGGCCGCTTGCTGGAGCAACGCATGAGAAACCTCTGCCTGTTGGGCGGCATCCGCTCCAGCTTTATTCTCTTGGCACACCCAATGGCGTGAAAATCACCATTCTGCTGGAAGAACTTCTGGCCGCGGGATATGCGGACGCCGATTATGATGCCTGGCTCATCCGTATTTCTGAAGGGGATCAGTTTGGTTCCGGCTTTGTGAGCATTAACCCGAATTCAAAAATTCCTGCTCTCGTTGATCATAGCGTCCATCCTCCGCTTCGGATTTTTGAATCCGGTTCTATCCTGCTGTATCTGGCAGACAAATTTCAGGCCTTTATCCCGCAAGATCTGCATGGCCGTACCGAATGCCTCAACTGGCTCTTCTGGCAGGTTGGCAGTGCGCCTTACGTTGGCGGCGGCTTTGGCCATTTCTACGCTTACGCGCCTGAAAAGCAGGAATATCCGATCAACCGCTTTACTCTGGAAACCAAACGGCAACTGGACGTGCTGGAACGCCGCCTTCAGGAAGTGCCCTAGTTGCTGTGAGACCTAACAGCAATTGCGGATATCGCCATTTCCCATGGTATGGCGGTCTGGTAGAAGGATTGGCTTTAACCGGCGCATCAAGAAATCTGGGGTGAAGGCTACCGAAAACGTCAAGGCGTGGCAAACACCGCTGCTGGCGCGCCTGCTTGCCAAGTGGCCGGCGTGTAAACCGCATTAAACGGCCCCGGCAGAAGACCAGTTTACCGGAACGTCATGAAACCTCGGATTTTTACGGCAGACCAACCCAAGTCTGGTCTGTGCGGGCCCCTCATTCCGATTGTCTGTTTAGCTGGCCCGTAACAGCAACAATCGGCTTTGCTTTTATTCGCGCAACGGGTAGTCTGTAAATACTGCGTACCTTTCCAGCCCAGCAGGATACCTGCAACCAGAAGCCACGCTTTCCAGCCGTCCAGTCCGAGCAGAACAAGGGCCGGACCGGGACACACGCCAGTCAGCCCCCAGCCAATACCAAACAGGATTGCTCCCATCACAAGAGCCACATCCGGCGGCCAGCGCTTCGGCCAGTGTTGCGCCTTATCAGAAGCGTGTCCTGTAACCTGCCGGTGACGAAGCCACCAGAAACCGGGGAGCGTGACAGCAACGGCCCCTCCCATCACAAAAGCCAGAAAGGGTTCCAAGCACACGGTCAGCGTCCAGAAATGCCCAGTACATTTGCAGGGTCTGTCCGATCCTGACACCATCAGGCCGAGAGCAAAAATAAAGCCACAGAAGCCAGCTGCCACAGTCTTCATGGGAACCAGCTCCCGCTATGCTGGAAAAAGACAACAAGCCCGGCTGTTCCCATAAAAATCAGAACCGCAATTAAAGAACGCCCGGATAGATTTCCCAACCCACATACGCCGTGGCCACTGGTGCACCCATTAGCCAGTCTGGTCCCGGCCCCTGTCAGCAAACCCGCAACCAAAAGACGTTCCCACCCCAGTTGCCTGAAACCTGCTGGCACCAGAACGCCCATACTGCGCATGACAACCGCGGCACCCACCACACCCGCGAGAAACGCCCACCGCCAACTCCCTGCGGAGCGTGAGACAGCGTTCCCCAGAATACCCGCTAAGCACCAAGGATATGCCCCGTCGTCGCCTTCAAAAAAACGGCGGCACTCCCTATCAGAAGACCGCCGCCGAATGCAGTCAGAACTGCAAAAGTCATGTCAGTGCCTTATCAATGACCTGAGTGCTGAGACCAGAGCCTCTACATCCTCAAAACTGTTGTAAAGGCCAAAAGAAGCCCTGACCGTGGCCTCCACACCAAAACGCCGGAGCGCAGGCTGTGCGCAGTGGTGCCCGGAGCGCGCAGCAATGCCATAACTGTCCAGATATTTTGCGACGTCCGTCACATCATGCCCTTTGACCACAAAAGACAAAACACTCGCCTTGGCCGCAGCCGTGCCGATAATCCTCACCCCCGGCAGACGCTCAAATTCAGAAGTAGCATACTCCAGCAACGCATGTTCATGCGCGGCAATAGCTGGCAGGCCGATCTGTTCCAGATACTCCACAGCCGCCCCCAGACCAACAGCCCCGGCTATGTCTGGCGTGCCAGCCTCAAACTTTTCAGGAAGCCCCTGAAACTCCGTGTGGGTGAATGTAACATCCCGTATCATGTGCCCACCACCCTGCCAGGGTGGCATAGCCTCAAGGAGCCCGGCGTTTTGCATACAGAATGCCAATCCCGGTCGGGCCGTAAACCTGTGGCCAGACAACCAGAAAGTCTGACCAGCGCGGCCACATTCATGGCAAATGGGGCGAGGGATGCGCTGCATCCAACCAGAAACCGGCCACACCATAATTCGTGCGCCAGTGGGATAATCTGCTCGATTGGAATTGATAGTGCCAGCGCATTGGCACAGCGTCACCGCAACAATTCTTCGTGCGTCAGGACAGAGGGCGCAAAACTGTCGAGCAGAGCTCGCCTTGTCATTGACAGGCGCGACGCGTTCCACCAGCTCCTGTTTGTTTGCGCCATAAATGCCCAATGCACCAGTTGGCCGTGATGCCTCGATTGTGGTGATTAGAATTTCATCGCCAACACAATATTGGCGCGGCCGTAGCTTTGCGCTACCAGATTAATGGCTTCCGTTGTGCCTCTGACAAAAACAATCTCCGCGGCCTCGCGCGCACCAATAAAACGCCGGAGCTTTTCCCGTGCCCCTTCAAACGCATCTGTGGCGCGGGAGAGAGAGATAGCTAGGCTTTTGTTTCCACGAAAAACGCATTTCTTGAATGTTACTGATATAAACAACGATTCTTCATTTTGAGAAATATTGCACTAAAGACTTTAGTGCCACATAATTTAATATTCGCCTTATGGCACTTTTGGATATTCCCTCCCAAAGGAAGGAAAGTCAACTGTGTAAATATTGTATAGAATGCGGTATATGCAAGATCCTTGAACAATAGTCGTATTGCAACAATAATGGTATTTTTTTTTGAGTAAACTCTACCATTGAAATCTCGGAACGATCTATTATTGAAATAGTTTCAATTTATACATTGAATTTTTTTATCAACCATTGAATTTCGCAATATATCAATATATCTTTTAAATACACATTGGTAATAAAGAGCAGTATTGTCTCAATATTTGGAAAACGATATTTTTATAAGACATTGAGAGTGACCGACATTCAAATTATTCAATTCAGTTATTAAACTTAATTTTTAGTGTATTTGAATGTAAGCTTTCCTTCGGTTGATGAATCAATAAATAATAGAAAAAATGTGCTTTCGCACTGCTACTTTTAATCATTAATATTACTCAACGTGATCATTCTTCGAGTTCTTCGATTTCT
The DNA here is from genome assembly GCF_002237135.1 of Teleopsis dalmanni. NCBI lineage: Eukaryota > Metazoa > Arthropoda > Insecta > Diptera > Diopsidae > Teleopsis > Teleopsis dalmanni. The sequence continues at coordinate 222,189,214 of NC_051846.1, read as the reverse complement.
TTTGAATATATAAATTTTCTTTCTTTGTAAAAGTGTCCAAATAAGTTTGCGATATTTTACAGATCTTTGCAACTAAAATGTTCATATCCGAACTTTAAAGATTTCTATTAAATTTTTCGAATTTTATCTGAATAGCGTATCAACTATTGACTATTGATAGCGTATCAACTGTGTTTTCAAATTTGCAGTCTTTAAGTGGATCTGTTACGATTGCTCCATTTTCAAGTGTTATTTGAACAATCACAGTAAGATCGTCTTAATATCTTTCATGTTGCCTTTGAGAGTTCTGATTCCTGAGTCTCGGTAAAATTTGTTACGTGTCCAAAGCATTTCTCAAGTTCTAGAACAAAGTTTAGTTGATAAAAATAAATCAAATACTTTCAAAGTAACAACATACCGAAGTGATATATGTATAAATCCAGTTTTTCGGAAATTTAAAGTATTTTCTTGCAATGTACTAGTGATCAGTCTTACGACAACATATATCTGGAAATTGAAATAAAATGTTAATCAAGAACTTCATTACTCTGTCCAAATGATATTCTGATTTGTCCAAATGATATTCATTAGGTGTTGAATCCAAATATAGCGTTAAATAATTTTCTTGAAATCAAATTGATAAACTTTTTACAAAATCATATTCAAAAGGTATGAACCGTAGACTACGAAAAATAAAGAAAATAGACCAATACAACTAACATATCTTAGCACATCTTTTATTGTAAATAAAAAGTTTATTGTATAAAGGAGTTTCTAAAAAACTAACATTAGTAATCGTTGCATTAATCCTCATTCTTTGCATCACGAAATGGAAGTCCTCTCGATCCAAGAGTTGTTTCTTTAAAGCTTATTCGCCCATATTTGATAGGCAATAAATCTTTTGAAGGTTCACTACTATTTTACGAGTACTACGGGTTTTTAGTACAGTTTTCAACAAAAATCTTCTTTTGTGAAAACCAATTTAATTAAATATATATTAGCCATTATTATTAATGACCGATTGTCATTTTCGATACTTCTATATAATTTCATCGGTGTAGAACTTTTGCAGTTTATCGACTAAAAGCTTTTCCAAGTAATTCTCAGCGACCAATTAAGAAAGTTTTGTGGAGATCAAAATAAATAATAGTACAAAGTTCGGGCTATTTGATAAGTGCATCAAAGCTTCCTAATAAAGTTCCATCAATTTTTTCCGAGTAATCAAAGATGGCTAATTTTGATCACTGTTTCTTGATTGTTTCATTCAAATGTTGAAGTTGTGAGTGGTAGAAGACCAAATAAACCGTTGCAACAGACTGGAGCAATGGCCTTTTTCCAACCCTATCAAATACTCAACATATTCTTGTTTGAAGTCAATCCAGGACATGAAGTTGTTTGTGAAGGGTAACCGGTATTTGGCAATAATCGGTTGCATGGGATATTCTTGTATTTAAATAATTTTTTATCACCCGTGATGTTTCGTACCTCTGCCGTCTTCGGACAGCTTGCGTGTGAATCTTACTCCACAAGTTGCAAAACTTCATGCGCTTTTTAGTGACTGGCTGATTAGAGTCAGACGCATCTTAGTCGGAATTTACGGAATAGGTACAGGTACACAATTACCTTCACAAAACAATGTAATCTCAAATGTTAGTGTTGCCAGAAAACATGGGTACCAACACCATCTAGTGACACAAAACGCTTGAAGCACAGTTTAAAACGAAATAAATTTTTAAGAAATATTTGCAAAGAACAGATAAATGATTTTGGCTCAATACATCAATACATCTACATCTTAATATATTCTCTCTATACCTTAATATTAGTTTTTAAAGCCAATAAAATATTCATAATTCTCGTGTCAATATATATATGTATATAAATTGTATACATATATTGTACGTCGTTAAATATGGATGTCTTGAGGTCTGTCATTAATAAGAATATTATATGGAATACAGCGAACTTTTGTAGTCATCACGTAAGAATCTTTACTAATAATAATCTTGAAAATGTTATGTACATATGTATAATGTAATATATATTTGTCAAATATTTATTTTTTCCAACAAATTTTAATCTGTGTCTAATTAACAAATACACAACAATTGTCACAGATCTGACAGTCCTTGCCCTTAGACATGACTTTGACAAGATGGTCAATCGTACTCCATCAAATTGAAAATTGTTTTATTGCGTATTGTTTAGATGTGACTGGGACGACGTTCTTTGGGCTAAAGTCTACCAAAATTTGTTGTTAACAATAACTCAACATTATAGTCATTATTCGCTCACAACAAGGAAAAGAACTTCATCCCAGAAACATCATTTAGCATTGAAAGTGGAGCATTAATCATGTTTTTTATTTACAAATGACTGCAAAGTTAAATCCAAATCACTGATTGAATGTAGAATGAACCTAATATCCGTATTACCGTTTATCAGAAGCGTTCATTAATTTGAATTAAGGTTATTAAAAATTGTAACAAATCATGATGACCCCGAATAATGTTGAGATTAAGAACAGAAAAACCAAAACATTTTTTCAGCGAAGCAGTTAGGCAAAAACCCGCTTCGTCTTCGAATGTTTAGGCAATTTTGCCAAATCATCTCCAAAGTTAATTAAAACAGAAATTTATCACACTCTTTACTGTTTCAGTGGTGTAATCACTACATCGATTTCTGAATGCGAGAGTTATGAGGAACGAGTAAAACATGATCGATTTCAATATTTTGTGATCACACAGCAAGAAATAATTTGGATTGCTCTACTGCCCAGCGATTTCAATGGATTTCTGTCGCCTACTTCAAAGGAAATATTTGGCGCCGCCTTTTTTACTTTTAAATGAAAAAAGTGTTAAGGGCGAATGTGAGATAAAAACCTAACTACAGTTTTACGAAAATACTTTTCAGTTAATAAACTAATGTTTTTGATTATAAATTATATTAGATAATCTTCCTTATATCAACAAACTATGGTATGCATTTTGAAGTTCATGTAGATGAAATTTTTTCTATTCGAGAAACATAAAAATAAGCCTTGTGAATATATATATGGATATAAAAGTATTTATTTAAGGATTAAATGGCTTAAACATGTTCAACTGAAAAGAATTAGCTGTGCCAAAATTCTTCATTACCTCCAACCGCTATTAAGAAATGAAAATCTCAATGCTAAGAACAGTAAACTGATATATAACCAAATAATTCGTCCGTCACTTCTATATGGTTGTGTAGCGTTTAGCAAAGCTTCAAATACTACTACTATTCACCAGATAGAAATTGCACAAAGCCAGGCTCTGAGAAGACTTTTCAAAGTTTCATGGTATATTAGGACGGATGACATCCTCAGGGACCTCAAGATTGATTCCATCAAAAAATACATAAAGGATAGAGCCCTGAAATTGTTTGCGAAATCTGACAGACTTACCAACACCGCGTTATCAAATCTCAGAATGGTTACAGGCTTCTCGGGGAGGTATGCAGATGTGAGGTCAATTATTGCTTAATCTGATAAAGTGATCAACAAGGTGTAAAGAGGTGTTTTGAAAATTCCTCGAGTTAAAAAAGAGAAAAAACAGCTTCAACATAATAATAAAATGGGAAAATAGTAAAATAGTAAAAAAGTTGCTTGAGTTCAGAATTGCTACTGATACTCGTTCCTAAAAACAGATAGGGTTTTGTACTAAGGGGACCTATTTATTTACCTATTTAGAAACGAATTTTTTGAAAATTCTTTAAAAATTTATTAGTAACAAAACTCAGAATAAATATAGACACAAAGTCAAGACTTTTTTGTGACTGCAGGCAGTTTTGAAGTAGGTATATCTTACATAGGTTAGGTTGTACCGGCGATCCAAGGAATCCACTGACGCCTATAGGCCCATTGCGTTGTAAGGAAAAAAAAGGTCAGAGGTTTGCAGAGGTTTGAAATCACTTTGAACCTTTGACGAAACTAAAAATGTTATTTAAGAGGAGTTC
>NC_051846.1:222176224-222185154 GCF_002237135.1 Teleopsis dalmanni | reverse complement strand
TAGATGATGACATAGTAGAACCATCAATGTCAAACTACAATAGTCCTTTGTTATTAGTACCTAAAAAGTCATTACCCGGTTCAAATGAGAAAAGATGGCGGTTAGTAGTGGACTACCGCCAAATAAATAAAAAATTGATTGCAGACAAATTTCCTCTTCCAAGAATAGAAGACATTCTTGATCAATTGGGAAGAGCTAAATATTTTTCATGTCTTGACCTAATGTCTGGATTGCATCAAATAGAGTTACACGAATCTTCAAGAGATATTACATCCTTCTCTACAGAAAATGGCTCTTATCGTTTCAAACGACTCCCGTATGGATTGAAAATTGCTCCAAATTCTTTTCAACGTATGATGACTCTTGCGTTTTCTGGTTTAACACCATCTCAAGCATTTTTATATATGGATGATTTAGTTGTACTCGGATGTTCTGAAAAACATATGTTTAAAAATTTGACAGATGTTTTCGAACTATGTCGGAAGTACAATCTTATACTACATCCTGACAAATGCACATTTTTCATGCATGAGGTTACATATCTCGGTCATAAATGCACCAACAAAGGCATCCTTCCGGATGACAGTAAATACGCAGCAGTCAGAGACTACCCAGTACCGACTGATGCTGATGGAGCACGATGATTTGTTGCTTTTTGTAACTACTACAGAAGATTCATAAAAAATTTTTCTGATTATTCTCGACATATTACGAGATTAACATAAAAAGAACGTTCCATTTCAATGGACACAAGATTACTAAAAAGCATTTGGTTATCTAAAAAATGAACTTATGAATCCAACTATTTTACAGTATCCAGATTTTAAAAAACCATTCTGTATCACTACTGATGCAAGCAAGCATGCTTACGGTGCAGTACTCAGCCAAGAGCATGATGGTAGACAACTTCCAGTCTCCTACGCTTCAAAGACTTTTACTCAAGGAGAAAGTAACAAGTCAACCATTGAACAAGAACTTACTGCAATTCATTGGGCTATAACACATTTTAGACCATATATATGTGGTACACATTTCTCGATTAAGACTGACCATCGCCCATTAACCTACTTTTTCTCAATGAAAAACCCGAGTTCAAAACTAACTCAAATGAGATTAGATCTCGAAGAATACGATTTCACATTGGAGTATCTCAGAGGCAAGGAGAATTATATTGCCGATGCTCTATCGAGAATAATGATAGACGATTTTAAAGATATGAATGAAAAATCTATAAAGATTCTCAAAATGAGAACTCGATCAACCACCAAACAAAATAAAGAAATAAATACCCTCGACGAACAATTAAAGTACGAAGAGCCCCATATATACGAAGTCATTAATAGTACTGACGTCAGAAAACAAATAAAATTGAAATTGACTTCCAACCACTGTTATTTAAAACGTGGAAATAGAATTATTAAAAAAATAATAATTGATGATCTGTTTGTCAATGAAAAAATTGACTTAGGACAATTATTCTCAAGGTTAGAGAAATTAACCTGCAAACATCGCATCAACAAAGTACAAATGGCACCTAGTGAGAAAATTTTCGAATTTGTCTCAGTAAATAAATTTAAGGCCAAGGGCAATAAATTATTGAAAAATTTAACAGTAGCGCTACTGCCAAACGTGACCAAACTGGTAAAAGAGGAAGAAATGTCAAAAATCTAAAATTCATAATCATACAAAATTACCAATGACAATAACTGATACGCCAACAGGTTCTTTTGACACAGTATTGGTAGATACCATCGGCCCATTACCTAAAACTGATAATGGCAATGAGTATGCTGTCACACTTATATGTGATTTAACAAAATACTTAGTAACAATCCCAATACCAAAAAAAAATGCAAATACTGTAGCCAAGGCAATTTTTGAACATTTTATACTTTTGTACGGTCCAATGAAGACGTTCATTACGGACATGGGTACAGAGTACAAAAATTCTTTAATAACGGATATATGCAAATACTTAAAAATAAAAAATATAACATCAACAGCTCATCACCACCAAACACTCGGAACTGTAGAACGCAGTCACCGAACATTTAATGAATATGTACGTTCATACATATCAGTCGATAAAAACGACTGGGATATATGGTTGAAATACTTCACATATTGTTTTAATACAACCCCATCAGTGGTGTATGGATATTGTCCATACGAGCTTATTTTTGGAAAAATTCCTAAAGGATTCAATAAATTTTATACAATTAGTAACGTAAGTCCATTATATAATATAGATGACTATAGTAAAGAAATTAAATATAGATTAGAAATAGCGCACACTAGAGCCAAAACACTTTTAGATAAGTTTAAATTAAAACAGAAGTTGCTCTATGATAGAAATAGTGAACAATTAGAATTAAATATAAGAGATAAAGTACTACTTAGGAATGAAGTAGGTCATAAGCTAGATAGTCAATACACGGGTCCCTATAGAATAGAAAGTATAAAAAACAATGGAAACATTGAAATAAGAAACAATAAAAATAAGAAACAGTTAGTACATACTAATAGAATAAAATTGTATAATGAATAAGTTACAATAAATGTAGTGATTACACAAATAAATATAACTAAACTAAATTTAATTATATAAAATTATTGAAAATTAATTCTTTATTTAAGAATGTAAGAATAATCCCGTTATGGCATTATTCTTTCCCAAAAAGGAGGTGTAATGTATGTGCGTTAGTTATATTGGCAATGCATGCAATTAATATAATAATAAGTGGTTCTACCATATATTTAAATGCGCAGTGTATATAAAAATTCACTAATTATTTCCTAGCGCATTGCATTGTTTACAAACAAATGCATAATTCCACACAAGGAATTTGACACCACACATATCGGCGGCACTTTGCCTTCGAGTTAACAATATGCTTGCCAGGCATTGACCGCATATACAACAACATGAACAGTAAGCGTACCCGATACAAGTGGAATCGAAGACGCTTACTTAGCAATAAATTATTAAATAGTAAAGTACTTACGCTGTGCCGTTTTGTACTTAAATAAAAATGCATATAAAATATTAAAATAAATAATACCAAAATATATATATAAATATAAAATATTTAGTAAATAAGAAAGTACATACGCTGCGTCATTATGTACCTAGGTTAAGTCGAAAGTAAAGATTCAAATAAAAATCAGAACTAGAAATGCACTCATTAGAAGCGCACCAAGTTCTCCACTAAAACAACTTGTTTTTATTTTTAAAGTAAAAATCTATGTTGAAAAGAAGGAGCGCCAAATAATATCGGCGATTTGAATTCCTAGTAAATTTAACATTTTTACAGCTAATCATTTCGATACAATATAGAAGGTCTACCACTATGTTATCCTTTTCTGAGATGTGACGAATAACCGTTGTAAATTGACCAATGAAGTCGAGGTGTCGAAGTTTACGTAGAGATGTTTTGTCCGGTTTTTGCAGGAAAGCGAATGTGATCGACTTATGATCGGTTAAAACGGTACATTGTCTTTCTTCTATATTATGTCTGAAATGCTTCACCGATTGATATATTGCAAGCAGTTCTCGGTCATAAGTGCTATAGCGCTTCTCCGTATCTATCGCAAGGAACAGAATCCTAATGGCTCCATTTGGTCGTTGTGAATGTGGTGAATTGCTGCACCAATGGCGAAGTTACTGGCGTCCACTTGTAGAACTAAATATGCTTCTGGTAACGGATGTGACAGGGTTACTGCGTCGGCTATTGCTTGCTTACATTGTTCAAATGCGGCTTCGGCTTCTTGTGTCCAGACAACAAGATTTTTGTCGTTCTTTTCGTTGCCTTTAATAATAGGTTGTAACTGATCTTGCATCACTGCTGCGTTAGGAAGAAATCGCCGATAAAAATTCAGTATGGCCAGAAATCTACGTTGTTCGCATGCATGTACTGGCTTTTTAAACTCTGTAATGTGGTTAATTTTCTCTATTGGAGGACTGACACCATCTTTGTTTACACGATGCCCTAGGAACGTCGCTTCATTATTAGCAAAAATACATTTACTGACATTGATTTTTAACCCGTGCTGCTAAACGCGTTGGAATACCGTTGCGACATGTTGGTAGTGTTCTTCTTCACTGTTGGACGCGATACAAATATCGTCACTATAGCAAACGACGATCTCTAGGCCTGAAAGAACTTAATCTATATAGCGTTGGAACATTTGTGCCGCATTGCATAATCCAAATGTCATCACGTTGAATTCTAAAAGACCAAATGGTGTGATGATTGTTGTTTTTATCTTGTCTTCTGCGGCTATCGGTATATTGAAGTTCACTTTTTCGATGTCTATCGTGGTATAGATCGATTTGCCGTTGAGTGTTTGTGCAAAATCTTGGATGTGGGGGATAGGATATCGGTCTGGTAACGTTTGCACGTTAAGTTGTCGATAATCCCCACAAGGTGCAAATTCCTTGACTTAACATGTACTCGAATTCTTGACGGGCTATCTGCGATATACTTGGGTTCATCCCCCGAGTGCGTGGAAAAACGGGACGTCCGCTAGTGTAGATGTGATGCTGGACTGTTGTTTTTGTTGTCAGGTGTTTGAATTTGGCTAAGAGTTGCTGATATTTGTTGTCGCTGTTGATTGAAGAGACTAGAGAGTAGGCTACAATTTCGGCAATGCACAACGTCTGCAACTTCGTTTGGTTATCAATAATTCGCTAGTTAGCGGCGTCGACCAATAAGTTATAATTTTCGAGGAAGTCGGCACTTAGTATTGACTTTGAAACATCAGTGATGGTGAAATACCAGGCGAAACTTTTCCTCAGCTCCAGATTCAGTGTTAGAAGTTTAGAACCGTATGACCCATTTACTGCGAACAGTGTACTTTCGGTGGACTTGGGTTTAGGATTGAGAATTGCTGTTATTGGGAACACTAAGAAATCTGTACCCGTATCCACTATAAATTTGAGTTTAGTCTTCTTGTCTACAATGAACAGATGGCTTGACTTGTAACCACCAGCTTCATCTACCGTCTCTGAGGAAGCTGTATTCAGTTTCCCGATGCGTTGTATTTGCAAGGTTTGGTACATTTGATTGCTTTAGCACCAAACCTGTAATGATAAAAACAGAGGGGTTGCTTACTGATCTGATTTGTAGAACGCGTGCGAATGTGTTGGACTGGATCACGATCTGGAGTTCGGAATCGAGATCTTCTGGTTGCATATTGTTGCTGTTTTATTTCAGTTACCTCTTTGTTGAACTCCAAGACGGCATTTTTTATAGCTTGCATTTCTTTAATTAATGATGATTGCGATGGTTGAGAAATTTTTGCGCCATCTGCTGAGGCTATGAAACCATAACTCCCCATCTCCATCATTTTATCAGCTCGAAGTGCACATTTGTCAAGGTCGGCGTTGGCGATGGACATAACAGCTCGCACTGCAACGGGCAAACGATGTAGCCAAAATTGTTTCAATGCGCCATCGTTCATGGCTCCTGCTGCCAAGTTCGCATCACGCGAAGTAACGGCTTGTCGTCGTGCAGTTCGCATTATAGTATAAATCTGCGTAGCCTTTTGTTCTCAGAGTCGTCAAAATCTCGGATAAGGCGATTGTTTATTACATCATACTTTTTTTGTGACGGAGGTGATCGTATTATGTCCGCGACATTTCTTAGTGTAGAATCATCTAATGACCCAATCACGTAGTCGTATTTAGTCTGGTCTTGTGTGATATGTGCGTTGCGAAATTATGCCTTCACCTGCAGGAAGTATAAGTCAGGATCGCGTTTACTAAATACAGGCGGCCTAAAACCAATGCGACAAATTTCTGCCGGTGCTGTACCTTGCTGTACGGTCGTGCTGATTGCTGCACTTACTGCCTCGCCTTCATTCATCATATTTCAGCTTGCCAAAAAATTGAATTGCGAGATTCTGCTGCTGCAACTTCGTTTTTTTTCACAAAATGTTGTTTAAGTCCGGGGTCACACCAAATGTCGTGGTGCGCACTGTGTGTGAGTATTTCACAATTAATTAAAGTATACAAAGTTTGTTGTGTTACACAACTAAATCAAACTTTACTTAAATAACAACGAAATGGTAATCAACAGTAAGTTAACGCAACAATAATATTTTTAATTTAACCATTTAATTACAAAAGTTAAGAGCAAATTTATTAAGTTAAGTATAAATTCCGACAACGCGCTAAAAACATCAACTATTCACTTTCATAGTTACTCCGTTAGTTCTGTTTTTTTATTTTGTCTTTTTGCATCATTCGAACTCTGTACAATCAGAGATGCCAGCTGTGTTGTGTAATGTAACAATTATTTACATCTAGTGTTTACGTTTTTTATACGTTTTTGATTGTTTGGATGTTCGCCACAGACTCTTATAACACAACACAATTTGGCGCAACCACAACCCAGCTAGAACATCCTATTGTTACGTAATCGTCTTTTGCAATTTAATCTTAACTTCCTCGTTCGTCTCACTGGATTTTATAAAATAAAATAACATTTTTGACTTCAAATACTATACGCCTTATTCAACAGAAGTATTTGATAATAGAGTTTTATTCGGAGCAATTATTCGAAACACAACCCTAATGACAAAATTCTAACTAACTTAAAATGCAAACTGATATAATCAAATAATTTTCAATCGTTCCATTGCTGATATGATTAAATTCGTAACAATATGCATTCTTTCGGACAGCCAAGCAACTCTAAAATCTTTAGCAAAATCTTCATTCCAATCAAAGTTGGTCTAGGAATACTTTCAACTTCTCAATACCCTAGAACTGTGTGCTGTGTTACCCTTATATGGGTACCGGGACATGAAGGGTATGAGGGCAATGAAATAGCAGACTCCCTAGCAAAGAGGAGTGCATATACTCCTTTAATTAGTCCAGAGCCCTTCTGCGGGGTAAGAAATATCTTCACAAATAACATATTATGTGAACGGGAGAAACATAATCTACTTGAACACTGGAGACCCCAAACAGGCATGCGGCAGTCAAGAAGATTCATTGATCCTGAACACATCAAAGTTGATGCGATCCTTACTAAAAACGATATTAAAATCTACACTGAACTTCTTACAGGACACTGTAGACTTAATTACAACATGAAGATTATAGGTGCGGTAGAAAATGATTCCTGTTGACTCTGTCATGAGCAGAAGAAAATATCAGAACATATCTTATGCAACTTCCCTGCGACGGCAAGACGTAGACTCGACTACCTTGGAAGCGGGATCTTAGTCCCATAACATATAGGTAAAATAAGCCCACAACATTTACGAGATTTATAAATAGTCTAGAATAATTTCAGTTGGGCCTTTAGGCGCACAATAGATCTTTTCGGTCAAGGTGCATTCATAGCCTATTATTTAATAATAATATTCACCTTCATCATAAGTAAAAAGCACGTCATATACAAAAATACACACATGATGCTATGACCGTGTTTATTTATTATGTTTGCATGTAATCCCAGACCAAAATCCAATACATCGTCTTGATATTACAGCTCAGGTGTTCAAACAAAAATTGAAGTCTTTAATGAGCCACCAAGCTTATTAGTGTTAGCTAAAGACGAACTGACATGTATTGAGAAAATGGCACTCCTAGAGTAAAACCAAAAATGATTTTGTGGTACACCAATGGTTCAAACACCAAAGAAGGAGTTAGTGCTGGAATATTTTGTCCTAACACCAGAATCTCGCTCGCACTACGCATATGGCTGTCTTCCAAGCAAAAGGTTCCCGCCATGTGCGTCTGCGCTCGTATCAACATTACCAATGGATTAAAAGGCGCCCGTATTTGTATTCCTATTTGAATTATTACTCAGATAGTCAAGCAGCAATCAAAGCATTATCCTCTTGGAAGTTTTTCTCAAAGCTTCTGTTAGACTGCTATGACACGCTGCAGCAGCTGGCAAGCAAAAACCAAGTCATGTTTTGTTGGGTGCCTGGTTACACAGGAATCAATGATAATGAGTCTATCGGTGGTCTTGCGGAGCCTTATTCTGGTTTAAGCTACTGTCGCGACAGTCGAGGTAATAGTTAGGCTAAAGAGCTAATTCATCCCCACAGTTATGGTAAGATATCTTTCTTCAGCAAAACAGAGTTGAGGTTGCTTGTGGAATATTTAACAGGTAACCATAGACTGCAATTTAACAAAATGGGTCTGTCCGAAGAGATAGAGAGAACTACTCTCCCCTTCTGACTTTAGGCGATCGTCAAGGCCGACATTCGGAACGTCTTCTGTTCGGTTAGGGTCTGTTGCAGCACAAAAGATCAATTATGGTCGCAGTGCTCCGCTCCGTTGGGAGCTAGTACCCAATTTATTTCTATGCTATCCTATTATTATGTCTTATTGTTATTAACTGTTGAAGTCGAAAATGTAAAAAAAATTTGGTTTCCCCTAAGTTTTTGCAACAAACTGTATGTCATACATAACATATGTTCCATATTATCTATAATCAGTATGCTATGATTTTAATCAATTTTCAGTTTAACAAGTATGCAAAATCGCGATGTGGATGTTTGTTTCTTAATCACAACAAATGAGAGTAAAACCCCAAGATTATATTTTTAGAAATTAATTTGTAATCTTATAATATTAAATTTAATATTCTATTTGATTCACTGAAAAACACATAATTCACATAAATTATTCCATCACTCTAATTCAAGAATAACTAAAGACTTCAACCAAGACTTTTTTAAAGTCACTTCCTAAAATACTTGCTATTAGTGAAAGAAAACAAACACTAAAGTACCGAACATATTGTATTGTTTGTCATCTTAGATAAAAAATCACAACGAACAGTACATTACAAAAAATCCGAAACAATTCACAAAATTTTTATATTACCTGATATGTACAGATAATACGTATTGTTACAATATAATCTATATATTCCTACGCTATAATGTAAATATTATATATGATA
>NC_051846.1:222171150-222176124 GCF_002237135.1 Teleopsis dalmanni | reverse complement strand
CGCACACATACAGAAACGAATATACTGTACGAAATTAATAAAAAAAATTAATCCCAGATTAAAATTGTTCTTTTTTTTCATTGTTTTTCTTATTAAGCATTAATATTAATTAATATTTTTGAGAGTTAAATGGGTAAATCACTGGCATTAAAGATAGCGTAAACATTTGTTCTATTATTTATAATATCAAATATATAAATAAGCGAATCAACCCTAATGGAACCAAATTTTTAAAAGATTGCTGCACTGACTTAATTTGTTCCAGATAGAATTTTTGTTAAATTATACAAAATGAATTTAACATATATACAAATATTTAATTAAATATTTTTAAAATTTACATTTACAACCTTTTTGAAGGATTATTTAAAACCAAACAAAAAGCAATTACACACAACTGTTTAAAGACATATGCATAATGCACTAAACTAATAGCATATAAAAGTTATATGGATGAAATAATTCAAAATAACTTCCAATACTTTACAACCTTATCATTTCTAGGTAATGCCAACGCCAGAGGACGCTCAAAAGCAAGCGCATATTGCTTTGATTTCTTCGCAATTTCTTGATCAAATATCTGAAAATAGAGCAACATATTGTAATAAATAGAGAACATTTTATATACAATTCAAAATACATCTTCTTCTTTAATGTCCAAGACTGTTGATAAATCCCATTCCGTTGTTGGTAGTGGCTGTGATATAAATTTAGCTGTATTTGCAACAGAGGGTACAGCATGCTTTTGTAGCGCAATTATTTCCCACAACGAACTTTCTATTGCATTCGATTTAGTTGGTTCACGTTCTTCCATTACATATGGATCTCGAGATACTTAACATGTAAATATGACAAATTCGTTCGAAATATTATTCTTTTTAATGTTTTTAACTTTAATATTGAAGGCCGACTTACATTCAGCAGGGGAATATGCACATATTAAACGCTTTAAGCCAGAATGCCGTAGTAATAGATTACCAATGAAGTACATAACTATTATAGCGTCTTGCGGTGGTGCAATCAGACTTAAGCGCGCCAACCGCTTAGCAAAAGCAGCAACTAAACTTTCAGGCAAATGTGTAGAACTCAAAAAAATGTCCGCCAAATAAAAAAGTCTAGCTTTATATTTAGTGTGGAATATTTCCGGTTCAAACATTGAATAAAGTTTCTCATAAATGTTAGGATATGTTATGTTGTGTTTTTGAATTAATGTAAATATGCCTTGTAATGCTAATAAACTTACAGCGCCACCTAAAAAATTTATCTATTTTAAAATATAAAAACGATAAAAACCGTTATAGTTTAATATTACCATAGTCTAGTGAATCCATTAAAAAATCAGTTAAAAGAACCGGTTTATCCAGATGTACCATAAAACGTTCCAACAATACTATTAGTAATTGTCTATGCACACTTTCCTGTATATTATCAATCCACTGCATTAATGAATTCCACACTCGATTAATCCATTTTTTTATTAAAACATAAAAATTATCTATAGGTAAGTTTTTAAGCGCACATAATATTTTCACATCTTCTTGCAATGCTTTCGTAACTGGAATTGCATTTATAAATTCCAAGTAATTTAAAGCAAAAGTCTCATTTGCAAATAATGTTTTATTTCCCAAATTATGAAGCAATTTCCAGCTATAAAACACTATGTCCATATACTCCGCATACTCTTTAAATCGATATATTATTGCAGTTTGCTGCTTATGAGGCGACAATATTTTTTTTAATATATTTTGCAATCTTTTCTTTGGGAAAGGATATGTATTATTTTTAGATAACGGATATTTCCCTTCTGTGGACAACAATTTCATGCAAGTAACAACAGCCTGCGCGGCCTCATGCGCTTTCTCATGTTCAATATTTTTCAATATTAAGTCTAATGCTTCTTCATACCGCTCAAGCAGCCACGAATGATATTGAGTTTCTGTGTCATCTGCTAATAATTACAATAAAACAAATATTTGTTTAAATAAAAATAAATTTGTTTAATTTTTCGTTGTATACCTTTTGTTGTCGATGTGTTGATTTCTACATTCATTTCATTTCTCTTTAGCAACTCCTTGAAAATCACTTCTAAAGTAAGAATCGGTGCTGTAGTAGGTAAATTTTCATCCATGCATTTCTGCAAAAGTATACAAAAATATTAAAATAATTTTAAATAGTAAATAAACACTTGTCAACGTTTACTTACTTGTAAATATGCAATTATATCGACAAGATTATTGGCATGTCGCCTAGAATTAAGAAAATCGTTTGCCTTGGAACGCAACTCTTTAGATATATTTTTATTATATTGTGAAATATTTGTTTTCGCATCAATATCCATCATAGCTTATCAAGAGGCTTAAATATGTTATTACATAAAAATTATATATTTGTTGAAAATTTGTTTATTCGCTTAAATCACAATTGATACAATATTAAACGTGGTCCTTATTAAACTATTTTAAATTTGTATTACTTTGGAAGAATTTATAAACACTACGTACTGCAACCCCGACAACTGCTGCTAGCAGAGTTGTGTTAAGTAAATTTATACAAAAATAGAAATTTTTAATAGAAATTTTATTAGTTTTAACGGAATAAATATATATCTTATATATAAAATAAACACTGTCAAAATGTTAGTTACCGTACTCCTCCGAAACGGCTTTACCGATTTTTACCAAATTTTATATTCGTATTCAGTAAGTCTGAGAATCGGCTACTATCTATTTTTCATACTGCGAAAGTGATTAGGGTGGCCCTATCCAGCAAAAATATCTTTATTGCTTTAACAAAAAATTTTTTATTTTTTTGACATAAATTTTTTTATATTTTTGAAAAAAAAAACTTGCTATGATATGAAAAGTTGTCTATGAAAATATTGAATTCATAAAACTGCCCCCTAATTTCTGCACTATCGTTGATTCCCAAAATGCTCTCATTGACCGCGTATTTCCAGATGTACACATACAATACATAAATCATGGGTGGCTGGCAGAAAGAGCCATTAGCAGCAAAAAAACGTGGACGTTGATGAATTAAACTTCAAGATAAAACAGACATTGCCAGGCGACTTAATATCATACAAATCGATCGATACAGTTTGTGATACCAACGAAGTTGTAAACTATCCAGCAGAGTTTTTAAACTCACTGGATTTGCCAGGCATGCCACCACACATTTTACGACTGAAAGTTGGATCACCGATTATTTTACTTCGGAATTTGAACCCACCATGGCTATGCAATAGTACGCGATTGGTAATTAAAAAATTGATGAAAAACATTATCGCAGCCACAATTTTGAATGGCAAGTTCCGAAACGAAAAAGTTTTATTGCCA
Organism: Teleopsis dalmanni; assembly: GCF_002237135.1. NCBI lineage: Eukaryota > Metazoa > Arthropoda > Insecta > Diptera > Diopsidae > Teleopsis > Teleopsis dalmanni. Next base: position 222,172,786 of record NC_051846.1, on the reverse strand, counting down.
CGAATTCCAATGATTCTCACAGGCAAGCCAATTTAATTCAAACGCGTTCAATTTCCTATTAGATTGGCATTTGCAAAGACCATCAATAAGTCACAAGGCCAAACGATGTCTATTTGCCGTCTTATATATAAAATTTCCATGTCACAATGTTAGTTACCGTACTCCTCCGAAACGGCTTTACCGATTTTTACCAAATTTTATATGCGTATTCAGTAGGTCTGAGAATCGGCTACTATCTATTTTTCATACCGTTAAAGTGATTAGGGAGTCCCTACCCAGCAAAAATATCCTTATTGCTTTAACAAAAAATTTTTTATTTTTTTGACATAAATTTACATCCACTTCGTTTCTTCGTCTTCGCCTTGCATGGTAGATGGAAAATGTACTAAAAATTTTTCTAAAGATTTGACTAATGATACTATAACAATACAATATCGTCGAAGAAATCCCGATAATGGGGGACAATGGCGGGTGGTGCCGTATACGCCTCTGCTAAGCAAGACATACAATGCTCATATTAATGTTGAGTTTTGCAGTTCTGTGAAGAGCATCAAATATATAAGTATGGCCATAAAGGCAGTGATATGGCTGTGTTTAGAGTAGAAAATACTAATGTAAATGCTCCTCCAATGAACAAAAACGGTGAAATTACGCTCTACCAAATTGGTCGGTACATCAGCTCCCATGAAGCTGCTTGGCGTATCTTCGGTTTTCTAATTCATGAAGGGGATCCAGCAGCTGTTCAGTTAGCCGTCCATCTTAAAAACGGTCAGCGTGTATTTTTCACGAACGAGACAGTGATTGATCGTGGTACAAATCCACCTAAATCTACACTCACTGCATTTTTTTGTGTAATAGTACGGATGATTTTGGTGCCTTTGCAAGAACATTACTCTATTCACAAGTACCACGCTATTTCACATGGGCTCAAACAAAAAAATGATGCCCCTCAAGCAAGTTTCACCAGTTGATGCATGTCTCAATTTATTTAAATCGAACGCTTATTTACAGTTAATCCAAAACACACTGAGTGCTTTTATCTTCGACTGTTGTTGGTTAATGTTACTGGCTCATTATCATTATTATTATTTATAGTCAATCCAAGACAATTTAAATTTGAAGATACAACAGTTGTTGCTAGGGAACTTGGTATCATACAAATCTATTGATTTTAAATTATTAATTTAATAAATAAACTATAATAACTTAAAAATAATATTGTTTGGCGTTTGTTATTTTTATTTTCCTTTCCGTTCATAGCGCTCCATGCCTATTTCATGCATATACCACATACTTACACACTTATAATAAGTAAGTTACTTTTTGTCTACACTAGAATTTATCTAGAAACTAGAAATAATTTCTAAGGCAAAACAACGTTTGTCGGGTTATCTAGTATATTATATATAAATATATGAAAAAAATTATGAATTTTAAAAATGTTTATACATTTTTTAATCAAATATCGTTTAATTTTGTTGCCGATTCATGTAATTATATACAGTAAGAACAGAAGTACAAAATATTACGACTCTATAGATAATTCAACATAGTGGTGAATATACAAAAATTGTAAACAACCAAGTGCTGCACATGTGTTAAAATCAACAAACAATAAATAAAAAGGAATCATTGT
>NC_051846.1:222167807-222171050 GCF_002237135.1 Teleopsis dalmanni | reverse complement strand
ATATATAAGGACCACGAGTGTCCTAAGAAGACAGTATGATCAAGAAAGTCCAAGATGACAACGAATTTCGAAGCAAAGTTTAAACGCACGGCCACACGTGTACGACAAAGACTGGAAGATCTCGAGGCAAGCAAACCACGCAGCCGTTATTTACCAAATGCAGTAGAACGAATGGACAAACGTTTTAAAATAAAAAAACAAGGAAGTCAAGTCAGTAAGAAGATCCGAGCTGTAGAAGTCAGTCAAACACAACCTAACATAAGGCCCGCCGACCGTAAATTGCTGCCAAAAGCCATTGGATGGCGAGGTAAAAAAAATCATCACCAAAACATCAGTGACTTACACTCACCGAATAATCAAGTAGATGCTCCAGCAATCTCTACACACGTAAGTGGAGAAAACGATGATCACGATGTATTACAATGCACGTGGAATGATATTTTTGGTGAATTAAGCCCATCACCACCACCACCAGTGGTTGACGAACTATACAACGAATTAATGAATAATTCAGTCGAAGCACAACCACCAGTGGCAGATAACGTCAGAGAAATCGAGGATGAATGGCCACCCGAGTTAAGCCAAGCTATCCGCGATGCCAATGGAAAACGAGGGGCAGGAAAAAGAATTAGTTTCAAACGTCTAGTACAAGGCAAAGTATACCAAGTGCAGATCAGCCGGAGAGGCGTAGCAAAAATACGAGTAAAATAAATTGTGCTACCAAAAAAATTTTCAGTTCACCGAAGAAGGGAGAGAATGTAAAGGCTGAAATTCCATACAACAATTTCAACCATACATATACGTAAATTCAAATCTGACGTCAGACCGTCAGCATAAAAACCAACACCAGCACTCACCCACCAAAATATAACATCGTAAATACCTGAAAGAAATAAGAAATATATTAATATATATTTGGTCATTTAAGTGTACAGACATTACCTGTGATCCACTAGCGAGATGAACCGCGGGCATTGATTCGTAAACCGCACAAACCTAAAGAAGAAGCAATAAACAAAAAGTGAATTTTATGAATGAATTTGGAAGTTTTTACATATTGTAATTTAAAACATACATTGAACATTTACTAAACAATAAACAACACATTTATTTAATAAACATTTTTTTTGCACTATTATTTAATAAACCTTTGATAATAGAAAAAAATATAATAAACAAATATATAGAATCAACCAACAACACTCACTGGTTACGTTTTTTTTTACGATAAACAAAAAAACATATCACAAGCAATACTTCTGATTTTTAGTTTATGTTATTTTTATTTTACACAAAAGAAATAAAAAAAAGACAAAATCACTGCGTTACTAAATTATATTTTTTTTATAAACATAAACAAAACACCGACGGAGGAAACAAACTACAAGTCCAAATTACACCAGCACTAATTTTATGCAGTAGCATTAAAATTCTATTTACCACATGTATTTAACACTCACTTATATTTTTATTTTGATACATATTATATGTATTTTAATTATAAATATATTTTTATATTAATTTTATATATTTTATTTTATATATAAAAAACACGAAATAAACAAAACGTAATCGCGGCGAAAACAAAGGAAGGCGAAGAAAAGTGCGCAAAAATGCAAATAACACAAAGAACACGACAATACACAAAATACACAAGAAAGACACGAAAAGCACAAAAAAAGTCAACTCGAACAACGAAGTTTACCGGTACGCTACACCAAAAAGCTCCGGTCAAATCAGTATATAAGAACGCGAATTTCACAAAGCGAACAACTTGCGTCTTGGAGATCAAACGATAAACAAGTTCAACTGGTCAATTCGATCAAATCAGGAAAATCTTAGTTCACAGGCTTAATCAGCCTAATCTGGTCAAGTTCGATCAAATCAGGAAAATCTTAGTTTACAGGCTTAATCAGCCTAATCTGGTCAAGTTCGATCAAATCAGGATAATCTTAGTTTACAGGCTTAATCAGCCTAATCTGGTCAAGTTCGATCAAATCAGGAAAATCTTAGTTCACAGGCTTAATCAGCCTAATCTGGTCAATTCGATCAAATCAGGATAATCTTAGTTTACAGGCTTAATCAGCCTAACCTGGTCAATTCGATCAAAGTAGGAAACTAATTTTCATTTAATTTTCTCTTTGATCATTCAGCCAAATTATCACATCCCTTAGTACAAAGACAGGAGTCTTCATAACAAACAAGCCAGAGCCAGTCGCCGAAACATCGTCATCTTTGACAGCAACTGATCTTATGTATAATTCATATACTGAGGTGACATAAGTCCACCCCTACGGAATAGTCACGCGCGGAAATCATAAATTTCTCCGATCCTTGGAAAATAATATTTCGTTTAACTGAATTGTAACCATTATAATTTAATAATATAATTCTTATAATAATATTTTGTTTATCTAAAATAATACCCATTATAATTGTTTTGTTTTTTTGAATAATTAAATAAAGTATTAATAAAATATATAAAATCTACGCTTTTATTTTGGTTCCTAAAGAAACTAGTCCCGAAGATATAAATTTTATTATAACGAACCTGGACAACCGCTTTGCATACCTCAGCAAATATAACGAACGAAAAAAGGTCGTTACGTGGCATGCATCGGCGTTGGCGCCAACATGTTTCGTAAGCGTCACATCATTTAATATTTTTGTCGTTTTTCCTAGAAAAACACCACGGCGTTCCTCAGGTATTTGAATTAATCGGCGGATTAATTCGTTTTTATTACCACTTGTTTTACATCCAAGCTCCTCCAACCAAGCTTTTAATTCAACTAAAGTATAAAGTTGAAATTTTTTGATGTCAGACATTTTATTAATGCTGAGTAATCCCACTTCTGATATTTTAAACAATAGTTTTTCTTTATTTTTAGCTCATTTCAGTTTTTTACTCTTCTCGTACAATGCTTAACTATAACTGACTCGTTTCATACTACCATATATATCAAAAACTATGTTTCACTTTTAATTTAGCGTTGCCACAGTTTTAAACTCAATTCCGATTTCAGCAGCAGAAAACACCACCCCTAAAGACAATAAAATTTACAGATCCAGTAAAGTACTTACAAATAATGATCTCCGCATCGATTTCTGCGATCTCCGCATCATATATGATTTCCTGATTAATCCTGAAAACTGTATCAACTGCACTCCTACCTTCACTCCAGTTTCCATTTTCCGTACTTTTGCTGTAAAGGAACACATTATACCGGCAGCTTCGAATGTCAA
>NC_051846.1:222164202-222167707 GCF_002237135.1 Teleopsis dalmanni | reverse complement strand
TGTTGGAAATGTATAATCATAATTGAATAGTAGGCTATTCTTATTTGATTAACTGTATTTAAATTTTGTAAAAATATAGAAATAGATTAACTTTTGACTTCCGATGAGAATAAAGTTAAATTGTAAAAACACAAATTAACAGTTGGCGACGAGGAAATGGATGCTCAGGCACTCGCGACAGTTCTAAGAGAGTTCTCATTAGCAAATCAAGAATTTTTTGAGAAAATATTAAACAAAAATGAAGAAGTATTGAGAAGCGTGATTAACGGGAAAAAATCCGCTAATTCAACTCCAACCTTTCGACGGTTTGAGAAAAATGTTGAAAAGTGGTCGATATATATTCAGCAGATGCATCAACATTTTGTGGCACATCAAGTGAAAGACGATGTATTAAAACGCGCATGTTTCCTTTCGTGGATAGGTACAGAGACATTTGAACTTATTCAAAAGTTATGTGACAATAATATAGAGAATAAGTCTTTTGGTGAACTACTAGCAAAATTGGATAATCATTTTGCGGAAAAACAGCATATATTAGCAGCACGTTTTAAATTTCATTTAATACGAATGAAAGCAAATCAATCATATGCTGAGTGGGTGGCAGAACTGCGTGGTGCGGCTAAAGAGTGCATGTTCCTATGTACTAGTGAAACTTGCCAGCAATCGTTTATAGATAATTGTATACGAGATAATGGTTGTGATACACACACCACACGATAAAGTCCGTAGTGCCGCGTTGCAGAAAACAAACCCATCGCTAGAGGAAGTACTGCAGATAGCAGCAATATATGAAGCAACGGTTAAAACTTGTAACGAAATTAGAGGTGAAGATATCAGTCAAACAGTTAATGAAGTTAATCACAGTTCAAGTAAGAAAGTTAAACAGAATCGAAGTAATATTAAGTCCCGAAATTCAGTGAAGGGAGGACAATCGTGTCCAGCTTGTGGGAAAGCACATCAAAGAAATCAATGTTATCATTACAAGAACAAAACAAAGTGTCGGTTATGTACAAAGCAAGGTCATATTGCTGCAGTTTGTCAATCAGCAGTGACAGGTATTCAGCAGAATTCTAATTTTAAGGTTCGAAGACAGGAACAAAATAGAGCAAGAGATGTATATTCTATGAGTGATGTTTCATTTGAGTCAATTAATGCGAACGAAACAACGGAAGTTAAATCAGTTGATTCGCAACTTAGTTCATCTAAAATTTTCGTTGACCTCAATATAAATAACGAAATTTTAACATTTCAAGTAGATACTGGTGCAACATGTTCCTTAATTGGTTTGGCGGCATATAAACAACTGGGTAGACCTAGTTGTGGGCCTACGAATAAAGTTCTGAGAGCGTATGGAGGAGCTGTTATTTTTCTTAAGGGTTCTCTCAGAGTAAATGTCAAGTATGGAAATATTACTCGAAGCCTTGAGATACTTGTAGTTAACGATGAATATGTTACTAACATACTGGGATTGGATTTGTTTACAGTATTAAATTTCAAACTGCAGTTACCTGTTATTGAATGTTATGCAAATAATCCTTGTGACAGTCAACAAAGTTTAACCGCATCTCTACATGAACTCAGATGTCAACATACTAACATTTTTTCTTCGAAATTGGGGCGTTGTACGTTGTTCAAAGCTGAAATCAGATTGAAGTCAGATGCTAAGCCTAAATTCTTTAAACCATACAACCTGCCGTTTGCGAAAAGAGAAGACGTTCGCATCGAAATTGATCGGTTGGTAAATATTGGAGTTTTGAAAGCTATCAGAAGCAGCGTCTGGGCCGCTCCTATAGTTGTAGTGTCAAAGCCAAATGGAAAATTACGTATTTGTGCAGATTTCAGAATTGGTGTGAACTCGCAAATTGAGATTGACAGGTATCCAATTCCTAGAGTTGAGGAACTTTTTTATAAACTTCAAGGAGGACAATTTTTCACAAAAATTGATCTTAGTGAAGCGTACTTGCAAGTAGAATTGTCTGACGCAACAAAAGAACTTCTAGTAATTAATACGCCATTTGGTTTGTTCCAGTTTCAACGATTGCCATTCGGTATTGCCAGTGCTCCTGGCATATTTCAACGTCTTATGGAAGAAGTAACCGCTGGAATACCGAATTGTGCAGTCTATTTAGATGATATAATCGTAACAGGTCGAAATAATAAAGAACATTTGAATAATGTTTTCAAAATTTTTCAACGTTTGGAAGAATACGGCCTGACATGTAAAAGCGAAAAATGTAGTTTTGCGCAAGAGCAGGTAGATTATGTTGGACACGTAATCAATGTGAATGGATTAATGCCCACAGGAAAACGTGTAGAGGCAATCAAATTAATGCCGCGTCCTCGTAATATTCAAGAAGTTGAAGCTTTCATTGGAAAAGTTAATTATTATAACAAATTCATTAAACAGTTTTCCATATTAGCTGCTCCTTTAAATGAACTAAGGAAAAAGAATGCTGTGTTTAAATGGACAGCATATCATGAAGATGCTTTTCAAGCATTGAAAAATGCTATGATCAAAGCTACGGAACTCGTTCATTATGATGATAAGAAGCCTATAGTGTTAGCAGTAGATGCATCTAAGTATGGAATCGGCGCAGTAATTTCACATCGTTATGCTGATGGTTCAGAGAAGCCAATCGCGTATGCTTCAAAAAAATTAAACAGCAGCCAAGAACGCTATTCTCAAATCGAAAAAGAGGCATTAGCAATAATTTATGGAGTGACCAAGTTTCATCAATATCTTTATGGAAGACGTTTTGAATTAATAACTGATCATCAAGCGTTGACAACACTGTTTAATCCGAATAGAAAGTTGCCAGTGATGGCGTTGCATCGTTTACAGCGTTGGGCTATTGTACTTCAAGCATATGAATACATTATACGGTTCAAAAGTTCATCTCAGAATGCTAACGCTGATGCTCTTTCCAGATTGCCGTGTGGGGATGACATACAATTTGATAGAAAGGAAGTTGTGATGTTAGATGATGTCGATACTGTTTATCAAAATGCTGTGGATTATCTTCCAGTAAATGCAACATTAGTAAAGGATATGACTGCTAATGACAACACTCTTCAACGTGTTAGCAGATATGTACAAGATGGCTGGCCTGAACAATTGCCGAAATCTGAAGGTAGTATCAAACCGTACTTTAATCACAGATTTTGCTTATCATTTCAGAATGGAGTGTTACTTCTTTAAGCTGAATATACTAGAGTGGTGCTACCGAAAGCACTGCAATCTCAAGTATTAAATTTGTTACACGGGGGTCATTGGGGTAAAGGTCGTATGAAACAGATGGCAAGACGATATGTGTGGTTTCCTCTTATTGATAAAGCCATAGAACGTATTCATGAATTTTCTGCATGGCCAGAATCTAGTAGGCCGTTGGATGAGTTCATTTGGATTTCGCGGGTCCATTCTTTAAAAGTATGTGGCTCATAGTTGTGGATGCATATTCAAAATTTCCATATATTGTGGAACTATCAACAATAACAGCTGTAACAA
>NC_051846.1:222156886-222164102 GCF_002237135.1 Teleopsis dalmanni | reverse complement strand
GCGATCCAAAGTGGATCCACTTTGGACAATTTGCCCACTGTGCTATATTTTTATATAATGAAAAATAAAAAGGTTTTTCGAACAATAGCGAACTACAACAACAAAAATTTATTTTATATTATTTTAATTAATTGAGTTTTTGGCTGACCATAAAAAATATTTGTATTGCTTGTGATTGAGATTTTGCCCAAATTTATTACATTCTTTTGACATACGAATAGGCCTAAGTGGATCCACTTAGGTCTATTGGCCTATTGTACTATAATTTTATATAATAAAATCACTTGTATAATAATATCACTTGTGATTGAAATTTTGCTTAAATTTATTGTATACTTTTGTATACAATACATTTTTTTGTCGTCAGATATTAAAGTTGTTTATATATCTTTCATGCGATATCTTTTAGTATCAATTTTATCTCAATTTGAGATAAATTTTGATGGATTGTCGGCTTTATCTACAGTTTGTGATATATCCGCATAAAAATTATTATTTTCATAACCACATAAAAAAAGTCAAGTGAAGATAAGACGAATTGGTGGCCAATACACATCATCAAAAGTTTAAATTACACGCCTACCATATTTCTCGCATAACAAAACAAAAAAGGAGAGGGGAATGTTGTGGATTCTGACATCGTCCTGTTGAAATCATATATATTCCAGGTCCATGTTAGATCATATATATTCCAGTGATTATAATTTAAACTGGTTCTATCAACTTATCTGATCAAATGCATGTTATTTAATGCCGTACCATGTAAATTCATAGAAAATATTCATATATGTATGTACATATGGATAGATATACTTACAAACTGTAAAAAGTACTACAACCAATATGAAATTATTTGAATTTTAAAAATTTCAAATGTGTAGCTTATATGTTTATAATAATTCTTTGTTGGATGAAATTTATTTGGAGTATTTATGCTTTGTTTGGAAGATATCAGAAATTAATTAATAAAAAATGTTTTCAATTCAATATTTGTTTATTTAAAACTAAACAAAATGTTTGAAAATAAAAAGAGAAACAGAAATAAAAATGTAGTAAAAATTGATCAGGTGAATTTGGGTTTGCTGCATTATTATTTTATCAATGTTTTCGGAAAGATTGCTTGAGTATATCGTAACCTTTAATTTAATGACTGCAATAACCAAGGGAATGGTTATTTATTAATTAATTAAAATTAGTCTAAAACATGAACAAATTAATAATATTCTCATATAATTTTGAGACAATTACAAAGTAAATTCTTTTTTAATTTTTGTTTACGATCTGATATTACAGATGGTGTTAGTAGATTGATAACTATAAAATTGTTTTTCGTAGTAACAACCAAATTTGCTCTTAGTAGACTATAATATGCTGAAGTAGTTTTGCTCTTAAAATAGATCATTAACAACGGGCGGTTTAGCTGCCCAGATTAAACTCACAACTTATACTTCTTTACTTTTACTTTTTACTATATCTCTAGAAAGGTTATCTTATATGGTTCGTGTCAAGTAAGATACCTGGTTTTAGTTGCTATCATAAGGCTAGTGCTATTTTTGTAGTTCCGATATGGATATTATATAGTCTAAGCTCAGAACCACATTAAATACACTAAGAGTTATGGTGTTACCATTTATTGTAGTGCAACTTAATCCCGTCTGTATAATGTTACAGCTGTCTTACACTAATTTTCAGTCGGATATCTTTTGATATTAAACAACTCTGTGGTGTTTCTTTCATTTTTGATGAACAGCAATTTATTTGTTATTTTGTCATACTGGAAATGATTGCTTATATTACACATAATAAAAAATAGTTACAAAATTAATATATTTTAATACAAATTTAGTAATTCATAATTAGAAATATTTATACTTAAAGTACATATTAATTAATAATTATACTATCTGTAAAATTTAACAAATGCAAAAACTTATATTTTGTTAATCACTTATTTATAAAATATTTATACTTATTTTAGTCAATATCACACTTTTGTTTCTTTTATTATAGAATTATATTAAAAACATATTGTTTTTCTTATACTACTAAATAACTTACTTTCTAATAAAAAAAACATTTTGTCTATCAAAAACAAATTGACTGAATTACTCTAATATAAATAAGTACTTAAAGTATATCAGTTTGATTTTCCCATTACGTTTGAACAAGGCGTTAATGGAACTCAATTTATGATTGTCTAATTGTGTTTGCATATGAACTAAGCAAATTAATTAATAAATATTAGCCAAGCATAAATTATAGGGAGTACACAGCACGAGGGAGTAAGCAAATAAATTAAATTCAATATCTACTTCAATGTTTAGATACTTTATCAACTCGCTACTCCCATACTAGCGCTTTCATCCTGTCGTTGGGGCGTATTATGTGTCATTTTGGCATATAAATTACAATGGAAAAAGTTAAATAAAAACGTCATACTTCATTATTCAATTCATAACAAAAAACAAAAAAAAAACAAAATAATAGAAACCATGCTTATGATATTAGCTCGTGCCTCATAGATAAGAACAGATAAAATACTTTTAGAAATCTGTAAATGCGTTCACATTGAATTAAGCACTGAATTTATACTTCATATGTACTTTACATTGCGGCACGAAAGTTATTTTGTATATAATTTTGTTGTTATTGTACTTGTACGTATGTAATTAACATATAATTATATTAAAAGTGTTTTTAAGTCGCCAATTAAAAAAAAATAGGGTGAGTGTGTGTGTGTATGATTTATTTTCCGCTGAAGTGAGTCAGCGATAATGTTTCGAAACTGTAAATCCCAAGCAAAATAATAGCCCACCTCATCGGAAGCTGTCTGGCAGGTATTGTTATTAGCTTTTTATAGATGAGAATATTTCGTACGTAAATACGATTTCTATTATTAGCAGAAATCAATTTACATACGAGTATAATAGCAAAAATGAAATTTAGTTAGTAACTAACAAAACAATCATGAAAAACAGGAAAAAAATTAGAATTGAAAATATTTATATTACTATAATTATATTACTATTATTAACTATTTAAAAAATTTTGTAAACTCTTCAATAAAGAGTTCGAGTTCTATATTATTAGCTTATATATATAATTTATATCCTACATATATGGTATAACGCCACTGCTTAAAAGTCTATTTGACTTTTCATTTACGACCCCAATCAAACAGTACATTAATTAGATCTTATCCCTTCATATTCTTACAATCTTAATTTATTGCAAATTGGTGTAACATTTACATAGAAATGTTGGAGAATTTTATTTATTTATTGGCAAAATATTAGAAATATATTTGAAAACTATAAACTAATGTTTCGGAAACGATAGCATAAAACTTTCAGATCTTACTGTGAGAACTAGTTAAGTTAAGTTAATACCAAAATGTCTAAAGTTGACGAGTTGATGAATATATAAGATTGTATTCAAAGCTTAACTTATAAATTTTTAGTTATTTCAAAGTTATTCTGGACACTATAATGTCAATCTAACTAACAGAGAATATTAGTCCAAATAAATAGAACAAGAAATTAAGTTATATGAACTTATTTCTAAAATCACCACTCAATAAGTAATGTGGGCAGAGTGCTTTAAATTTACATGGTCAACTTGATTGACGAACTGAGATGATTTTTCAATAAAAGATATGCTCTTATTATTTTAGATATCAAGTTACCGCATTATGATCCTAATTTCAATTTTTAAAATATTGTATAACTTTATAGGATAGGCATATCAATAGAAATATTTTACAGAGTTACTTATTTCAATATGTAATAGAAAAGAAACAAGCTACCATATCGACCATTAACTTATTATAATTATTAATTTTTTATAGCCGATTTAAAAATAAAAGATATATTTACCATTCTGTTCTTAATTTTTTATATGTTAATTTTTTCTTTTTGCTATGTGACAGTACTTTTAAGGCTTATGGTTCATTATAACAAAAGTTTTGATTTTATGGCTCAAGAAAAAAATTTGAAACTAATGTTCCATCACAAGTACACAGTTTGAACATAGATTGAAACGTTTAAAACGAAAGAGATTTGAACTCGTGAAAACAGATTGCTTACAAGAATATATTCCCTGCACATCGATGCTGTATTAGAGTTGTCGTAAGGATTTTCGTTTATGCCCTCATAAGGGCACGGTAATTATACGATAATTGTTTGAATTGCGATTTCAATGGATTTCAGTGGCATTCTCCAGTTTAGTGAAGGCGCTTGAAATTTCGAAGACGAACTATTTCTTTAATGTACTACGTCAAAGATATTTCGATTAAGAAAAATTGAGTGATTTTATATATTCTAGATAACATAGTTATTCAAAGTGTTGTAAAAAAAAGTCTTTTAAATGTTAAGTTCGCAGCTTTATGAATATGTTAAAATGTATAGTCTTTATCACCAACAATGATAGTTTGTTTTATAATAAAGAATCTATAATTAAGGGAAAAAGATAATATGTATATAATATTTACTTTACGAAAAACATCGACTGTCCAAAATAGTGACTTAAAAATTAACTCTCACTATAACTAAACTTTTAGCAATTCCATCTTAGACCTATAATGGTGTTCTTTATGTTTATTTGTTTATTTTATTTAAAGTAAAAAAAAAATGTGATTTATAGTAATTTGAAATAGAGAGTTCAGATACTGCGACATTTTCTGCTTATATTATGGTGAATTGAATATATAAGTACATAATTATAATACTATAAGAATGGAAGTTGACATATTTATCTTTAAACGGCTAAAATTTCTGTTTCATTAAATGCGAAGCTAAACATTTTCCCTAAATTGTTTCTCTGCATCTCTATTTTTCTAGGGTCATGTTGACATTTAGTAAAATAACACCAAGGAAGATTGTAAAACATTTTAAATAAATTATTTTGCTAATCTGCTGTTGGGTTTAGGAGAACCATTTCTCATCTTAGTTTAAACCATCTCCATCTTAGTTTAGAGATCCAACAAAGAAGGTGTAAATCATTTTAAGCACCTTATTTTACTAAACTGCAGTTGGTACTAGAAGTACTATACCATGTTGGGGAAACATAAAATACTATGGGAAGAAACACAACCTTTATAACTAATATTTTATTTGAAAAGTTAAATTTTAATCGTGTATTGATAAAAGAGTTCAAGATCTTAATAATTTTATTTTTCAAATCTAAATATTTATAAAAGATATAAAATATAATGTAAAAATATAACATAAAAGATTTACTTCCCCACAAATATACTTCATATACAGCTTCAATAATGTCAATATTTAAGCATGCGAATGATATATTTAAGTACATTAGAAGAGAAGAGAAAGAACGGGGTACTAGCTCTCTTAAATATATTGATGTATATTTTTCTAGATATCTTTAATTCTTTAATATAAAAATTTTACACCCTAAGTAACTAAACAATCCCTTCTGCTTTGGGGTATTTAATTCAAATTTAAATTAGTTAGATCACTAAATATTTTCTGCTCTAATTTGTAATACTTAAATTTCCCGGGAAACAAACCCAATAACGAATGCCTCAAATATTAATATTTTCCATATATATAGTTTATTTTTTTTGTTTTGTTTAATTATTAAATTAATTATAATTGTGCACACTAATTTTACTTCCGTCAATGTTGTACGAGTATAGTGGTAATCGATGGTATTTATTGCATGTGTCACGAGATGATTTATGTTATTAACCAATCACCAAATAAACCAATAAGCCACCTACGGTCACATTTGCCGGCACTCGTCCCTTAAATATTTGCTAATAGCTGTCATTGTTGATTTTGACCCATTGTTTTGTTTTCGGTTTAGCAGTAGTTCGTTAATTCAAGGACAATTCACTTAAAAACTCTTTCCGGTAACTTGTCGACATGTGTTTACTTACGTATCCTTATGTGCGCTTTGGGAGGGCACTAGTTACATTCCGAACATTCTTTCTAACCTCAAAGTATTAAGCAAACATTTTATTTAAATTATGCGACAGGATGTCAGTCAACAGACAAGAAAATAAGTTAATTTCGTTTCCCTTGAAATGTTTAATTATTCTCAGAACAAAATTATAAACAGAATGTGCTTAAAATGCAACAGGATATAGTTTTACAAATTCCTCGAAAGTTATAGAATTAATTTGAAATTTGTTTATACATATTTTATTTATTAACATATTTGTAAAATCCCCCACCCACTTTGACTTCGATACTGCGTATAACCCACGCATGTTGATTATTGTGAAAAGTGGAAGATATATATACGTACCATAATTACAATTTAGAATGATAAATTAATATCTAAAATTAAAATTAATTTACTGGAAAAGGTCATTTAATAAGAATTTTCGAAGGATAACCTTACAATACTAACAAAATGGTTTCTGTGTATTATATTTATAGATATCTATTCTCTGTACATGTTAAGAATAAATGTTTAGGGAATTGTGATTGGGATGAGTTCTTTCATTTTTTATATAAAACGAATAACAAGCCTTGAAAAGCTAACAATGAAGTAAAGTGCAGTTATACACATAAGTGTAATTAGTAAAACCAAATAAAGATATATTTTTTTACGTTAAAAGTATGACAATGTTGCCACCTTATGCACAAATATTATTATTAGTCGTATTCCAACAGAAGCTTAGACTTGTTGCACAGAATCTTCAACTATTTGTATCTAAAGCAATATAAAGTAATTTATTTAAAGATTTGTCAGCTTCATTTGTTATCGCTCTTCTCCAGATGTTACATAGTCTTCCTCTGTTTCTGTTGCCTTGGGGGTTCCATAGAACTGTTGCGTGGCATTTTTCGTTGTACGACTTTCGAAAAGCATGGCCAAGCAAATTATATTTCGAACGCTTGACTTGTTTTTTGATATATTCTTGGTTTGTTCGTTGAAGTAGTTCCATATTTGAAATTCTACTTCGCCACCAAATTTTCAAAATATTACACAGGCATCTGTTGGTCTAGCTTTGGATTACATAGAGGCATTGTAAACATGAATTTTTGTTTAAAGAGATATTTCATTTGAATTCCATATACTATGAATGCTATTCTGGCTTTTGATATTCTTATATCCAAATTTCTTGTTGCGTCTCAATGTGTCTTAACGTAGTTACCCAAATAGCAGAACTCATTGACGTACTCGATTGATCTACCCTCAGATATGTACAGATAGCAACATACAAATTTATTATATATTATATCGTAAA
>NC_051846.1:222145117-222156786 GCF_002237135.1 Teleopsis dalmanni | reverse complement strand
ATGGAGTACAGTTAATTTCAGCTAAACAAATTCTTAATCAAATAAAAGCTGTAGGAAATAAAAAAAACAAAAAACCAAATATAATATTGAAATTTTATAAAATCAATTATATTATAACCTCCAATTACAAAAATAAAAGATAACAAAATTAAAGCTTATCTCACTTCATAAGAAATAGTTTGACCAACAGCTTTTAAGCCTCCAAATAATAAGTAATTAGAATTTCTTGATCAACCTGCAATTATTACAGTATAAAATCCTATTCTAGTATTTCTTAAAAAAAAATAATAAACTTAAATTAAATCTATTAAATTTTCTTAATATAGGTATACATATTCACACTAATAAAAATGAAAATAATGAAAAAATAAGAGCATAATAATAAGAAATATAATTTGATATTAATGGATAAGTTTGTTCCTTAGCAAATAATTTAATTGCATCACTAAAAGGTTGAATTATTTCAATAAATCCAACTGTATTTGGACCTTTACGAATTTGAATATATCCTAAAACTTAACACTCTAATAAAGTCTAAAAAGCTACACCCACTAAAACACAAATAATTAATAATAAACTTCTTAATAAAGATAAAAAAAAAATTCATTTAAAAACAAGGAATATTTACAATTTTTAAATTATATAAATAAATTCTAAATTTATTGCACTAATCTCCCAAAATAGTAATTAAATTAATTCATTAAATAAATTTCTTAAAAATAAATATTAATTCCTTCAAAAATAGAAACCAACCTGGCTTATACCGGTTTGAACTCAGATCATGTAAGAATAAAAAGTCGAACAGACTTAATATTTAAACTTGTACATTTAAATATGAATCTTAATCCAACATCGAGGTCGCAAACTTTTTTATCGATAAGAACTCTACGCTTTTATCCCTAATGTAACTCAATTTCTTAATCACTAATAATGGATCACTTAATCATAAATAAATGATAAAAATTATTAAAAGTTATTTTAATTTTAATTTCACCCCAATAAAATTAATTAATAAATTAATGACTTAAAAATCAAAATAAATCAAAAACTATTAAATAATTAAGATTTATAGGGTCTTCTCGTCTTTTGAATATATTTTAGCTTTTTAACTAAAAAATAAAATTCTATTAAAATTGTAAATGAAACAGTCTATATCTCGTCCAACCATTCATTCCAGCCTTCAATTAAAAGACTAATGATTATGCTACCTTTGCACCTTTGTTAATATACTGCGGCCTTTTAAATTTTTCAATTTTCAGGTTAAACTTTAAATAAAATACAAAAAGAGATGTTTTTGGTTAACAGGCGAATATAAAATTTGACGAATTCTTTATTTAAACTTTTCAATCATATTAATCAAAATATATCAATATACTAATTTTATCATTATTATTTAACAAATTAAATTTTAAAAAAAATTTAAATAAATAATTAAAATATAATAAATATTTAACATTAAAAAATAAATTATAACAAATTTTTTAATAATTGCTAATTCTAAGCATATAATTAATTTAAACATTCAAAACTTATAACAATTTAATTTACAGTTTATCCCATAAAATATTAAATTAATTATTTATTGAAATTTATACAAATAAATTAAATCACAATTAATTCTAAATTAAATTTATTTCTTAAAAAACTAGAAACCATGTAAAACGAAAAACATTTCATTTCTAAAAATATATTAAAAATGATATTATTACCTCAACTTTTATAAATTTTTAACTCTTAATAAATCGAGCAAAATATTTAAATAAATATTATTTATTTAATAAACCCTGATACACAAGGTACAATAATTAAAATTTTCTTTTAATATAAATATTTTTCAATATATTTCAATATTATTACACAACACTAATACACTATAATAAAAAATATTTTTTCAATAAACTTATAAATTTATAATTATTTTAAATATTAAATTTAAATAAATAAAATAAATAATAAAAATTAAAATTATAAATTTATAATTATTTTTAATATTAAATTTAAATAAATAAAATAAATAATAAATAAATTTAGATCAATTCATAATGATTTGCATAAAAATCTTTTCAATGTAAATGAAATACTTTACTAATTAAGCTTTAAATTGTCATTCTAGATACACTTTCCAGTACATCTACTATGTTACGACTTATCTTATTTTAAAATAAGAGCGACGGCCGATATGTACATATTTTAGAGGTAAAATCAATTTATTTGTCTTTATAAATTAACTTCCAATTCCACTTTTAATTAATTTTTCATATTAATATTCATATAAATACTATTAATGTAACTCATCTCTACTTAAATATAAGCTGAAATAAAATTTATCTATAAATTTAAGAAAATTATTACTCTTTTAAAATATTCTGATAACGATAGATTACAGTATATGAACCGATTGCAAATTTAAGTAAGGTTCAACGTGGATTATCAATTATAGGACAAGCTCCTTTGAATAGACTAAACTACCGCCAAATTTTTTAATTTTCAAGAACATAACTATTACTACCTAAAAATTTTAAATTACATTTTAAATAATAGGGTATCTAATCCTAGTTTATACCAAAAATTTTTTAGCTTCAATCATACTTAATAAAATTTAAAATTAAATTATAATTTCACCTAATAATTTAATTTTAAATTTAACATAAATGTATTTAACTAATTTTAAAATAAAATATTTATATTATTTGTTTAACCGCAACTGCTGGCACAAATTTTGTTAATATTATAAATACAACTAATTCTAAATTTCTTAAATTATTAATATGAATTACTGCGAATATATAAAATAAATCAATTTTTGAAATTAATTAATAATCACACAAAAATTTACATGTAAAATTAATTTTAAACAATCTAATAAGCTAAAATCAAACTTTATACATATTTACAAAAATATTATATTTAATATAAATTTATTACTTATTTTTTAATAAATAATAAAATTTAATAAATATACATAAATTAAATAAAATATTTATTAATCCATAAAAATAATTCCTACCCACAATTTTGTCCCCTTTATACCATACATATTTACAAAAATTTTAAATGAAAAATAATTTTATTATCCATTTTTTAATAAATAATAAAATTTAATAAATATCCATAAACTAAATAAAATATTTATTAATCCATAAAAATAATTCTTTCCTCACATTTTTGCCCCCTTTAATACATATTTACAAAAATTTTAAATGAAAAATAATTTTATTATCCATTTTTTAATAAATAATAAAATTTAATAAATATCCATAAACTAAATAAAATATTTATTAATCCATAAAAATAATTCTTTCCTCACATTTTTCCCCCTTTAATACATATTTACAAAAATTTTAAATGAAAAATAATTTTATTATCCATTTTTTAATAAATAATAAAATTTAATAAATATCCATAAACTAAATAAAATATTTATTAATCCATAAAAATAATTCTTTCCTCACATTTTTGCCCCTTTAATACATATTTACAAAAATTTTAAATGAAAAATAATTTTATTATCCATTTTTTAATAAATAATAAAATTTAATAAATATCCATAAACTAAATAAAATATTTATTAATCCATAAAAATAATTCTTTCCTCACATTTTTGCCCCCTTTAATACATATTTACAAAAATTTTAAATGAAAAATAATTTTATTATCCATTTTTTAATAAATAATAAAATTTAATAAATATCCATAAACTAAATAAAATATTTATTAATCCATAAAAATAATTCTTTCCTCACATTTTTGCCCCTTTAATACATATTTACAAAAATTTTAAATGAAAAATAATTTTATTATCCATTTTTTAATAAATAATAAAATTTAATAAATATCCATAAACTAAATAAAATATTTATTAATCCATAAAAATAATTCTTTCCTCACATTTTTCCCCCTTTAATACATATTTACAAAAATTTTAAATGAAAAATAATTTTATTATCCATTTTTTAATAAATAATAAAATTTAATAAATATCCATAAACTAAATAAAATATTTATTAATCCATAAAAATAATTCTTTCCTCACATTTTTCCCCCTTTAATACATATTTACAAAAATTTTAAATGAAAAATAATTTTATTATCCATTTTTTAATAAATAATAAAATTTAATAAATATCCATAAACTAAATAAAATATTTATTAATCCATAAAAATAATTCTTTCCTCACATTTTTGCCCCTTTAATACATATTTACAAAAATTTTAAATGAAAAATAATTTTATTATCCATTTTTTAATAAATAATAAAATTTAATAAATATCCATAAACTAAATAAAATATTTATTAATCCATAAAAATAATTCTTTCCTCACATCTTTGCCCCCTTTAATACATATTTACAAAAATTTTAAATGAAAAATAATTTTATTATCCATTTTTTAATAAATAATAAAATTTAATAAATATCCATAAACTAAATAAAATATTTATTAATCCATAAAAATAATTCTTTCCTCATTAGTTATATATATTAGTATAGTTAATTATAATTTTTTATTATTTTAATTTAAACGTATACCTAGTTAGATTAATAAAATTATATTAATATAAATATTTAATTAATTAATAGATATATATTAATTTTGAATCAAAAATTTGGGGATGTATAAATCGGTTAGGATCTCCTATTTTTTAATATTTATATATTTATCTAATGTTCCATTAAAAAATATTGCCAAATATATAAAGATTTAATTAATTAATATATATATATCAAACAATTATAATATTAACCCTATTAAATTAAATTATTTATATTAAATTCCACCCTTATATATTTATATATATAGTATATTTAATAATTATGTAATATTTAATATTTTAAATTATGAAATTTATAATTATATATAAATAAATCTATTTATATAAATATATTAATTTAATATATAGTTATATATATAGGAAAAATAAAATTATCTGTAAATATTTTTATTTTTAAAAAATAAAAATTGAAATTAAAATAAAATTATATATAAATAATATTTATTAAGTATAAAAAAATAAAAAATTTAAAAATACATATTAATTTTTAAATAATAATTAATTTTCCATTTAAAATTTAAATAAAAAAATTTTAAATATTAATTAATATACTATAAATAATTTTTTTTAATCAAAAATATATTAATTTTTATAAATTTATTTATTAATATATATATACTTATTATTTTTTTTATTGTTTTTAATTTAAACTATACTAGGTTAGATCAATAAATATCTATATTAATATAAATATTTAATTAATTTATAGATATATATTAATTTTGAATCAAAAATTTGGGGATGTATAAATCGGTAAGGATCTCCTATTTTTTAATATTTATATATTTATCTAATGTTCCATTAAAAAACATTGCCAAATATATAAATATTTAATTAATTAATATATATATATCAAACAATTATAATATTAACCCTATTAAATTAAATTATTTATATTAAATTCCACCCTTATATATTTATATATATAGTATATTTAATAATTATGTAATATTTAATATTTTAAATTATGAAATTTATAATTATATATAAATAAATCTATTTATATAAATATATTAATTTAATATATAGTTATATATATAGGAAAAATAAAATTATCTGTAAATATTTTTATTTTTAAAAAATAAAAATTGAAATTAAAATAAAATTACATATAAATAATATTTATTAAGTATAAAAAAATAAAAAATTTAAAAATACATATTAATTTTTAAATAATAATTAATTTTCCATTTAAAATTTAAATAAAAAAATTTTAAATATTAATTAATATACTATAAATAATTTTTTTTAATCAAAAATATATTAATTTTTATAAATTTATTTATTAATATATATATACTTATTATTTTTTTTATTGTTTTTAATTTAAACTATACTAGGTTAGATCAATAGATATCTATATTATTATAAATATTTAATTAATTTATAGATATATATTAATTTTGAATCAAAAATTTGGGGATGTATAAATCGGTAATCTCCTATTTTTTAATATTTATATATTTATCTAA
The DNA here is from genome assembly GCF_002237135.1 of Teleopsis dalmanni. NCBI lineage: Eukaryota > Metazoa > Arthropoda > Insecta > Diptera > Diopsidae > Teleopsis > Teleopsis dalmanni. Next base: position 222,150,762 of record NC_051846.1, on the reverse strand, counting down.
TGTTCCATTAAAAAATATTGCCAAATATATAAATGTTTAATTAATTAATATATATATCAAACAATTATTATATTAACCCTATTAAATTAAATTATTTATATTAAATTCCACCCTTATATATTTATATATATAGTATATTTAATAATTATGTAATATTTAATATTTTAAATTATGAAATTTATAATTATATATAAATAAATCTATTTATATAAATATATTAATTTAATATATAGTTATATATATAGGAAAAATAAAATTATCTGTAAATATTTTTATTTTTAAAAAATAAAAATTGAAATTAAAATAAAATTACATATAAATAATATTTATTAAGTATAAAAAAATAAAAAATTTAAAAATACATATTAATTTTTAAATAATAATTAATTTTCCATTTAAAATTTAAATAAAAAAATTTTAAATATTAATTAATATACTATAAATAATTTTTTTTAATCAAAAATATATTAATTTTTATAAATTTATTTATTAATATATATATATATATACTTATTATTTTTTTATTGTTTTTAATTTAAACTATACTAAGTTAGATCAATAGATATCTATATTATTATAAATATTTAATTAATTTATAGATATATATTAATTTTGAATCAAAAATTTGGGGATGTATAAATCGGTAAGGATCTCCTATTTTTTAATATTTATATATTTATCTAATGTTCCTTAAAAAATATTGCCAAATATATAAATATTTAATTAATTAATATATATATATCAAACAATTATAATATTAACCCTATTAAATTAAATTATTTATATTAAATTCCACCCTTATATATTTATATATATAGTATATTTAATAATTATGTAATATTTAATATTTTAAATTATGAAATTTATAATTATATATAAATAAATCTATTTATATAAATATATTAATTTAATATATAGTTATATATATAGGAAAAATAAAATTATCTGTAAATATTTTTATTTTTAAAAAATAAAAATTAAAATTAAAATATAATTATATATAATATTATTTTATTAAGTATAAAAATAAAAAAATTTAAAATAATTTAAATTTTTAATTTTTAAACTTTTTTTCATTTAAATTTTTTTTAAATATGTATTAAATATTAATTAATATATTATAAATAATTTTTTTTAATCAAATATATTAATTTTATAAATTTATTTATTAAAATATATATATTAATTAATTTTTATTATTTTTAATTTAAACTATACTAAGTTAGATCAATAAATATCTATATTAATATAAATATTTAATTAATTTATAGATATATATTAATTTTGAATCAAAAATTTGGGGATGTATAAATCGGTAAGGATCTCCTATTTTTTAATATTTATATATTTATCTAATGTTCCATTAAAAAATATTGCCAAATATATAAATATTTAATTAATTAATATATATATATCAAACAATTATAATATTAACCCTATTAAATTAAATTATTTATATTAAATTCCACCCTTATATATTTATATATATAGTATATTTAATAATTATGTAATATTTAATATTTTAAATTATGAAATTTATAATTATATATAAATAAATCTATTTATATAAATATATTAATTTAATATATAGTTATATATATAGGAAAAATAAAATTATCTGTAAATATTTTTATTTTTAAAAAATAAAAATTAAAATTAAAATATAATTATATATAAGTAATATTTATTAAGTATAAAAAAATAAAAAATTTAAAAATACATATTAATTTTTAAATAATAATTAATTTTCTATTTAAAATTTAAATAAAAAAATTTTAAATATTAATTAATATGCTATAAATAATTTTTTTTAATCAAAAATATATTAATTTTTATAAATTTATTTATTAATATATATATATACTTATTATTTTTTTTATTGTTTTTAATTTAAACTATACTAAGTTAGATCAATAAATATCTATATTAATATAAATATTTAATTAATTTATAGATATATATTAATTTTGAATCAAAAATTTTGGGGATGTATAAATCGGTTAAGGATCTCCTATTTTTTAATATTTATATATTTATCTAATGTTCCATTAAAAAATATTGCCAAATATATAAATATTTAATTAATTAATATATATATATCAAACAATTATTATATTAACCCTATTAAATTAAATTATTTATATTAAATTCCACCCTTATATATTTATATATATAGTATATTTAATAATTATGTAATATTTAATATTTTAAATTATGAAATTTATAATTATATATAAATAAATTTATTTATATAAATATATTAATTTAATATATAGTTATATATATAGGAAAAATAAAATTATCTATAAATATTTTTATTTTTAAAAAATAAAAATAAAAATTAAAATAAAACTATATATAAATAATATTTATTAAGTATAAAAAAAATAAAAATTTTAAAACACATCTTAAATTTTAAATTTTAAATAATTTTCCATTTAAAATTTAAATAAAAAATTTTTAATATTATAAAAATATATTAAAAATAATATTTATTTAATATTTATAAATAACAACAAAACAACAAATATAAAAATGAATAAAATTAATTTAATATTTAAAATTTAATAACGTACTTAAAAAGTTAAATAAACACAAAAAAATATACAAAACCATATTTAAATAAATTTTTTATAAAATACACCAAAATCCTTAAAAAATAAAAATCCATCTTAAATTTTAAATGGAAAATTTTAAATGAATTGCCTGATTAAAGGGTTACTTTGATAGAGTAAATCATGTGGTTTACCATATTCATTATATTTAATAGAATTAAACTATTCCTAAAAGAATCAAAATCTTATGTGCTTCTTACACTAAAATATATTTATATGTATATATTAAAATTATTTTTATTAAATTTAAAAAGATAAGCTAATTAAGCTAATGGGTTCATACCCCATTTATAAAGGTTTTAACCCTTTTTTTTTAATTTTTATTAATTCATCTAAAATTTTATTTTTTTTAATTATAATCATAGGAACAATAATTACTATATCTTCAAATTCATGACTAATAGCATGAATAGGATTAGAAGTTAATTTATTAGCCTTTATTCCTTTAATTAATTATAAAAATAACTTAATATCCTCTGAAGCTTCTTTAAAATATTTTTTAATTCAAGCATTCAGATCAGTTATTCTTTTATTTTCAATTATTCTAATTTTAAAAAATAATTCAATTAATGAATCTTTAGAAAAAAATTATTTAATAATCCTTTCTTCTTTACTAACAAAAATAGGAGCCGCCCCTCTCCATTTTTGATTTCCTAGAGTCTCAGAAAGATTATCATGAATAAATCTAATTATTTTAATAACTTGACAAAAACTCGCCCCTTTAAGTTTAGTCTCTTATATTAGAAATAATTATTTAATAAGAATAAGAATTATTTTTTCTGCTATTATTGGAGCCATTGGAGGATTAAACCAAACTTCTTTACGAAAATTAATAGTTTTTTCTTCAATTAATCATATCAGATGAATATTAATTTCAATAAATTCTAATAATATAATATGACTAAATTATTTTTTATTTTATTGTTTTTTATCCATTACATTAATATTAATATTTAATGTCTATAAACTAACACATATTAATCAACTTTTCATAATTTTTAATAAAATAAAAAATTTTAAATATTTAACTTTTATAAATTTTTTATCTTTAGGAGGATTACCCCCCTTTTTAGGATTTTTACCAAAATGATGAGTTATTCAATATATAATTATTAATAATAGAATAATATTATTAATAATTCTTTTGATAACTTCCTTAATTACCCTATTTTTTTACCTTCGTTTAACTTATTCAGCATTTATAATAAATTTTTTTGAATCAAAAATTTTATATTATAATTTAAACAAAAATAAGTTTAATTTCATTTATTTAATCATTTCATTTTTTCTAGATTTGGTCTTTTATTAGTTTCAATAATTTTTTATCTTTATTAAATTAAAGGTTTTAAGTTAATGAAACTAATAGCCTTCAAAGCTGGAAATATGAAATAATTCTTAAGCCTTAGTATAAAATACACCGTTAGAATTGCAGTCTAAAATCATTTATTTGACTATAAAGCCAGCTATTGATTAAAAAGAAATAATTCTTATAAATAGATTTACAATCTATCGCCTAAATTTCAGCCATTTAATCAATCGCGACAATGGCTTTTTTCTACTAATCATAAAGATATTGGAACCCTTTATTTTCTATTTGGTGCATGAGCTGGTATAGTGGGAACTTCTTTAAGAATTTTAATTCGGGCAGAATTAGGACACCCAGGAGCTTTAATTGGAGACGATCAAATTTATAATGTAATTGTTACAGCACACGCCTTCATTATAATTTTTTTATAGTAATACCAATCATAATTGGTGGATTTGGAAATTGATTAGTACCTTTAATACTAGGAGCCCCAGATATAGCTTTCCCACGAATAAATAATATAAGATTTTGGTTATTACCTCCTTCTTTAACTCTTCTTTTAATAAGAAGTATAGTTGAAAACGGAGCTGGAACAGGATGAACTGTTTATCCACCCTTATCTTCTATTATTGCTCATGGAGGAGCTTCCGTTGATTTAGCTATTTTTTCACTACATTTAGCAGGAATTTCTTCTATTTTAGGAGCTGTAAATTTTATTACTACTGTTATTAATATACGATCTTCAGGAATTACTTTTGATCGAATACCTTTATTTGTTTGATCTGTTGTAATTACTGCATTATTATTATTATCTTTACCTGTTCTAGCAGGTGCTATTACAATATTATTAACTGATCGAAATATAAATACTTCATTTTTTGACCCTGCTGGTGGAGGAGACCCAATCTTATACCAACATTTATTTTGATTTTTTGGGCATCCAGAAGTTTATATTTTAATTCTTCCAGGATTTGGAATAATTTCTCATATTATTAGACAAGAATCAGGAAAAAAGGAAACTTTTGGATCTTTAGGAATAATTTATGCTATATTAGCTATTGGATTATTAGGATTTATTGTATGAGCTCATCACATATTTACAGTAGGTATAGATGTTGACACCCGAGCTTATTTTACGTCAGCAACAATAATTATTGCTGTTCCAACAGGAATTAAAATTTTTAGTTGATTAGCTACAATTCATGGAACCCAATTGAATTATTCTCCTACTACTATATGAGCTTTAGGATTTGTATTTTTATTTACAGTTGGAGGATTGACAGGAGTAGTTCTAGCTAATTCTTCTGTTGATATCATCTTACATGATACCTATTATGTTGTAGCCCATTTTCATTACGTCTTGTCAATAGGAGCTGTATTTGCTATTATAGCTGGATTTATTCATTGATACCCTCTATTTACAGGATTATATATAAATGCAAAACTTTTAAAAAGTCAATTTATAATTATATTTATTGGAGTAAATTTAACCTTTTTCCACAACATTTTTTAGGATTAGCTGGTATACCTCGACGATACTCAGATTATCCAGATGCTTATACTATATGAAATATTATTTCAACAATTGGATCTACAATTTCATTATTAAGAATTATTTTATTTCTATATATTATTTGAGAAAGTATAATTATAAACCGACAAATAATTTACTCAATTCAATTAAATTCTTCAATTGAATGATTTCAAAATTCTCCTCCTGCTGA
>NC_051846.1:222135662-222145017 GCF_002237135.1 Teleopsis dalmanni | reverse complement strand
AAAAATATACAGCGCGCGAATTTTAAATGAGAATTTCCGAAAACTTTTCGGTCACAATGTATATGGCAAAATGCATATATGCAGGCGCCACTGATCTGTTGTTCACAAATTCAGTTTATCATATACGAAATACTATCCAATACTATCTAACTATTTATTGTTAGTGTGACATTAGTACATACGAAGTTAATAAATGGAATAATGCTGATAATACCATCGATGTCTCGGACGAGGATGATGGATCTGATGACGAAAATATAGAAGAAAATAATTTAGAAATTATTAAACATAAAGATGCCATAAATCATTTCGAAAAATGCATAAAGTGGGCGATTAACAATAATGAAACTTCAAAATTAGCTGTACTAGAGAACTACAAGAAAAAGCTGTTCAGAAAAGTCTTGAGTGTAGTAAAAAACAAACAAAAATTAATGATTTTTTTTACTCTACACTATGATTGAATGCGTCCTTTCTTATAAATAATTTTTGTAACAACCGAATAAAAAATACTTTTAAATAAATATATACTCGTACGTGTTTATAAGTTAATTTATGAACTCAAATATATGAAATCTCCTAAAAATAACCATATTGGTAGGTAAATGTATAACATTCGATATTACGAATTTTTCGATATAACGAACAAGGGGTACAACATAAAATTCGTTATATTGGACGTCCACTGTATATGGCTAAGTAATGAATATAGAATTAGTTATTGTACTATATATAGTTATTAATACTTATGAAATAAATATTTTGTAATTTTATTATTTATAAAATCATTTTCAAGTTGAATAATTTGTTTCAGTCATGATTTTGAATAATAATATTAAAATATAAATTTATGGAATGGAGATATTATGAAAACACAGATATTAAAATTGGTTAGTCATATTATAACAATGCCGGAATACAGATCAAAGAATAGGATTTATGCAAGAAATGAACTAGTAAATAGAAAAAGAGTAAACTATAAATGGATTACACCATAATCATTGGCATCAGGAACTCAGAAGAAAATTCCTAGAATCAGCAATAATGGGAGATCAATAGGCTTAGGTTCTCCAAAACCAGTCGTATTAAAGAAAAAGAAGAAAAACTAATTTTAGAACAGAAACTAATTTAAATTTAAATTAAAAAGAATTTTATAAAAATATTTTTAGTAGGAAAATGATAATAGACAATAGGATGATTGCCTTCTAACATAATAAAACTTTGACAATCTGCCGTATGATGAGAGAGATAAGTAAACAATTACGGTGAGAAAAAAAACTTAGTCGTAATGTTGGTGAATTATATCAGATATAAATCAGAAATAAAATATTGTTCGTTTTCTTTAGTTTTCTATTTAATGCTATTTTCAAAGAACGGAGATTCGCTTAGGTCTATAGACCCATTGTGTTTTGGTATAAAATTTTAAAGGTTTAAAAACCACTTTGAACTATTGACAAAGTCTAAAATATTTTTCAGATTTTAAAAAAAGTAAACCCCTAGTATAATCAATCGACGCTGCATATGAGCTGGACAGTTATGAAGCAGATGTGAGGTACTTTCATTGACCTCCACACAACTGCGACAAAAAATATGACCCATCCTTCGAATTTTCCTTCGAATTATATGCATTTGTCTATTTTATATTTTATAGTGCTGTTAGCTGGCGGTTTTTAATTTTTTGTTTTTCTTATTTTTATATTTTTTTATGCGATTTGTAGGTATTTTGTCATTGAATAGTTTTTCAATATATATATTGAGGATAATTTGAGTTTTGACTATATCCACGAGTGGAGTGAAGGGGATACATTTTATATATGAATTATTTTAAATTGTATTTCATTGAAACATAAAAATATTTTTAAGTAGTTGACGTTGTATTTAGAATATTGTCAATGTGTGTATGTATGTTGAATATGTTTATTTGTATTTTTGGTTACCATAAGAACACTCTATTTCTCAAATTTTTTATTTTTGCAATCTAGTTAATCTATGATCATAAGCTTATATGCATTTATCCGTAATGTTGCCAAAGAGAATTGAATAATTAATTTTTATTGAAATGCCATATGGTTTACAGGTAAAATGACGGAAATATTATTTTAAGTTTATGGGAATGACTTTGCTAAAATTAAACTAGGTAATTTATAATAATATATCAATGGTGTTATAACATTTACTTTACGTATACATATTTGTAATAATGCAGTAGTGGATAGTATAGTGTATAAATATTATTTAACAATTAAATTACTTTTGTTTATTTGCATTCACGTTTTATATTAAAATGCAATTAACGCGCTTCATGAGTCGAAAACAACGTACGAGTAAGAAAATATTTTGTTTGGAGTGATAAGTACATTATTTACTCTCATATATAACATTTATTTTCAATTTAAAACATTTTTATTATAACAGCTACTAAATTGCGTATATATTTAAAGACCGGAAATAATTTTTGATATTTCAGCAAGAAATAGTTATTTATTAAAACAAAATAAAAAAGAAAAATTTTTATATGAATAACTTTTTTGGCTGAGCTAAAATTGTTATAAAAATAAATAAATTAAATTAATTAAATAATTAAAAATATTATTTAATATAAATTCTGTACAGATCCATCATTGCACAATCACGAAGATTATGAGGAATACTCAAATTAGTGAGTGAGATGGGTGGAACTCTGCAGAAACCCCTCAGCCATCATAGAGTAAAAGTGCCCAGATGTACTAACTCGGAAAAGGCTCAACATAACATAACATAACAGATATTTAACGTATAAATGCAGTAAACATTTCATTCAACTTAAATCGTTTAAAACTTATTAAATCTTCTCAAAAAGACAATTCTTCTCATAATGACATATTCTATCTAGATCATTTTACCATCTTTTCTTTCAGATTACTATCTTAGTCTTACACAACGGATGTTTAATAGTTGGTGATAATTACACTAAATAAGTTTTAAAATATAATATGGCCATATTTGAAAGGTAAGTTGTGTATTATTTCTTGGCCCTTTTTTTATTTAAGAGTTGCTGTTAAAAGTTCCAGAGGTATGCATGCTGACGAAAATGTTAATTCTATTGTAAACAATTTTTTTTACCGGTAGTTGGAAAGATCGAACGTCACAGTGTGAGATTTCAACCACTTCTTAGAAATGTGGAAAAGTCATTCCAATAATTAGGAGAGAGAGAAGTGAGCGAGAGGCCTAATACCTGGCGGACAAGATTTAATTAACCTATTTAATATATCTTATTATCTAATGGATGTAGTGCAGGTAGAATGGGTGAAGCGGAGGGGCGGCGTTAAAGCAGAGACGCGGATAATGAGCTAGTGATAGACTCTGTGACCAGGATCACGAGATCCGCGGTTGTAGAGAGAGACGATAGGAGCATTAGAGTTTCACTCATCGAAGTATGAGTGATATACTGTGAAAGTTTGTAGCACAAGGTTTGGACGAAGTCTGCGGGAAGTGTGCTGGGGTGGAGATGGGGACGGGGGAGGTTGTGAAGACGAGTGAAGTGCCTTCGGTTGTGTTGTAAAAAATGGTATGAGGGATGTGCCTGCCGTTAGGCTTGCGCTTGTAGTTGGTGCAATCATGAAGGAGCTTGCGCTCGAAGAGATGAACTATTTCTATATGAGCGGAAGTGAAATGGTAAAGATATATGTAATGAGGAGGTGAATAAGCTGATTGTAAGCTATTTATAATTGCATATTAATAAAATGATGAGTTACTTCCGAAGGTAGAAAATTACAGTAAATGCTGAAAAGACGAAGTCTATGTTTATTACATGACATAAAAATCAAAATCCAAGAAAAATTACTTTGCATCCTGAAACAAAAATCAGTCCTATCGAGTAAGAAACTCTATTATTACATTTCATGATATGAAAGTATTTTAAATAGTTTCGTTGCGGTTGTAGGTGTGATAGTGAAATAGCACCAAATACCGAGTTGCAAAGGTTGCTATTAAAAAAATATATATATATTCATAATAATATACAAAAACATTTTATTAATACTATGATAGTCTACACCGGAAGAGATTTTGAGATTCAATTACCCAAAGAGACCGTTGATATACCATTGGTATTGAAACCAATAACAACGTTAAAAGTTTTGATGGGTCAAAACGGAAGTATTGGAGGAATGTAGCTAGGCTTCATGTTCGCTGACATTCGAAAAATGTCTTACTTTATTCAGACTAGCTAGTTGTCGAGATCCAAGATAAAAGCACTGTATTTTGTGATTCGTTCTTTAACTTATTATATAACATATTTACTCTAGAAATCGCTCCCAGTGTTGATTAAATATATCAGCGTTCATTTGGTGATGAACAACCTAAACTTTTCCTCAAGTTTAAGATGGTTTCTATTGATCTATTGGCGTGTTGGTAGCTCCGCTCCTTTGAGGTATTAAGATTCCTCTACCTGAGTATTTTCTTTCCCTCTTTCCTTACTCTCTTCTTACCAAAGATAATTAATATTTAGAGACAATTTAATATTTGCAGACATGTAATTTATATAAAGACTTAGTACTATCTATTAAAAAATTAATCGCTATTATATGTTTATAATAGATGTAATATATGAAGATATAATACAAATGTATATAAAATACTATTATGTTATTATACGATTATAAATACAATAAGGCCATTATAATTATAACCTTATAATTTATTCTAGTCAATTTGTTAATAAAGAAATAAATTGATATATATAAGTCCATTTTACGGTATCTTTAAAGTTGGTCAAATATTTCCTTAAACATTTTTTTTGTTTTTAATTCCCAGTTTTATTTTGCTTTTCTTTTATTGTATATTTTTTTTAAATGTTATTTAACATTGTTATTTATTTTGTTGATTTCTTTTATTCTATTTTTTGCAATATCAAGTAATGTAAGCGCGTTTTGTTAATGTAATGAATAAATAACTTATTTGTTAATTTGTGAAAGCACTTCATGTTTAATTTTAATTTTAATTTATTTTTAAAAAATCCTTCTTTAAAACAAATTGTGATAAAATTAAAAAAAAAGTTTTTTTTTGATAAAAAAACAGGAACTGAAATTTTTTTAAAGGTAGCAGCAGTGTTTTGTGGTTTTAATTTTTAAAACGTGAGTTTCACCTTAATGAGCAAATAAATAAAAATAAAAAATTATATAAAAACAAATAATAAAAAATAAAGTTTCATGAATACAATAATGAAAAAATCGATATCAGAAAACTGTAAAATTTTTTGTTGTATTTAAGAACTTAAAAATAAATTCTATATACTAAACCTAAATTAAACCGGCTTTAAGAAAATTTAAAACCTTTAAAAAAATTATGAAAAATTTTTTTTTAAATTAAGCAAATATATGAAATTAACAATTTCTCAAATGAAAAAAGGAATGCATGCACTAAAATTAAAATTGATTTTTTTTGGCAATTTTACTTACAGTGGACTCTCGATATAACGAAATATAAATGGCAAGGTCTTTTGTAATTTGGAATACCTCTTATGTGCAACATTTGTTATTTAGGGAGAATAATTTTGGTACTTTAGCAAGTATTTAATCGTTTGTTACTTCGTTATATCGGGTATTTGTTAAACCACGAGTCTACTGTAATTATGTCAAATTTTTATTATTTTTAAGATGTATAATTCTTTGTTGTATCCAAAATTTTTATTTGGCAAAGAACTTCAGTAAAAATAATTCTTGAGCAACTTCTTCTATAGTACTTTATGTCAATAAAGCTCCATTTTCGTGATATCTGTCTTTAAAGTTGAAAATTCTTATATAAAGACCAACAACAACAGGTAAACGCTCCATCAGTCACTTGTTGAATACAAGATCGAGTCAAGTTTTTTAGAAAGTCAAAATCGGGTTAAACGATTAACTTAAAAATAAACTTGTACATTTATTTAATATATATATATGCATATACATATGAGTATACCTATATTTATAAGTTTTTCATTGCTGGCTAGCGATTTATATCCATATAACTTACACCTTACATATATCATATATCTTATATCTATTGTAAGAAGACTGTTGCTCGAGTGTCTCTACAGTATTACCAATATAAGCATTACAAAAGTGCCTTTTTCACTAAAGACAAAGTCAATTCTTGATCCGAAAAAAGAGAATCTTTATTAAGAACAGTTAACGCATTCTTATAACAGTGGGTCGGGCATAGTCAAAGACACAATCTGGCAATTGGATCCCAATATATTCTAAATATATAATATATATAATATATGATATACTATGTAACCACAAAGATACAATCTGTCAATTGGATCCCAGTATATTCTAAATATATAATATATATAATATATGATATACTATGTCACCACAAAGATACAATCTGCCAATTGGATCCCAATATATTTTAAATATGTAATATATAATATCCAATTTTCCAATTGGATCCCAATATATTTTAAATATATAATATATATGTGATTTTTACCGCCAACTATGAGAACTTAGTCCATTCATAATATTCTTCTTTCTTTCCATATATAACAAGTAAAGTAAATTTGCGTATTTTCGGAGTGAATTTCATGAATTTCACTTTTCATGATTGTATTTCAGAGCCGAAATAACACACGAACTCAGATTTATGTGAATCGAGTAGATTAACACCCTTGATCTTATGAGTGTGCGGTCAGGAATATAGGGTTCATACGAGATAAGTTATTACTTAAAACATAGCTTTCCTCTGAGCTAAGTTGGGTAGTAGCCAATCGTATCTTGTTTTAAAGAATTGATGAGCGAAGGCTTGTTAAGAAATTAAGTCTTAAAATGGTACTGCATTGGAATGATACCTCGTTAATATGTAGGAGTGAAAGCTTCTGAGTGTAGTTTGGTGTCAGCAATGTCCATCCTATTGCGAAAATTTCTGATCTGTTATTAATTCTAAGATTCAACGAATAAATTCGATTATCTATTGCTATTCACAGAGAAGATTTCTTCTAGAAGAAGAAGTCTGATTCTACTGCTTGCTATATTGATAGGTCTGCTTATTATGTTTGGCATATTCTTGTTCATGAATGATAAATCAGTTTGACAAACTATTGAAAAGTGTTTCATGTTCATGTTTCTGCATACTGGTTTTAGCTTCAGTATGTATAACCTTAATTGTTCAATTAAGTACCACATTCCAATGCAGGAGTATACTACACATAAATGAATATTTACGGCTGGACAAAGGCCAAAAATTTATTCACTAACTATAATTACAACCTGTTGGGTACTATTCTAGATAGACGTTTTGTGGTCATTTATATTCTCTGTGTTTGAAAATGCTTGATTAATGTCAAAGGTGCTTAACTGATTGTCTAAGTAATATCTTGTAGTTTCTGTTTTCAGCTTTACAAGGTTGGCTATCTATTTGGTGTTTTACATTTGCTATTTATGATGTAGTCAAGAGGAGGGGGTGCCAAGAACCAGTATCAGTGCCAGTTTTCACTTGCGCATCTTTAAACAACAGATCCATTAATATATATATAGAATATAAATTTATGTCCAGCTTTATAATTAATACTAGTTCATTATAGAAAAAGTTTATATACTACAAACTTTTCTCAGTGTAATGTCTTTTATTTCATATAGCACAATGACGTAATTAACAATTAAATTCTGTGTCGAATTAAATTTATTTTAAACAAAGTCCACATTTTACACGCACTCATAATATGAAGTCAACTAATAAAAATTTAATCTTAATCAAATAATGTGATTTTTATAATAGAATTTTATCTCGAGTGAGTGAAATAAATTCTGTCTGCTTTTTATAATATCATAAGATTGTGGTTCTTTTTTTTAGAATTTATATGAGGAAATTATTGCAATAATTTTTATGCATTTAAATCGCATGAAGATAAAAAAGTATTTAAAAAACGTTAACAACTTTTTCAAAAATGTCAGTTCAATTATTTTTCTTATATATGTTAACATTATTATAAATAAAATGATAGTTTTTAAATAAGTTTAATAAAAGAAAGCGTGATTTCTTTATAAACTCTATTAACTTTAGTACCCTTATTCTAATGATCATTCAATTTATGTATTCCATTTTTGTAACTGTATTCCGAAATGCCTGAAAATATCTGTCGATTCTATCTCTTCGTTCAATTAAAATGATTTGCTTTAAAGGATTTTTAAGATGTGAGAAGAGCTAGGATACAAAGTGAGCTAAACTTTGCGAATAGGTTGGTTGTTTAATCCATTAATGCATGCACAGTTTAATCCATTAATTTTAGCAACAATTTATTGAGATAGGTATCTAAGTAGATAAAAATGACTTTATTTCTGAAGACCGAATAGTTTATTTATGAGCTCTTGAATCTAACCGATCCAAAAGGTTACAATTTTTTCTCTTAAGCCGGTACTTCTTTACAAAAATAATCTTAGATTAATATTATATCAAAAATGTCTATTTGGCGTATTTCTCGACTTAAACGTCTTTTCATGCCGAACAACCAAAAACTGGGTTCGCTTTAGTCTGTATCCTCATGTTTTGATTCAAAATTATTATGGTAGATCGATATTTTCTCCATAATCTTAAACTACTCAAAATCGTTTTGATTCTTAAAAATCCTGGTATTGTCGAGAAATTCGTATTTTAATTTATTTTGTTGTATTGCTGTTAATGGGCCTATAGACTATGTAGACTATATCACCATTCCTCACTGCATTCTTTGAGGATTATTGTGGCAAACCAACTTTAGTTCCATAGGAGCGTAGCAGTTAAAAATGCCATTATGTACCTTGGAGAGATATTGCCAGTTTTCGTTATAAGTGGATAGGTAGTAGAAAAGGTACTGAAGTCTAAGCCTGGCGAGACTATTACAGTGATACAGAATGTGTTTGCTGTTTCCTCTTCTTCGTGACAAATACTGCAGCTACCGTCCCTTGTAATACCTCGGTTCGATAGATATTTTTTGACTCCACAATGTCCAGTAAGGAACCCTGTGACAAGTCAGGTGCCTTTTCTGTTCAGCATTAGTTCCCTAGGTTTTGGAACGATTTGGCATGAATTCTTTAGCTTGTCTGCAGCCAATTACATTATCTCAATCAGTTGGAGCTGCTTTTTCTAACCATTCATTAATATTAATTGATGTAGCGTGCATATAGCATTCACAATCTTAAAAGTTTACATCGTTTTCATGAGGATCGTAGATTCTCAGCAAATTTACCATGCTGTTATAGATTTCCATCGTCATCAAGCCTTTTTCCAATTTTCCAGATAGCGTATAATCACAGAATTAACTGATAGTTTGAAAAGAAACTGTGACTACGTTCTAATGAAAGCGAGATGTTACAATAGAGTCCTAGTTTTAGTTCTACTATTGACGAATAGATGG
>NC_051846.1:222123384-222135562 GCF_002237135.1 Teleopsis dalmanni | reverse complement strand
TTTCAGACTATAAAAATGCCATAACGCTATATACTACGTAAAGCGATTCGGTAATCTAAACGTAAAAATTTTGAAAAACTATAAATATTAACACTATAAAGGTACCAACAAAGTGCTGGCGAAAGGAAGCAGAATTTTTCTACAAACTTTAATAGCGATGGTAGCAAATCGTCCACTTCTTGATACTCAATTTGTAGGTTTCTCTACAATGGTAAAGGAAAATATATTGAAATACTGGAAGAATATATTGACGGACAGGATATATTGAAAGACTGGGACGTATACAGAGGAATGAATGGATCAGAACCAATAACATCAAGGGTAGAGTGGGTGAAAAATATCACTAAAATCACCGGATGACGTTGGTACTGCTTCCATTTCAACTTATATATAGATATCGACATTCCAAAGAAACTGCTCTGTATTAACTAGCTAATATGCTCCAGGAAATCTTAGAAAATAAAGTAACAGCAATATGTGACTTACTAGATATGGAATATGCTTTCGATACTTTACATGAAACAATAAATTAGAATTAATTATATGAGAAGTTACAATACATACTCTAACTTTGTGAGTGAGTAAAATTTTCTATATCAGAAGGTAGAAATATCGACTCTGGAAGAATAAGAACGAAAACTGAGAATATCGACAGGGAGAAGTGTTATCACTGCTCTTTAGCAGTATAATTATAAACGAACTTTTCTTAAAATTGAAAAATAACGGTTCATCATTTCAAACCTATGCTAATAATATAGTCATATATAGAGGAAACTTTAAAAATACTCTATGTAATCAAATTTAACTATTACTAAAACTAGCGAAAAAATGGTGTCAGTAGGACTGAATATTAAACCAGAAAAAATTACTATTATACCATTAATGTGGAAATATAAACTTAAGCAACCCAAATATATCAACCTTAATGGAATGATGTCAAAACGACAGAAGAAAACAAAATTCTTGTGAATAATATTCGACAAAATATTAAATTAGACACCTTAGATTAGTGAAATAGCAAAAGACCATCAAAGTTTTCATGACATGCAGTTCTATCGTGGTGAGAATTGGGGCTTTACATTGAAACTAAAGCTGTGGATTTATACAGTACAGACTTATATAACTTAGGGCAGAAATCTGGTATAATTGCATAAGGCACATACAGTAATTAACACAATCAACAGGATATCACAAACAGGACTGAAAAATTAAAATGTATATCTCAAACTTATAAAATAAACTAGAACATGCTAACTTAGTATGTGGTCGGTTCCCTTACTGAACACGGAGCTGCAACAGGTGTTTACAAGCCGGGATTAAATACTCGGAGGAACTAGGTAAAAACAAAACTACCAGAAAAAAATGTATACCATAGACAGGTGTATATATTTTAATTTTGAACATAACTATATGAACAATAGAAAAGCCATCCTAACTGATAATCAGGCAACATTACAGCATTCAATTTTCATCAGGTAACATCAAGTCTGATGATGTTTAGAAAAGCTGAATATCCTCGGTTCTTGCACCGAAGATACAGACAAACGTACCATGAAAATGACAGCCTCGGTGATTGTAGAACCGAAAACATTTTGTAGTTTGGGACGAACCAGGTTTTGTGTCATCCAATTAGAAAGAAAAGGAGAAATAGCGACACATTTACTGAGATAATCTATGAGGTTATCACAATCATAATCGCTTATAAGGACTTTGAACTTACAACGGTTTAGACGAAAGAAGTAACTACAGCGGTAAAAAAAGTATTCATAAACTTAATTTCTATTAAATGTTGCAATAACGACAAAATGGAACCAAAAAATGTAATAAAAATAATGCAATTTTCAACAATTATAGATTGTTTTTTTTATTTGTATGCTTTTTACATTTAAATATAAAAAAGCAATTCTATTTCGGAACACCAAAATATGAAGCAAAAAAATTATTTGTTATTGCAACATTTTATAAGAATTTAGTTAATGTCGCATATTATTTTTAATCGCTGTAGGTGATCAATACCACAATTTACAGACGAAGTTAGATTTACAAAGAAGTTAAATTAGAAAAAGTTTTAGACAAATTTTATTGAAATTTATAGAAAATATCAGTTTCTGTAAAAAAGGAAAGATCACGGTTGATTTGTTAACGACAATGGAAATAATTTATTCCAATTTTACAAAAACTAATAGATAAAATATTTTGTCTTTTTAGTAAAAGCATATTTTAAGCTTACTTAGTAAAAACATATGTAATATCTTTATTGAACCTAAGCATTCAGCTAAAATCTGCTTTCAACATTTTTTGTCACAGGTATTTATATTGCAATATTAAACAATTTTTATGCATTTTGAAATAATTTACATTTAAAGATCGTAAATGTAGCAACGATTTATGACACTACATTCAGTTATCGTTTAATTATGTTGTCATTTACTATTGCGATCCTAAACAAGTTAGAAACTATCCGCGGAACTTTAACAAATTTCTCAATCTGACATGGCGATTACGTATAATATGCACATTACAAAACCTGATGAAGCGAAACGGGCAAGCCTAGTTACTAAGATAAGTAAATGGTGCATTGAGATGTCAATATTTAAATTTTACTGGTATTTGACGTTTAGATATTCTTTTTTTCATATTTATGTTAATGAATAGTCTTAAGCACTCACCAAACTATAATACTCCTTATTGGTGATAGTAGTCATTTTACGCAAACATACAATCTGTAAATGGTATAGGTATACAAATTAAAATAAATAAGGCAGACTGAATAGCAAGTTTACCAAAAAATGGCAAAATGTAAAACCTTCTATTTCTCGTAATTAACTTGGTCTTATCTACTATGACTTGTTTTCGGTTATCTTATTTTCATTATCAATATTTGTGTACGAATCCACATATCAATGGATAAACATACTCAACTTTTGTTATCCATTCAAATTTGGTATTGTTGCTTTGAGGAATTAATGAGAATTAAAACAATGAAAAAATATGGTACGATATATATCAGAGATCTTATGAAGAGCGGAGACATTTAGTTTAGAGAATAAGCACAGATATATCTGATAATGCAGAGTCATGAGACAAAATTTATATTATTGTAGCTTTCAATGTAAATTAAAAAATTGAGAGAAATATCTTGTTAAATGTGGTCATAGCGTTATATCACAATAATAGCAAATATTGTAAAGAATTATTATATACTGATATAATAATAAATAAACATTTTTACAGGTACTACAATCTGTTTGCTACTCGTAATACGGGGTTTACATTACGAACTTTGCTGGTGGAAGTCAACATTGGGCGCAAAATCAGTTATCAAAGCTGACTTTCCTATATTAAAATAGACGCAACAAAGTTTGAGCTTCCGCTGAAAGTTTCATTTAATACCTTTTCTTATATTTAACAACGTTAAATATAATGTGTTATCGATAAGTTTTTGTTACGAAAATGACATTGAAGTGGAAGTTCTAACAAGAGATGCATCGTTTCCAAGAAAATGCAACCACCAAACATTTGTTGAACTTTTTTTGTAAATATGTCAAAACAGCTTTCTCATACTGTTAAAATGCCATGAAGAGCTTTTATTTAGAGTATGTTCAATGTATTCCTTTGTATTTGGAACGCATTCGAACCTCGTTGGGACGCATTCATACAGAATGTATTGAAATGGAATGCATTCGCGCTTGAAATTTTGTATGCAAGAATGAGCCATTCGCTTCTCATTTTCGATTTTTGAACAAAATGAACCGTTTTCAGGCAGTGTAAATGCAGCATAACTTATTGAATATTGCTTATTGGTTACCGATTAAGCACTTGAAACTTACTTTATATAAACCAGAATTAGGTTTTCGACGAGAATCAAAGAATAGATTTTATTGATTAATTAATTTCTTTCATACAATTTTTTGTGCAAAAATATTATCAATATTTATAATACCTCAGCAACAAATTATATTCAACAATAGCTACGTTTCAGCAAACATGATCCGCTCAATTTTACATGCAAAACAAAAACAATGGGGTGAACCAGCAATTGATCTGGTTCACTTTCTGGTTCAATGTGGAATGTATGTAAAAGATAAAAGTGGAACGTATTTTAATGTAAATGAGGTTGGCAATGCGATGCAACAGTGTAGTAAAATTATGAACAAATCTACATTTATATTTATTTATTATTGATTTTATTTATTTATTATTTATTTTAT
This sequence comes from Teleopsis dalmanni, assembly GCF_002237135.1. Taxonomy (NCBI): domain Eukaryota; kingdom Metazoa; phylum Arthropoda; class Insecta; order Diptera; family Diopsidae; genus Teleopsis; species Teleopsis dalmanni. Next base: position 222,131,351 of record NC_051846.1, on the reverse strand, counting down.
GTACTTATTTATTTAATATGTCATTATTATTTATTTCTTTGTTTGAAGTAATGTTTTAATTATTACTATTACTATAAATTAAAATGATTAAAATTAATTAAAATGATTAAAATTAATTAAAATTATTACTTTAATTATTTACGTTTTATTATTATTAAAAAAGTGTTGTTTGATAATTTATGAAAATCAATTAATTTGAAATGAATATATAAACATTAAGTTGAATACATTTATTTAATTAAAACAGAACAATACATAAGGAAACAGGCTCTCCAACATACACGTTTATAAAAAAAACCATTGCAAACTGCTTGCAAGTTTAAGCTATATTCATGCTTCCTTTTGAAATAAGCCTAATTGCTTTGGTGAGGTGCATTTATTTTAACATGTGTGCTGTCAATCACGAACGGAAATTTTGCAATTGATATAAGCTAAACACTAGTTCTTTCAATTATTCTCCATACAGAAGCTTTTGGTATGCCAAAACAAATACCAAATTCGCGAAAAGTATTTATATTTGCCATATACCACAAAAATATGTAAATTTCCTTCATTGCTCTCGTTCAATTGTGACCACCACGGTTATTTTGTATTTGCTGATTGGATTTTATTAACAAATCTATTAAAATATGAAACATAATTAATATATAGCAATTGTATTTTTTATGCGCAAATACCAATCAAATAATCTTTAACGGAACAATTATTGATCGTTTCCATAAAATTTCCACTATATCCATGCTGATGCACTTCATCCCTTGAGCTTAATACACTTGGACTAGTGTTTAAAAAGAAAATGGAGGAGTCAGTTTTGCTCGATAATTCTAATAAAATCTGCAATTTCCATTTATTTACTATAGAATTAAATTTAAGTTTTTAAGTAAATACTAAATAAAAACTTACATTTCGTACTTCAGACATTTCAACAGATTTTATTTATTTTCCAAGTTTTAGATTTTTTGTATTCAAAATTTTCTCACTTATTTTTTTAGCGCCAAAATTATTCACATAAATCAAAAAATTTTGTACACAAACCCAACTGTCATATTTCATGCGTTGCCAATTATTTTCAAACGTGATCCGTATCGTTTCAGCAAACATGATCCGCTCAATTTTACATGCAAAACAAAAACAATGGGGTGAACCAGCAATTGATCTGGTTCACTTTCTGGTTCAATGTGGAATGTATGTAAAAGATAAAAGTGGAACGTATTTTAATGCAAATGAGGTTGGCAATGCGATGCAACGGTGTAGTAAAATTATAAACAAATCTACATTTATATTTATTTATTATTGATTTTATTTATTTATTATTTATTTTATGTACTTATTTATTTAATATGTCATTATTATTTATTTCTTTGGTTGAAGTAATGTTTTAATTATTACTATTACTATAAATTAAAATTATTAAAATTAATTAAAATTATTACTTTAATTATTTACGTTTTATTATTATTAAAAAAGTGTTGTTTGATAATTTATGAAAATCAATTAATTTGAAATGAATATATAAACATTAAGTTGAATACATTTATTTAATTAAAACAGAACAATACATAAGGAAACAGGCTCTCCAACATACACGTTTATAAAAAAAACCATTGAAAACTGCTTGCAAGTTTAAGCTATATTCATGCTTCCTTTTGAAATAAGCCTAATTGCTAAGGTGAGGTGCATTTATTTTAACATGTGTGCTGTCAATCACGAACGGAAATTTTGCAATTGATATAAGCTAAACACTAGTTCTTTCAATTATTCTCCATACAGAAGCTTTTGGTATGCCAAAACAAATACCAAATTCGCGAAAAGTATTTATATTTGCCATATACCACAAAAATATGTAAATTTTCTTCATTGCTCTCGTCCAATTGTGACCACCACGGTTATTTTGTATTTGCTGATTGGATTTTATTAACAAATCTATTAGAATATGAAACATAATTAATATATAGCAATTGTATTTTATATGCGCAAATACCAATCAAATAATCTTTAACGGAACAATTATTGATCGTTTCCATAAAATTTCCACTATATCCATGCTGATGCACTTCATCCCTTCAGCTTAATACACTTGGACTAGTGTTTAAAAAGAAAATGGAGGAGTCAGTTTTGCTCGATAATTCTAATAAAATCTGCAATTTCCATTTATTTACTATAGAATTAAATTTAAGTTTTTAAGTAAATACTAAATAAAAACTTACATTTCGTACTTCAGACATTTCAACAGATTTTATTTATTTTCCAAGTTTTAGATTTTTTGTATTCAAAATTTTCTCACTTATTTTTTTAGCGCCAAAATTATTCACATAAATCCAAAAATTTTGTACACAAACCCAACTGGCATATTTCATGCGTTGCCAATTATTTTCAAACGTGATCCGTATCGTTTCAGCAAAGATGATTCAGATCATTGAGCGGATCATGTTTGCTGAAACGCAGCTAATGTCATATTAAATAAATAAGTACATAAAATAAATAATAAATAAATAAAAATCAATAATAAATAATATAAATGTAGATTTGTTTATAATTTACTACACCGTTGCATCGCATTGCCAACCTCATTTGCTTTAAAATACGTTCCACTTTTATCTTTTACATACATTCCACATTGAACCAGAAAGTGAACCAGATCAATTGCTGGTTCACCCCATTGTTTTCGTTTTGCATGTAAAATTGAGCGGATCATGTTTGCTGAAACACAGCTAATGTTAACATTGCATAATGCAACGTTGCATATTTCACCGTTGCTCGAGTTAAGTTGTTGCCTCAGCTTAACATAAATATTCAAAATAAATTATTTCACAATTGCTAAATTGCTTAAAATATAAATTGAATGACACAATTTAGCAATCACTACGTTTACGCGAGCCTTAAAAGTTGTTTTAAGGCTCTTAAAATCGATTTTAAGATCGCGTAAACACCCTAAATTGAATTTTGCTTAAAAGCACTTTTAGCTTACTAAATGTAGTTTAACATCACTTTTAGTAAGAAATGTCACTTTTAATCTTTGCGTAAACACCTTAAAAGCAGTTTAAGGTTTAAATTGTCAGCTGTTAACAGTAGATAGGTACAAATAATTTGAATTTTATTACAAATAACACTAACCAAATAACTAAAAATATGGAGAAAAAGGAAATGAAAAGAAAAAATTGGATGAAAGAGGAGGAAGAATGTTTAATTAAAATATTTGCAGAAAAACAAATAATTAAATTGTTAGACGGCAAAAAATATAGAAAAAGCCTAATTGCATCCCAGAATATAAATTAATTAAACTTGTTTATTTTTTATTCTCTATTTGAAAATCTTAACTTTACCGTAATGATAACTATATATTTAAAACATTTTAGTTTAGTTTAAATTAAGTTTATTATTTTCAATTATTTAAATTTGTCATTAAGCACAAATTGTTATAAATATATTATATTATATATATTATATTGTTAGTTATAAAAAGAATTATAAATTAATTAATTTAAAATTGGTTTTTTCTACATTATTTTTTTAATTGCTTCTATGTAGAAGTGGAAATTTTCTCGCCAAGTACGCGCATATATGATCTCGCATAAGTTGTCCGGACGACAAATTTTGTCGATTGTACATATGTTCAGGTTGGGAATATTCAAACCTTCAACGAAAGTATTTTCTGCTGGTGCCATTTTATCCTTAAGTAAATCTACAAGCCTGAAAAATATTTGTCGATTCACTCTAAAATCAACAATCCATTGTTCATCGTCATAGAACTACAGAACTTCAACATCCCACCATTCCGAACTTCTCTTCCTTTTGCTAAAAGTTCTTATTCGTGGTGGAATCTAAAAACAAAAATGCATTCTAAATATTTTATGAAAAACTTTATAAAAACATTTACATTCATTAAAGCCTCATTAGCGGAACTTATTGCCATTTTATTAAAGAGCTGCAATCGCATTTCACGTAATTTTGTAAATTTTTTACGAGATGTTTTAAAAATCTGCATTGTTGCTTCATTATTATTTTCTACAATTTTGGTTATATTTCTTTTTTGCAATAAAAGTAAAACAATTTGTAGTTTTACTCTATTCATTTTAAAAATGTTTAAAATCAACATTTCTGTTTACTGTTAAACAGCTGATTGATTGACAGCTACCTTAAAAGTGCTTTTAATTTTTGTGCGTAAACGCTCTAAGAACAAATTTTAAAATCAGTTTTAAAAGTAATTTTAAGACTCGCGTAAACGTAGTGAATGTGAAATAATTTATTTATATTTTAAATTAATGCTTAAATTCTACCTTAACAGAGAAATTGTGGAAATATGTGGTTAATCCAAAAAAAGAACGTAATATTTTTTATCAATGCTTTTTATCATTTATTCAAATTTATATTCAACTTATTAAAGACTTATTTTTATAAAAATTTCTATGATATACAACTTTACTTAATTGTCTATTGTCCGACTTTATTTTTGATATTTTTATTGTTTTCATGCAAGAAACTCTTGCTCAACTTTACTTTTTCTTCTATCCTTATCTTTTTCTTTTGTTCTTATCTTTTTCTTTTCTAGTCTTTGCTTTCTTTTCATTACCTTATCTATTCTACTACTCTACTTTACCTGCATATATATATATAAATATATATTTAATCTAATTTAATTGACAGGAGTGATAACAAAAAACGCCATTCACCGTGGACGGTTGAGAAGTAGAGTGTGTTGTTAGAGCATCATAAGTCAATACGGTGGTCCATTTCATATGTTCACAGAAAGAAAGTCAGAACATTCTGGAATAATGGCGACATTTATTGGTGTTAAAATTAATAATAAATTGAATCAATTCTAATATTGTATTTTTATTGGCTTTATCATACTTCATTGTACTTATGTCGACGTTACAATATCAATGAGCAAAAAAAGAAGACAGTTTCCAGCGTAACAGAATGTAAGAATATTGCGAAGAACATTTCAAGAATGTACTAGGTCATTTCCACCAGCTACTTATAGTAAAACTCGAGTAAAACACAAGTAAAGTACAAACTAAAAGTGTAATACAAATAAAGTGCCAAATTATGCTCTTTACACAGATTTTCATGGAACAGCTTTGTGTGAAATCTAATAAGAACAGCTGTTTTTTGAAAAAGAAAACAGTAGAAGTAAAAGTTGAAAAATAACAAGTAAAATATATTTTATTTTAACAAAGTGAGTTGGAGTGCTTTTGTTACAAAAATTTATTATAAATTTTATTTTATGTTATTAACATATTACAGACGATATGGAGGGAAATGGAAGAAAAATTGTTTCGTGTTTACCAAAAACGTCTCTGCAATGGCAAAACGGAAAGAAATTGTATTTACATATTGCAAATTGCAATTATTTAACGAATTATATGATGAATTAGTATTCAGTGTCCAGGAAAATATAGAAGCACATACACATACACATGGACACACAATTCCACCAAAGACTTGTTATCTTTAATATCCATGAGCATAAAAATGGTTGGAAAATACCGTAAGTTGAGGAGTAAAGCCTTGATATGGAAATTTATTTCCACATGAATGAGCGAAGTAGGCCACTCCTTTAATCCAACTCAAGTATATTACTATTACAAACATAAAGTTTAAATTATAGATCATTTAATTACATTGTTCGTAGGTGAAATCGAAATTCAGAACTATGGAGCGGCAATACAAAAAATCTAAGTTAAGCAACAGCCAAACTGCAAGAAATCGAATGGTTTCCTCTTACCAAAGGTAAAAGCACATTATTAAAAGCTTGTATGAATTAATTATGTTTTTTTTAATTAAACATAATCTTACCAAAAACAGGCAGGAGGTTCTAGATATCACCGTGACTACTGCACAAAATTCATGGGTCTATCAAAAAATGGAAAATGTCCACTAGGCACTCTTTTTTAGACTTTATGATTTTAGAATCTTCTTATAGTCTTAACATAAAGGTATCAAATATCCCCAGTTTAGAAACTTTCAGAAATATCAAGAATACAAACTGGTCAAAGTACGAATCATCTGTAAATGAGCTGTTGACAAATACAGCTCTTTACCCCCAGAGAATATAAATGATCTGGATAAGCAGGTGTGAGATCTTACCTCAATACTTAATGAAGCTTTTAACCTTGCCTGTCCTTCTACTCGATCTAGTAGGTAGTGTAACCCACCTTGGTGGAATAGAAGCTTAGAACACTTGAGGAAAGAATGCAGGAGAATTTTTAATAGGGCACTGAGACTGACTGATCCGAATACAACATCTCTCTGCAGAAAAGAATTACATAAGTCTAAGAGGACTAGTTGGCAATCATATTGTCAAGAGATTAGCAGAGATTTTGAAACCTCTACACTACGCAAAATCCTATCTAAAAATCCACTGTTTATCTAAGGAAACCGGAAGGAACTTGGTCAAACCCTCAGAATGTTTAAACTACATATCGGTAAACTCCAAGTTAAACCTACAAACTCTGAAATGGGCAATTTTTAGCTTTAGGCCCTACAAATCACCGGGACCGGATGGTATACATCCTATTGAGCTTTAGAAGTCTTGTGAACAAATACACAACCGGCTTCTGGCCATTTTTAAATACTGTCTCATTTTTAATCATGTTCCAACTCACTGAAGAATGGTTAGATTTGTTTCTATCTCTAAGGCGGGTAAAACCTCTCATAGTAACCCAAATGAACTCCGTCCAATTAGCCTTTCATCTTTCATGCTGAAAGCTCTAGAAAGAATTATAGACTATAAATCCCAATCTTTGGTCTCCGACACAAAACGCCTACACTAAGGGTAAATCTACGAAGACAGCACTCCATGCCCTCACTTTTACTACTAAAAAATTTTTCAACTTTAAGGAGCTTTTAACGAAATTTTTCCCGGTGTAATAGCAAGCGCACTCTCTCGTCCGGGTGATGAGGATGCTTTCATCAGCTTTATCGGCCAGTTATTAACTGGCAGAAAAATTGAAGCATAAAGGGGTGTATCAGCAGCACACAGACGGGAAAATAGAGGTACCCCCAAGGAGGCGTACTCTCTCGCCTCTTGAATATAGTGGTGAATGAACTGCTGAGGAGAGCGGGCTACGGGACAGTTGCATATGCGGATGAAATTGCGTTAACAGTTACTGAGAAATATGCTACCACTTTAAGGGATATTTTGCGATATGGCCAATATATGCTTAACAATTGGACACGGAATTGTGGTCTCGGGGTTAACCCCAGAAAAACAGAAATTGTAGTATTTACCAGAAAATATAGGGTTCCAAATCTTTCTACACTCCATATTAAGAATTCTGCGATACAATTTACTGAGAAAGCAAAATTTGTAGGCATTGTTTTCGAGCTGGAAAGAAAATATTTCAAAGCGAGCTAGGAAAGCAAACATTGGACTGCTCCTTTTCAAAAAGCTATTGGTAAAAAATGGGGATTACAACTATGTATCGCTCAGTCTCTATACATGGTTGTCATTAAACCAATACTTCTGTATGGCATAGCCATATGGTGGACAGCTCTTGATAAATCTTCGTACTGTAGTGTACTTATAGGGTTCAGCGTAGGGCTGAACTCTATATTAGTGGTGCTCTGTGTACAATGCCATCTGTCATCAGATCTAATGCTTCACTTAATGACACTTGGCATCTTCAGTAAGCAGTTGGCAGCATCATCTGCCCTAAGACTACAGGCTACATCACAATGGAGTGCTAGTGAGCATGGGCACGACTCCATTCTAAAACTTTTCAGGGAATTTGGTGAAAACTGCTAGCCATATCCAGACACATGAAGTACTTTACACTTCGGACCCTTGCTATCTGGTCAGACACAAGCGGCAGAGGGAACTTGTCTGAAACGGTATTCGCATTTAATTCGCGACAATCAACGCAAAGGCGATCGGACCCATTATTCTTCTTTACTAACAACATTGTACTGGCATGTGAAGAACAACTAGGTATAACAATGTTACTTTCTATTAATTCTTTTAT
>NC_051846.1:222120290-222123284 GCF_002237135.1 Teleopsis dalmanni | reverse complement strand
TTTATATTTTACTTTTTACATGTGCGCGTTTTTTTTAAATTGGATTGAATATAATTTGTTAAAATAAGTAAAATTAATTAATAAGTAATATCGGCGTTTTAATAATTAATTTAATAAAATTATTTATATAAACTACGTTTCCTTTTTGTTTAAATTACTCAAAGTGACGTGTGTAAAGTGGTAGTGCAAAGGTATTTATAGTTGTTTTCCAATTTTCTAAATGATAATTATATTTAATAAATTCATTTATAGAAATATCCAACATTCAAGTCATAGTATGTAGATTGGAAATTTGTGCAAAATTTCCATCCTTACAATCCCCATAACTGGATTCCATACGTCCACACCGGAGCTAAGACTTGCTTGTATATCATTAATTTGTTGTTTAGAGAGACGGGTGATTTTTTCCCAAGAAGCCAATATAAATTTTTGTGTTTGGAAAAGATGAAAAATACCATAGTTACGAACTAGAAGTGTTAGCTATCGTTGAGCCTCCGGCTTCAATTGGTTCAAGTGTTGAGTACGCACCTTTATATTTCACTCTAAAGAATCGGCAAGATAAGTAGAACCACATAATTTCAGATATCTGTTTCGAAAACCACTGCTCAATCTTATGCACAAGTCCTTTGTGCCAAACTTTATCAAAGGCTTTCGATACGTCTAGGAATACTGCTTCATTAGCAGGTTTTCCTTGTTTGTGTACTATAAGTACTTCCGCTACTTTCTAATAAACTGGGAAGTGTCTTAAGCGCAGAGCTGCATTAATTATTTTGCATAGTTTGATTATTCCTTTTTTAGGGAATTGGTTTAAGATCTCAGCGGTTATCTGATCCCAACCAGGAGCCTTTTTTAGTTTCATATTTCTTATTTCATTTTTTATTTTCCTTGGCGAAGTTGGTTCTATTGCTTCGTTTAATGCATTTAAGTTAGACGTAGGAAGATTATTTCCATCAGCTATTTGTTAGAAAGTTGCCTTAAGAAATTTTGCGAATAAATTTGCTGTTTCTTCGTCACTTTTGGCCATGTTGTACCATCTGCCTTAATAGGAGGATTATATTTTATAGGTTGTTTTACTGCTTTCACGGCTTTCCACTGCGAGTAATCTGTGCGTTTCTCATAGGAAAGGCTTCTAAGATTCTGTTGTATCTTATCGTTTTTAACATTATTGATAAGTTTTCGTAGTTGTGCAGTTTTCCTATTTAATTTCGTTTTATCAGTTGGTGATCGTTTTTGTTGCCATTTTTTGCGAATTAGTTTATTAATTTCGTTTGGAAAGGTTAGTCTAATCTGGTCTTTACAGAACTGAGGAGTAGTCATCCATGCTGATTTCTGAATCTGCTGTGTAAATAGAAGAACTTCTTAAGATGCCTTTTTGAGTACTAAGTTTTCGTTTAATATTGACATAGCGTTCCATGCCTGTTTGGATTTTAGTTTTATATTTTGGACTCGCTAAGTCCTGAAATGCAACCGATGCTACTGAAGATACAATATTTTGTAAGCTTTTAAAAGTTTGTGTAGTTTTCTGCGGCAACTTGTTTGATGCGTCTATTACTAGATAAGCATTACGTTTGTTTGGGATGCTTTCCATACGTAGTTATGTATGCAAATATCAGGTTTGCTATAAGATTTACTTATTTTTCTAAATGTACCCAATTATGGTAGTTGTGATGACCGAATTGTGTTGTGCAATGTGGTGTTGAGTTCTGTTGTGTTATGACGTATTGTGTTGTGTTGTGTTGTGTTGTATTGTAGGCTTAGCTTTGTGTTAGTAAGCTTTAATAGAACTCGTTTTTATCAGAATATTAGGTGTCTCTGTTAGCCCTTTTTTTTTGTTTTATTTATTTATACACAAAGGCGCACTGATATATTTTGTTTCTCAAACATCTTTGATATATGTAATAAGAATATTGCTAATTTCGTTACAATAAAATCCTATTTCAGTAATAATGCATCCTTATATCCTTATTGATAGACACAGGGCCTGATAATTGAACATTATAAAAAAAAATATTATAGAAAAAACTACGTTAGATTAAACAAAAAATTACCAAATGATAACGGAACCACTAAAGCAAAAATATTTTTAGAGGTATCAGTAATAGCAAAATTATATTTTGATGGTGTCAGTATACCACATGAATTAAATGTCATATAAAATGAGATAAATTTGCCAACAGACTGCTTATTAAGTAGAGATTTTGTGTTGTAGAGATAACAACACAACTGCAAGATAGATCACGAAACATGTGCATTAGTAATACCACAAGAAGATGAGGGCATAGTATTACCCATAAACATCAATATATAAGCTTTAGATAATATCATTATACCACCAAGAACAGAAATAGTACAAGCAATAACATTAGACACAAAAGAGGAAAGCATAATATGTGGCAAAAAAATAATGAAAGGAGTTTTAATAACTAACTCTTTGATATCTAAAGAAGATATAAAGCACATACATTAAGACCGAAAAGTTTTCGGAAATTCTCATTTAAAATTCGCGCGCTGTATATTTTTCGATATTTTAAGTTTATGTAGTTTGGCAGCAATTACCTTAATTACTATGCCAAAAATGAGCGCGATCTGTCAGACAGTTCGTTTACGGCAGCTGTTGAAACCAGTTCACCTCAGTAGGGCGTTGCGAAAAAAACAATGGAAAAAAATATTGAACAAAGAGTTTGCATCAAATTTTGTGTTTCGAACGAAATTTCGTGTGCAGAATCGTTGCGAATGCTACAAAAGGCTTATGGGGAATCAGTTTTATCGAAAACTCAAGTTTATGAGTGGTACAAAGCCTTCCAGGACGGTCGTACGACCGTCGAAGACATTTCGCAACGCACTACTGAGGTGAACTGGTTTCAACAGCTGCCGTAAACGAACTGTCTGACAGATCGAGCTCATTTTTGGCATAGTAATTAAGGACAGTGCTGCCAAACTACATAAACTTAAAATATCGAAAAATATACAGCGCGCGAATTTTAAATGAGAATT
>NC_051846.1:222108589-222120190 GCF_002237135.1 Teleopsis dalmanni | reverse complement strand
TAGAGGTTTATGTTAATTTAAGCCAGAAAGCATGCGCCTGGTACAGGAGGAAAGAGAATGGGTGGAGAGACTTTCTCTGAACCCACTATTACATGCTACGCGATTTGGAACGTTTGCTGTTCTCCACAGAAATAATTGTTGCCTTCTTGATCGAGTAGACCATACAGAAAGTTGGTTAACGCATCGTTTATAGATGCTATAATTCTTATTTTTAGTTTTCTAATGTATTATTTAATATTAAATTAGTTGGCTGCCATTGACGTCGCTAGTGCTTTATCAACACATTGGTGTTGAAGGGATACCGTTTGTAAAGACCTTTGCCGGCCCTTTCCCAGGCTGGGGTATACTCAGCGTATACCAGGGTTCAGTACAAAAAATATAATATAACTATTTAAACTAAGAATAACCAATTCATGATACTTCCAAACAGAAACTAATAAAATAAATAACTAACAAAATAAATAATACAGGTTATATAATATATGTTTAAGTATTACAAACTAGATATATTTCAAAGAAAACTAATACAATAATAAGTAATAAAATAATTAATACAATTCATGTAATGTGTGATTTATATAGTATATAACATTATATAGTATATATATAATATGATTTATATGTATAGGTATTTATATATACAAAATTCAATTAATTATATAAAAAAAATGACATTGATATAATATATACATAACATAAAACATGCTGTGGAATTCTTTGCTGCTGCTGCATACAACTGTTGCTGGCCGTTAACAATATTTGAAGCTATCCAACCGGCTAATGTCCGTCCAGTTGGGTTTTTCCCTTTAATTCAGAGTCTTCTTCTTCGGTGTTGAGCAAATATTATTCTGAACATACATGGTTTGCAGTCAGCAACTAATCACTTGATTTAATTAATTTATTTAAATGTTTTCTTTTAATAATCTTTTAGTAATTTTTGCACTTCAGTAAATTTCTTTCTGTTAAGTTTTAATTGTTCAAATTTTATCGAATTTATTTTAATTCATTTAAACTCTATCTTAAGTTATAGTTCCACCCGTAAATTTTCACTACACTCTCCAGTTAGCCGTTTTTTTCCGGTTAATCAACTCAATCTTTCCCCTCACCAGATGTTCGGTTGTTTTACTTCCAGACTTCTTTCTCTTTTCTTACCTTGCGATTTTAAGCTGCACTCTCAGCTTTGGCGAAAACGAAAATGTAAACACACAAAATGTCATTTCTCTCGTTGCTATTTTTGTTTTGAATTTTTTTTATAAATGTGTTTGGCTGCCAGAGTTTAATAATTTTTTTTATTTATTTATCAAAACAAACATGAATATAAAAAATACATATTAAGTAACTATAAGATCAATTTTATTTGACAAAAGGGCAAAAAAAAGTTGATCATTACACGTTTAATGTTCTGGATTAACATTTGGATATGTATAGTTTTCCAAGCTGCAGTTTGATTGTATTGTTAAATCTGTATTATCAAACACTTATTCTCCATATGATGTATTTGACCATTACTAATATACATAATTTAACTCCAAAGCAATTCATATCTGTAAATCTAAGCATATTTTAAAACATTTCACAATAGCTGCGTTTCAGCAAACATGATCAATTTTACATGCAAAACAAAAACAATGGGGTGAACCAGCAATTGATCTGGTTCACTTTCTGGTTCAATGTGGAATGTATGTAAAAGATAAAAGTGGAACGTATTTTAATGCAAATGAGGTTGCCAATGCGATGCAACGGTGTAGTAAAATTATAAATAAATCTACATTTATATTTATTTATTATTGATTTTATTTACTTATTTTATGTACTTATTTATTTAATATGTCATTATTATTTATTTCTTTGTTTGAAGTAATGTTTTAATTATTACCATTACTATAAATTAAAATTATTAAAATTAATTAAAATTATTACTTTAATTATTTACGTTTTATTATTATTAAAAAAGTGTTGTTTGATAATTTATGAAAATCAATTAATTTGAAATGAATATATAAACATTAAGTTGAATACATTTATTTAATTAAAACAGAACAATACATAAGGAAACCACCCAGCGGGACTTTCAGCGCTGAGGGAATCGATTCCCTCAGCGCTGAATGGTAATGCCTAGCGCTGATTATTCAAATGAAACTCCTAATTACTTTAACACGTACATGTCATTGCGGGCAAGCGCTGAATCGTTCGATTACCTTTTCAAATTTGTAATGCAACATTTCAGCGCTGACATGCTCGCTTACCTTTTCGAATTTGTAATGCAACATATAAGCGCTGACATGTTCGATTACTTTTTCGAATTTGTAATGCAACATATCAGGGCTGACATGTTAGCTTACCTTTTCGAATTTGTAATGCAACATATCAGCGCTGACATGTTCGCTTACCTTTTAAATTTTACCTATGCTATTGATTTTTAAATAAAATACTATAAATTTTTTTGGATAAATTATATTTCATATTTATGTTTTATACAATTAAAATATTAATATTTACATAAAAAAATATAACATACTGTTACTAAAACCTTGAAGAGATTTCCAGACTCGACTCGATCACTTGTTCCGGCTTACCATCTGTACTTAAAGCATCTGTAAATACAAAAGTATGTTATTGTTAATTAAAGTTAATTATGTACAATATACCATACCAAAAAGTGCTGCTGTCACATTCTCTAACGCTCTTAAGGACTTCTTGCCTTGGGTACCATTCTCCAAATTTCCACGAAATCTTTCGCGTAATTGGTTGTTTTTTAATAACGCGTCTCATTGATGCAGTCTATAAATAACGTAATAGATGAAAAGAAATATATGAATTAGTAAAATTGTTACATGTGAATATATTAATAAGTTGAAATTGAAAGTAAGAAACATATATAATTTAACTTACAACTAATACAACGGCAGTGATTTCTTCATTAAATTGAATTAAATCCTCCTCAGTTTGAATTGTAAAATTTTCCAATTGAAACAGCTGACTACATTTTACCCCTTGCTTTAGAATGACTGCATTCGCAGCACATTGCTCAATTAATCGTTCTTGACGCAGTAGCATCTACATAATACAAAACAAAAATTGCAATTATCATTTTAAATATATTTACTTAATTTTCCATATACTTACAATGAGTTTATGTTAAATTACAAATTATATTTTATTTATATTTTTGATTTTATTTTGATTTTAAAAATTAAAAATTGTTCACTGCACGCACTTCACTAAAATCAAAAGCAGACTAAATGTATACATTGTAGGCAAAACAATAAATTCTTAATACTCATATGCTTTTCTTCTTCATTCTTTTATAATTTCAACCCCGAAATTGCCTATGTCGAACACAAATGTCGAAAACAAAGAAAAATAAAAACGAAGAGCTATTACCTCTTCGCTTACTTTTTCAGCGCTGGCATAATGGTGCCGCTGGGCAGACTCTGCAACATACACGTTTATAAAAAAACCAATTTCATCGCAAACTGCCTGCAAGATTAAGCTATAGTCATGCTTTCTTTTGAAATAAGCCTATTTGCTATGCTGTGGTGCATCTATTTTTACATGTGTACTTTTACATGTACAAAACAAATACCAAATTCGCAAAAAGTATTCATATTTGCCATATACCTCAAAAATATATAAAATTCCTTCATTGCTCTCGTCCGATTGTGACCACCACGATTATTTTGTATTTGCTGATTGGATTTTATTAACAAATCTATTAAAATATGAAACATAATTAATATATAGCAATTGCATTTTTTATGTGCAAATACCAATCAAATAATCGTTAACGGAAAAATTATTGATCGTTTCCAGAAAACTTCCACTATATCCGTGCTGATGAACTTCATCCCTTGAGTTTAATACACTTGAACTAGTATTTAAAAAGGGAATGGAAGAGTCAGTTTTGCTCGATGATTCTAATAAAATCTGCAATTTTCATTTATTTACTATAGAATTAAATTTAAGTTTTAAAGTAAATACTAAATAAAAACTTACGTTTAATACTTCAGACATTTCAACAGATTTTATTTTTTTTTCTATTTTTTTAGATTTTTTGTATTTAAAACTTTCACACTTATTTTTGTAGTGCCAAAATTATTCAGACAAATCAAAAAATTTTGAACACAAACCCAACTGGCATAATTCATGCGTTGCCAATTATTTTTATACGTGATCCGTATCGTTTTAGCAAAGATAATCCAGATCATTGAGCGGATCATGTTTGCTGAAACGCAGCTACTGTTGCGATGTCATTGCGGTTGCGGGATATACTCATCCTCACCAGAGTCATCCCAATAAATTTGAGTTTTAAGGTTTTAAGATTTGGAAACTTGCTTTTACATTGCTAATTCGACAGTTCATTATATTATTTACAAGCATACGAAGGCATTTTGATTTTTGTATTGAAGAATAGAAGTTGCATGTGATTGATGTCAAATATGATGGAGTGATTGCCTTATATTTGGCTGGAAAAGCACAAGTGGCTATCGTCGAGCCACCCTGTATATGTTAGTAAAATGCATTGTTTTCAATTAAGATTTGTTTTGAAATCATCTGTTTAATTATAAATAATAATAAACAAAAATTTTGATATCTCTCTTAATCGAGTATTTGATATTGTATCTTATACGGTGGTCTTGACAACAAAAGCATTTAACTGCTGTCAAGGCAATTGTGACGGTTTAGCTCTTATCTCGCACGAGATAAATATTCAGTTTTAATTGCAATAAATATTTAAATAGTAGGACATTTCGAAAATAATATTTAGGGTTTGTTTTGATATATTTCAATAATAGACTATAAAGAAAAATAGTTAGAAACCAGTTGTACGAAACTTCCTAATAAAAACTTATATAAGTTTTATGAATTTTCTATGGAGTTACATAGGTACCCATACAATGTAACTATACTGTAAATTTAATATATAAAACTATTCGTAATAACGAATAAAAAGTCTTGGATTATATAACTGTATTATTAAAAAAATCACAAAGTATGTAGCTCTTATAGCAATTAATTATGTATACATATATATGTGTTTATATTGTACATTTCTTGATAAGATTCACTCGCGTACTTTCTTATTTGATAGTTGTAAAAACAAAAATAAAATATAGTTATGTTTTTATTTTTCATTTCATTTTATTTCATTTTACATTAATAAAACTAAACCAACCAGTTTAAGTTAACAACTTTGAACTAAGACTGAAGATTAAACCTATCATTAGCACAAACTTACAAATTACTTCTTCTAAGATTAACTCATTTATTATTACTTCAGAAATTTGTTTGCTGGCAGTTTTTGCCCAACAAAAAATTTATAAAAATAAATTCATTGTTTATAAAAACAGTATTTTACTATGGTATAAATAATCCTAATTAAAACAAGGTTCTTTATTTGGCAGCATTTTTCATAATTCAGCTGATAAGAACATCGTCTATTGTTAATAGAGTGTCATGTTTCCTACAGTAAAATATTGCCATAAATAAGACCCGTTCTTAAGAAAGACCAATTATGGTGAGTAAATAGTGAGAACATTGTTGAGTATATGCTTAGCTTAAATCACCATTCATAGTATTGCCAGAAACATATATATAAATGTTTATAAACGTATATTGTACATATGCATAAGTGTATGTTTTACTGGTACTAGTAGTAGTAATATCAGTACGCGTAGTTGTTATACTATAAGCACCATTTATTCTTTAAAAATAATATTTTTGATGAACCAGAGACCCTAATTTTGTTTGTATAATAAGAATTTGTAATTTGAGATAATAATTATAACTACGTAAAAAAATAATCAAATGCACTTAGGTACTCTTGTACTGATTATAAACATTTTTCATGATTGAACATGAAAGTGTGCCAAATTATAGGAAGTTGCGATATAGATTAGGTATGATTTGCAAAAATATAGGTAATAAAAGATGACATAGTGTATTAAGTTAATTTGACATTTGGCTCCGCCCGAGTATCATAAAAAATAAAAAAGTGAAAAAAATTAAGTTTTATGGAAAAATTTTGCGAAACATCACACCAGTGCAGACTTAGAGTTAGGCCTGATGTTCGATCAACATATACCTATTCAAATGTTCAAGAGACTTGTTCAACACTTGTTTGAAGACACTCGAGTTGCTTGAAGATTTTCGAGCTGCTTGCATAGAAAATCTGTTTTATATATTATATAATTTTGTATTACAAATATATAGCTGTATAATAGCAAAGGCTCGAACAATTATGGTGTTCCAACGTTTTCGTTCGCATTGCGTACATGGATATTATATTATATATTAAAATATTAAACTTTGTTAAAAAATAATATGATTTTCTACTAAATCAGACGAAAAATTGTAAAAGAGCTTTTGATGTTTATAAAAAAAATACTAGTGAATTTTGCATCAGTATCCATAAAAGGATATTAATAAGGTCTGGTTAAAAGATTTATCGTAGTTATCAAAATTCCCGAACTTTCGAACTTTGTTACTCTCATAAATAGAAAACTTATAAATATAAAACCAATATTTTAATGACGATTAAAAATGATTTAGTTGTTAAGTAACGTAATATTAAAATCGGAGACTTTTTTATGTTTATATGACATAAATAAAATAGCAGATAAACTCGCAAGAAGGGGCGCGGCTTCAACAAAAATAGGCTCAGAACCTTTCCGTGGTCTAGGTAAAGAAATTCTGTCCATTCTTTTGAGCGGCACAGAAGAAAAAGAAAGAGAACTCTATTGGGAAAAGCTACCAAGACTATCACTATCTAAAATGCTTTTAGGGATTTAGAATTTAAGCCGCTTCAAGGATTGCATACAGAACAAACAATGATTTGCCTAAGAATTATTACGGGAAACCGGTTACTGTGGATTGAATAATCATCTGATAAAGTTATAAATCTAATCCAACTTAGACTGCATATATTGTAGAGAAGAGAGAGAACCGCATATCATGTGCTATGGGAGTGCCAGGCAGAGATGCACACCCAGAAGAAACACCTAGGAGGGTATTTCATGGAACATAGGGATTCAAGACTTTTCCGACTAAGGAGCACACAGATCTTTAAGATTGCGGTGTACTATTCCTTTTTCATAATAATAAATTTAAAATATATGACCTAGAATACAAAAAGTACGTGTGATTACATTACGTTTCATTATGTTATACAATTGTCCTCCATTGAAACAAGTAAATCAGATTAATCTAAGTAAAATCTGAAAAGTCATTGCGCTTGTAGTCTACTTAGATTGTAATGTTGCTTCATATCTAAATATATAATCAGAAAAATTGTAATTAAGAAAATATTTCTCAATAGTTTATTATTGTATATTTGTACAGACTTCTTTATACATTAATATATATTTCAATATCACAGAATTAGTTGTCCGATAGTTGACTCTAATGATGTACATACACATATTTAAACATTTTTACAATGCAATGCTGATTAAATTAAACACAATTTAAAATTATTTTGTGAATATGATAATAAAATGATAACACAGTTTTAAACTTCTATTTAAGTGCCCTTTAAGCAAAAATTGCTTATCACTTTGTTTTGTTTGAATTCACTTATCAGTTTAAACTGTTACTTTATTAAGAACACATGTCTGGCAATTAAAGATGAAAAACCTGGTTGTACTAGCTATAAGCATTTATATGCTGGCAATAATTGTGGGACATAGTGAAAGTGCAAATATTTTGGCCATATTTCCTTTTCCAGGACCATCGCAATACATATTAGTCTTGCCATATCTTAAGACTCTAGCAGACCGCGGTCATAATGTAACTGTAATAAATGCTTTTCCACAGAAAAAACCTATACCAAATTTTAGAGATATATCGGTGGCAGATATTATCAAGCTGCAAGACGGTAATTTATTTTAATAAAATATTTAATACTAAAATTAAAAAAGAAGACAATTAAATTTTAAATAATTTCCATTAAAAATAGTTTTTTATATTTTAAATTTTTGATTTTAGAGATGATTGAATCTATACAAACAGAACGCAACTTTTGGCAGGAACTCAATTATTTTTCTGATATTGTGGAAGATATTCAATTGAATGTATTAAATAATAAAGAGGTCCAAACACTATTAAAATCTGAAACTGAAACCTTTGACTTGGTCATTGTGGAAACTATACGCAGTGAAGTACTGTACGGCTTTGCAGCACATTTTAATGCACTTCTTATTGGGGTCTCATCTTTTGGCACGGATGTGGAGATTGATGAACTCGTTGGAAATATATCACCTTCATCATATATACCTTCAGTTTTAAGTGAATTTACCGATCGGATGAGTTGTATGGAACGGTTAAAAAATTTTGTAAATAACAACTTACAAATATTACATACACACTTCATACATATACCACGCCAAAAAAAATTGTATAGTAAATATTTTCCACATGTTAAAGTGCCATTAGAAGCGGTTCGTAATAATTTCTCATTAATGCTGTTGAATCAACATTTCTCGCTGAGTTTTCCGCGCCCCTATGTGCCAAGCATGATTCAAGTAGGTGGTTTGCATATAAGTCACAAGCCATCACCTTTACCACCTGATATAGCTGATTTCATTAATGGTGGTGAAAACGGTGTGATATATTTCTCAATGGGATCTAACGTGAAAAGTAAGAACTTGCCAAAAGAAACTATTGATGTCCTTTTGAAAGTTTTTGCTTCCTTACCCCAACGTGTGTTATGGAAATTTGAAGATGAAAATTTAGCAGGCAAACCTGATAATGTTTTTATTAACAAGTGGTTCCCACAGCCAGATATATTGGCCCATCCAAATGTCAAGTTATTTATTACACATGGTGGTCTACTTAGTACCATGGAAGCTATTTATCACGCGAAACCTGTTATTGGCTTACCGGTATTCTATGATCAATTTTTAAATGTTGCTCGTGCTGTTAAAACAGGATTTGGTTTAAGTGCTGATTTGAAAAAATTAGACACTCAAAGTTTGCGATCTAAAATTGAGAGTATTTTAAATGATAAGAGTTATGCAAAGAAAGCTAGAGCCATCTCAAATCGTTATCATGATCAACCAATTAAACCCATGGATGCAGCTATTTATTGGACAGAATATGTGCTACGGCATAAAGGAGCTCCTCACATGCGTGTTGCTGCACAGGACTTAAATGTCTTTCAACTGTATTGCCTGGACTCAGTGTGTATGTTAGTAACTGGAACTATTCTGGTCTTCGGTATTGTTATTGGACTTGTAGTCAAGTTGTTAGGATGCGCTCTAAGAAAACCTAAAACTAAAAGAAAATTTGAATAAAAATATAATCACAATAAATAAATAAAGTACAAACAATTGCTCTCCAATAAAAAATACATGTTTCTAAGTTTAAAGAAAAATTATATAAGAAATGACTAGTTTCGAGTATTTTTTGTGAAAGCATATTTTTTGCATTAACATTTAAAAATCAAAGTTCGGAATGAAAGGTTCCATTCTGAAAGGGACTTAATATTGCATAGTAACAGTTGTATGTTACTAGGTATATCAAGAGGTATTGTATAAATATAAACGCTGCCTTTAAAAGCCACACACTTGATACAGTAAATACAAAATTATGTGTTCTCTTCTTGCTCTTAATAGATAATATTGTATGCAAAACATTAAAATATTCTTTTAACAATTTTTTCAATTATTGGAACCATGACAACAAAAAATACATAAAGGATAGAGCCCTGAAATTATTTGCGAAATCTGACAGACTTACCAACACCGCGTTATCAAATCTCAGAATGGTTACAGGCTCCTCAGGGAGGTATGCAGATCTGAGGTCCATTATTGCTTAGTCTGATGAAGTGATAAACAATAATTTAGTCAAGGTGTAGAGAGGGGTTTTGAGGAAACCTCGAGTTAAAAAAGAGTAAAAGTGCTTAAGTGCACTAGCTTAAAACAGCATAGTCATAATTTGAATAATTGTATTTGTTTTGTTTGCTGACTTTATGATTTCGATATAATACTTTACCGAAAGAAGAATTCAGAAAGGTAGGAAAAGGAAAGTACTTAAAGCATCGCAGCTAACCAAAACTTTTTCTTACAAATCACTTTCAATATCACTTTCTGTGGAGGTAATGATTTTGGTTAAATAATTCTCAGAGTTATTTCATTTTCAAAAGTTGTTAAAAATTGGCTAGTTCTGAACGTATATAACAAATATATCTAAATCAATAAATTAATGGAGCGAGTATTCATTCAAAATGATCTTAGTAATTTATTTGGATAAGGCTGGAGTTGAGTTTTGAATATGGATTATAATAAGCGTTTTAATATATATTGGTGGTGGTTTTTACCAAAATCGGGATAATTTATAGATATACAATATGGCGTTCCGTAATTCTCAGTAGCTTAGGACTTCACTTTATATTACCATTTTTGGATTTATGAATTTGACGGTTGGAAGCATTTTTTTCATTATTATCAATTAAAAAAATTTAATTAAAAATATTATATTCCTAAATAATGTAAATAATGATTCCAAATTAGTTTGAAAATTTTATTACTTTATTCCTTCAAGTGCCAACATCACAAAAAATGACCCAGTGAAAAGTAATGGAATAGATATGAAAATATGTACAAGTTATAAAAACGGAATATGCAAAATGTTTCTATGTTTTTTTTGATGATTTGTTGATGTAGTTGTTCATTTGTCTTTTTGCCCATTCTACCCTTCCTAGCTTCCAGTATTAAACACTGACAGTGCATGTGAAGACGCCAATTGGCAATATGTGTATAATTTTATTTATTTTTTTAAGTATAACAAAATATATACATTGTTAATATATATTGTTAACAAATTATTATCATTATGTGCGGAATATTTAATATATTTTGAACTGCATTGAAAAGCCATTTAAGGAAAACTATTATCAACATTAGCAGGATACGATGCAGCTATTTTGAGTACAACATTAGTCAAAAGTAAAAATATGTACATGTGTCTGTTTTAGGATACAAAAATTATATTGTAATAAATATAAACCAACAATGTTATTAACTAAAAATGTGTTAAAATAATAATAACAATTAAACAATAATTATTACGGACAATATTTCTGGAATTATTAAGAATTGAAAGTGGGTAATGTACATAATGAAAACTGTAAATTGCGTAAGCCTTCGAATAATAACAACAACAATGGTTGTTTTAGCTTCTTTAAGTGTTACATGCACAGTTAGGTAAATATTTAAACGAATGGAGGCATAAAATGTAAACTGCAATGATTTTAGCGCACACACATAGTTACGGTTCTTTAATTTCTTCTCTTTTTCAAAAAAAAACAACAAACGAAATAAGTGTGAAAACTGAAATCAAAATTGTTAGCGCAAGTGCAAGTGGTTTATGTATTATTTAAATATTAAATATATAAATATTAATTTGTTTCGTATACCAAATTTAATAAAGTAAAATATGCAAAAAAGAAAATGGAACAGGTGAAAAAATATATTATAAAACTTTAGACAAATTTTGTTCTATCAAGTAGAAAGAAGAAGTAAAAAAGTAGAAATGTTCTAAATGGTTATTTAAATAAGGAAAAATGTTGAGTAATATGTGTAAATTATAAAAGTATTTGTA
>NC_051846.1:222101107-222108489 GCF_002237135.1 Teleopsis dalmanni | reverse complement strand
ACAATATTAATAATTTGACTTTAACCGCTCCGACAATAACAATAATAGACTTGAAGTGCTCCAACAAAATTAATTAAATTAGAAATATGCAATTTACAGGATCATCCATTAAAAAAATGGGTTTCTAATAAAGACTAAATGTATTTTACAAAGCAAATTTAAAACTCATTATATGTAATTATTCACATTGCTTCACATTGCTTGAATGCTTCGCTACATCATTCCCCTGACAGTTATTGAGTTATATACGATAAGTTGAAGGCGACGTATTTTCTCGGATTACGTGTGGTTCTTCCGCTCCGTGTTACGTTGTTAGTATTGGCATTTAATGGAATTGTACCAGGGGGTTGTGTGTCTCTTGCATTCGACTTCAGTTCGTTGCTTGGTATAAATGCTGCGATGTTGTGCCTTTCGGGCGATGTCCTGCTTCATATTCGACCACACGTACCGCTTACTGATGAGATAAATAGTGGCTTTTTTGCCTGGATGCGCTTGGCGCGGTTGTTATATTCAGCATTTTCATTTTACCGCACCTTCTTTTTACAATTACATCCCAAGATCTTACTGACATCCATTCCTTTTGCTCCTTTTGCTCGTAGCCCAAGGTATCCTTGCAAATTCTTTCGAGACTTGTTTCAATATGCTGCCACATGTCCTCAATATGTAAGGATGGAAATTTTGCACAAATTTCCAACCTACATACTATGACTTGTATGTTAGATATTTCTATAAATGAATTTATTAAATATAATTATCATTTAGAAAATTGGAAAACAACTATAAATACCTTTGCACTACCACTTTACACACGTCACTTTGAGTAATTTAAACAAAAAGGAAACGTAGTTTATATAAATAATTTTATTAAATTAATTATTAAAACTCCGATATTACTTATTAATTAATTTTACTTATTTTAACAAACTATATTCAATCCAATTTAAAAAAACGCGCACATGTAAAAAGTAAAATATAAACAAACATTTGCAAACGTCAAAAACGTCAGAATGCAATTCGCTGCAAAACGATGCACAAGGAAGCTTTTGTGCAAAAGTGTTAAAGTGCATTAAGTTCAACTAAGATCAACTCAAAGCTTTGTTATTTTACACAAAAAGTTCAAGAGGATGCGTATAAAAGACGGCGCAATTTGCTAAGAATTTAGTGTGTCTTGTATGATCACTCGGTGGCATTGTATGTCAACATATAAAATAAATAAATATTAAAAATTTGTCTGACACAGTGGCGGTTTTAAGCCTAGTGTATAATCTATTTAAAATATATATATAATTGTTTAGTGCATGGGCGGTTTTAAGTCCAGGCGCGGAGACACTTTATATATATATTCAATATAACAAGACATATCTATATTCACTAACCCCGTTTCGTCCAGTAGGTACTCATCGAGCAGGATAATCACCGAAATCATACTAAGGTACAACCACGAAACCGGATCAGCCACCACTGAGAACTCTACAGGGACAGCTTACAAATACAGCTGGTCACAAGGAAACATCTCAAGACATATCTGATTAAATTTAACCAACCTCTTTGAAATACGACTAAGGAAATACATTCAAAAGTTACATGCGTTTAAAATCTCAAGTTATTGAAATACGATTGAAGGAATAATAATCTACATAAAGCTATCTTATATAACTCGTTGAAAATTGTACAAATCGTTAATCTCAAGGTTTTATCTAGCTATGTTTAATTGAAGAAATAATAATCTATATAAAGCTATCTTATATAAATGGTTGAAAATTGTACAAATAGTTAATCTCCAGGTTTATCTTGTTACGTTTAATTGAATTCTTTTCTTTATTACATATTATTTTAATGAATTATTAATATTTTAAATAAATCAGTATTTAAAAAATTAAACGCATTACTTTTATTTTGAGAAGTCCTGTCTCCGCGAATATAAATTTATTGTAGCGACCCCCTGGAAAAAACTGAGGATACCCCAGCATAAATTATAACGAAACGGGAAAATCCGTGTCGTTACGATTGGCGCCCGAGCAGGGACAGACAGACTTCTCAAAATTAAATCAAAGTAATATCCACGTTACCATCGCACGAGCTAACATGATCAAAATATAAAATCTAAATACTTTCATCCGTAGTCCAATTTAAGCCAGTTCAACAGAGAAACATACAAGACGTTCGCTTAAGCAGCACATTATGGACTTATCGTATGTACAAACCGTGGAGCAGATACGAAAATGGTCTGTAAAGTACAATGGAGGAGTAGATCCAATAGATTTTGTGGAAAGCATAGAAGAGTTAGCAGAACTTGACCACGTCAACGTGAATTTAGTTCCCAGGATGATGCCCATACTGCTTGAAGACAAAGCATTGATATGGTACCGCAACAACAATAAGCATTGGAACCTTTGGTCAAGCTTCAAGATGGACTTTCTAAAATTTTTCCTTCCACATAGGTATTTCGACAGATTAGAAGACGAGGTGCGAGCACGAGTTCAGAAGGAACAAGAAAGTTTTAAAGATTATGTACTGGAAATCAAATATCTTATGCGACACACAGACATGAACCAAGATTCGCAATTGGAGCGAATATACCGAAACATGCGCACAGAGTACCAAATGTACATCAAACGTCGAGACTTTTCGAGCTTAACAGAATTAACAATATTAGCTGATGACTTCGAAGAACTTCGCGCAGAACAGGATAAAATGAGTCGACGCGGTGTTCGACAGGAAGTGATAGTTGGTCGCATAGAAGTTGAATATCCACAAACGATGTTATGGGAAAATACAGTGAGACGCGTACCTACTATGCCGATACAAGATAAACTTATTCCCAGTTCAAATTCCGAGTCACCTATTCTCAACCAGCAGAGAAGTAATCAGCACCGCAACCAGCCGACAGCTAAGCAAGTAACAGCACGAATCATACAAGATCAAGATATATTTCAAAATCGAATGTACCAAGTATCAACTCAGCAGAATATCCAACATGTCATGCCAGTTAAAGGAAATCTAAAACCATTCAATCGGAACCAAGTCACAGAAGTTCAACAAATGGTCCAAGTCCAACTATGCGAACCTAAACAAAGATCACAAATCATAAGGCCCATCAGAGAAAATTCACAGACGCAAGAAATACAACGACAAGGAGACCCAAAACTTACCAAGAAGAATCCCGAAGCATTTAAACCAGCACAAGTTACACCAGATCAGGAAATATTTCAAAGTCAAACGAAGCAAGTATCAGTACACCAAACACTGCAACGTGCCACGTCTTTCAAAGAAAACCTAAAATCGTTCAATCAGAATCAGGTCAAAGTAGGTAAACTTCCAAATGAAGTTCAAATTCAAACGTGTGGACCACAGCAAGATTCAAAACCCATCCAGGAAAATCCCAAAATATTTAGACAACAGCGAGTCACATCAAACCATGAAATGTTACCAGTCGAAATACAGGAACTACAAAGCCAGTTAAAACCAAGATTTATCAAAGAAAATCCCGAAGTATCTGAACAACAGCGAGTCAACCCAATTCAGCAAATATTACAAGCTCAAACACAGAAAGTACAACGACAGAAAGAACCAATCGTAATCAAAGCGCAAAAATACAAGATTCAACGGCACAGAGATCCAAGTCCTGGCAAGGAAAATTCACAGGTAGCTAATCAACCAAGAAAAATCAGTCCAACGAGAAATCACCATATAACACAAGTTAAAAGTCAAGATACACAAGGATACGTAGAACAACAGCAAGTTCAAGATATTGAAACACAACAAGGTCAACGAAAGGTTACAGTAATCGAAGATCATACCAGACGAGTTCGATTGACTCAAGAAACCCCAAGTCCGACACATTCATTGGAACAAGTTTCAATTAACCACGATAGTCAACGAAAGCAACAGCCACAAGGAGAAAAAGATGGTCCAAAAGATAAGCTAGACAATCCTCTGATACAAGTACAGGAACTAAGTCTAGGAATTCCGAAACCATCGAGCACCCAAAACCTACAGCAGCCGACGCATAACTTAGGTGTACACCAGCAGAAGGATTTGATATTGTTAGTACACACCAAGACAAATTCTTCAAAGTATTCAAGAGTCCAAAGAAACGGCACAGGAATCATGCAGACAGGTAGTGCCTCGTGGCAGGTTCATTTTCCTCGAAGAAGGAGGGAAATGTAAGGATGGAAATTTTGCACAAATTTCCAACCTACATACTATGACTTGTATGTTAGATATTTCTATAAATGAATTTATTAAATATAATTATCATTTAGAAAATTGGAAAACAACTATAAATACCTTTGCACTACCACTTTACACACGTCACTTTGAGTAATTTAAACAAAAAGGAAACGTAGTTTATATAAATAATTTTATTAAATTAATTATTAAAACTCCGATATTACTTATTAATTAATTTTACTTATTTTAACAAATTATATTCAATCAAATTTAAAAAAACGCGCACATGTAAAAAGTAAAATATAAACAAACATTTGCAAACGTCAAAAACGTCAGAATGCAATTCGCTGCAAAAAGATGCACAAGGAAGCTTTTGTGCAAAAGTGTTAAAGTGCATTAAGTTCAACTAAGATCAACTGAAAGCTTTGTTACTTTACACAAAAAGTGCAAGAGGATGCGTATAAAAGACGGCGCAATTTTCTAAGAATTTAGTGTGTCTTGTATGATCACTCGGTGGCATTGTATGTCAACATATAAAAAGAAATAAATATAAAAAAATTGTCTGACACAGTAGCGGTTTTAAGCCTAGTGTATAATCTATTTAAAATATATAGTGCACACTTTATATATATATTCAATATAACAAGACATATATACATTCACTAACCCCGTTTCGTCCACTAGGTACTCATCGAACAGAATAATCACCGAAATTATACTAAGGTACAACCACGAAACTGGATCAGCCACCACTGTGAACTCTACAGGGACAGCTTCCAAATACAGCTGGTCACAAGGAAACATCTCAAGTCATATCTAATTAAATTTAACCAATCTCTTTGAAATACGACTGAGAAAATACATTTAGAATTTGCATGCGTTTAAAATCTCAAGTTATTGAAATACGATTGAAGAAATAATAATCTATATAAAGCTATCTTATATAAATCATTGAAAATTGCACAAATAGTTAATCTCCAGGTTTATATTGTTACGTTTAATTGAATTCTTTTCTTTATTACATATTATTTTAATGAATTATTAATATTTTAAATAAATTAGTATTTAAAAAATTAAACGCATTACTTTTATTTTGAGAAGTCCTGTCTCCGCGAATATAAATTTATTGTAGCGACCCCCTGGAAAAGACTGAGGATACCCCAGCATAAATTATAACGAAACGGGAAAATTCGTGTCGTTACAATTGGCGCCCGAGCAGGGACAGACAGACTTCTCAAAACTAAATCAAAGTAATATCCACGTTACCATGGCACAAGCTAACATGATCAAAAGATAAAATCTAAATACTTTCATCCGTAGTCCAATTTAAGCCAGTTCAACAGAGAAACATACAAGACGTTCGCATAAGCAGCACATCATGGACTTATCTTATGCACAAACCGTGGAGCGGATACGAAAATGGTCTGTAAAGTACAATGGAGGAGTAGATCCAATAGATTTTGTGGAAAGCATAGAAGAGTTAGCAGAACTTGACGACGTCAACGTGAATCTAGTTCCCAGGATGATGCCTGTACTGCTTGAAGACAAAGCACTGATGTGGTACCGGAACAACAATAAACAGTGGAACCTCTGGTCAAGCTTCATGACAGACTTTCTAAAATTTTTTCTTTCATCTAGATATTTCAAAAGATTAGAAGACGAGGTGCGAGCACGAGTTCAGAAGGAACAAGAAAATTTTAAAGATTATGTACTGGAAATCAAATATCTTATGCGACACACAGGCATGAACCAAGATTCGCAATTGGAGCGAATATACCGAAATATGCGTACAGAGTACCAAATGTACATCAAACGTCGAGACTTTTCGAGCTTAACAGAATTAGCAATACTAGCTGATGACTTCGAAGAACTTCGCGCAGAACAGGATAAAATGAGTCGACGCGGTGTTCGACAGGAAGTGATAGTTGGTCGCATAGAAGTTGAATATCCACAAACGATGTTATTGGAAAATACAGTAAGACGCGTACCTACTATGCCGATACAAGATAAACTTATTCCCAGTTCAAATTCCGAGTCACCTATTCTCAACCAGCAGAGAAGTAATCAGCACCGCAACCAGCCGACAGCTAAGCAAGTAACGGCACGAATCATACAAGATCAAGATATATTTCAAAATCGAATGTACCAAGTATCAACTCAGCAGAATATCCAACATGTCATGCCAGTTAAAGGAAATCTGAAACCATTCAATCGGAACCAAGTCACAGAAGTTCAACAAATGCGCAATTTTCAACCAAAAATATTTCATAGTCAAACGAAGCAAGTATCAGTACACCAAACACCGCAACATGTCACGTCGTTCAAAGAAAACTTAAAATCGTTCAATCAGGACCAAGCCACAGAATTTAAACGTATGCTCCAAATCCAAGCGTGCAAACCACAGCAAGATTCAAGACCCAACAAGCAAAATCCCAAAGTATCTATACAACAGCGAGTCACACCAAACCGTGAAATAGTATCAGTTGAAATACAAGAACTACAAAACCAGTTAAAACCAATATTTATCAAAGAAAATCTCGAAGTATCTAAACAACAGCAAGTCACCCCAAATCATCAAATATTACAAGTTCAAACACAGAAAGCACAACGACAGAAAGAACCAAGCGTAATCAAAGCGCAAAAACAAAAGATTCAACGGCACAAAGATCCAAGTCCTAGCAAGAAAAATTCACAGGTAGTTAATCAACCAAAAAGAATCAATCCAACGAGGAATCACCATATAACACAAGTTAAAATTCAAGATACACAAGGATGCGTAGAACAACAGCAAGTTCAAGATATTGAAACACAACAAGGTCAACAAAAGGTTACAGTCAGCGAAAATCATAACAAACGAGTTCGATTGACTCAAGAAACCCCAAGTCCGACACAATCATTGCAACAAGTTTCAATTAAACACGATAGTCAACGAAAGCAAGAGTCACAAGAAGAAAAAGATGATTCCACACGTCCGAAGGATAAGATAGACAATCCTCTGATACAAGTACAGGAACTAAGCCTAGGAATTCCAAAACCATTCAGCACCCAAAAACTGCAGAAGCCGATGAATAACTTAGATGTACTCCAGCAGAAGGATTATGATCTTGTTAGTACAGACCAAGACAAATTCTTCAAAGTATTCAAGAGCCCAAAGAAACGGCACAGGAATTATGCATGCAGGTAGTGCATCGCGGCAAGTTCATTTTTTC
>NC_051846.1:222088075-222101007 GCF_002237135.1 Teleopsis dalmanni | reverse complement strand
ATAACTTTCCGATATCACCTGAAGAACAAATGTACGGAACAGATGTTAAGATAATTTATTTGTTGAAAAGATTTCAAAATGGAGCATCAGTTCGAAATTTTATCGGTATTTCATTCAAACAATTCATCATATTTCATATTTTATACTAATTATTTTCTTTTTTCGCAGGTGCATATGTGGTCACATATGACGACAAATCTATATATAATTACGCTAACATAAAAGTTTGTTACCCCGTTTTAACTGTGTTGCCGTTGACATATATGGATAAAATTTATACCGTTGGAAAGGTGAAGACGTGCAGAAGAGCACAACGTTATTTTTTCGCATGTACGTTAACGGAAACACAGGTAAAAATGCGTTGGCGTAAATTTAGCGACTACAACAACAAAATACATGTGTTTTTCAAAGTTTTTTTTTGTGACGAATTGTTAATTGTTTACGGTGGATTTGTGTGTGCGATTTTTTTCCACTTTTGGAAAAAAGTGGACTTTGTGTGTTTGGACTTTGTGTGTTTGGACTTTGTGGATTCTGTTACAATCAGATTTTTAAAGCTCATTAAATTTCAAATATTGTTTGTGAATAAAAAAACGCATTGAAGTGGAAATATCCTTTGATATCAATCGTTTTATTTGCATTGTGTGATAGTTAAATTTTAATTGTGATAAATTTTAATTTTGATAAATTTTAATTGTGATATATTTTAATTGTGAAATGTGGATAGTTAAGGTTAATGAGTTTGAAATTTTTAGATTTATTTCAAGTGTATTGTGTGATAGTTAAATTTTAATTGTGATGAATTTTAATTGTGAATTGTGTGATAGTTAAGGTTAATTAATTGGTTGAATCGACATTAACAACACTTCAATTCGAGAGATATTCATTTTGTACAATGAAAGAACATTATGATAGAGTATGCAATGCACAAAAAGAGATTTGTATGGCAATTATCGTGAATCGTGATACAGATATACGAAGATATAATATTTACGACTATAGATGGTGAACCACCATTTGAGAGAAATATGATATCTTTTTTAAAAACAAATGGTGTAGTTAAGAATGTATTAGTATTAGATTCTGCTTTGAAACCATTGGCATATCCTTTACTATTCCCAAATGGAGATTTTGGTTGGCACGTTAATATATCGCATAACGTGCAACATAATTCTAATGGTAGGCAGATTCGAAATAAAGTTACAATGTTACAATTTGCATGCTTCAGATTTGCAATAAGGGATCAATTTAGCTTTTTGCATAAATCGCAAAAACTATTTTTGCAATACATTGTTGATATGTATGTGAGAATAGAAGTATGTCGACTACATTTTATAAGACAGAATCAAGTAAATTTGAGGGCAGATGTGTATAACAATATTAGTGATTATTTGCAAACGAATCAAGTAGGAGATGGTAGCTTAGGTCGTAAAGTGATTTTGCCTTCATCCTTCACTGGGTCTCCGAGAAACATGTATCAAAATTACTTAGATGCAATGTCAATTGTTCAGTACTTCGGCAAGCCATCGCTTTTTGTTACAATGACTTGCAATAAGAATTGGGCGGAAATTGTATATAATATTGATCCTAATGAATCATCTCATTTCAGGCCTGAAATAGTTGTGCGTGTATTTAAATCGAAGTTAAAAGAACTCATTTCTGACATTTGGAATAAATATATTTTTGGCAAAGTTGAGGCTCTTATATATACAATCGAATTTCAAAAAAGAGGTTTGCCTCATGCTCACATTTTGATAACTTTATGTGAAAATGACAAAATTGTCGGGCCGGCTGCTATTGATAAAATAGTTTGTGCAGAGATACCGGATAAAAATTTGCAGCCAAAATTACATGAATTTGTTGTCAAACAACATCATGCGGTGTTTTGAATCCAAGCTCTGTATGTATGCAAGATGGAAAATATTCAAAACAATTTCCAAAGGATTTTGTACAATTAACGAAAGAATCAGTTAATGGTTATCCGTTGTATAGACGGCGCGATAATAATGTTTCCGTTGATGTTAGAGGAAAGTCTTTAGATAATCGTTATGTCGTTCCATACAACCCGTATTTGTTTGCAAAATATAATTGTCACATTAATGTCGAGGTGTGCACTTCCGTCAAAAGTATTAAGTACATATATAAATATGTATATAAGGGTTTTGATAGTGTAACTGTTTTAATTCAAAGTGAAAGCACAAACGAAAATGACTAACAAGTATAAGTTGAAGTAGATGACGTTAGAAATTTTTTGAATGGTCGATATGTGGGATCAACTGAGGCTATGTCTCATTTTCAGTCTCATATTATAATTCGTCTTGACATTCATTTGCCACAAAGACAAAATATTATATTTCGCGAAGGCCAAGAAAGACAAGCAGTAGAAAATCCTAAGCTTACGAAGCTATTAGCTTTCTTTCAATTGAATCAAAGTGATTCATCTGCTAATCAATATACGTATATGGAAATTTCATTGCATTGTGTTTGGATTGATAGTAGAAAATCTTGGCAAAAAAGACAACGATGAGGAGATAAAATTATTACTCGGTTGTATATGGTGTCTCCCAAAGAAATTGAGCTATTCCATTTAAGATTACTTTTGTTGCATGTAAAAGGGCCAAAATCATATGAAGATGTGCGTACATTCAATGGAATTGTTTATAGGACATTTATCGAAGCATGTCATGCTAGGGTAATTGCGTCCAATTATAATGAGTGGAGAGTTTGTCTGAATGAAGCTAAGACATTTAATTCAGGAAAACAAATGCGTAATTTGTTTGCGATTATTTGTGCCTTCAATATTCTAGCAAATGCATTAGCGCTTTGTGTGGAATTTAGAGATCATTTAAGCGAAGATTTCGTTAGAGATGGTTGTAGTGTAGATGTTTCTTTTAATAGAGTATTATTGGAAATCGAGGATATTTTGTTAACACATAATGTTACATGTACGTCACTTGGTTTGCCTACACCTACAATAATGCCAGAATTTGCTGATCTCGATATTTTTGATCCTTTTGTAGAAGAATGTTTATTTAATGAGCTTTATGATTGCGCAAATAATGAACAGCGTGATACTATTGATAAAGTTATTCGTGAAGTTCAGTATCACGATACAGGATCAAATGTGTTTTGTTTGACATCCCATGCAGGTTGTGGGAAAACATTCACACAAACGGCTATAATTCGTAAATTAAATTCCCTTAATCTTCGCTGTATTTCGTGTGCATTTAGTGGTATTGCTTCCACTTTATTGATTGGTGGAAAGATACTCCATAATGTTTTTAAACTGCCTATAAATCTGATGGAAAATACAGTTCCGAATATAAAAAAAGTAGTAGTTATGCCAGATTTATTAATTCGGCGGCATTATTTATAATAGCAGTAATGATTGCAAATTGTATTACGAGTTGGGCAGAATTCCCGTTTTTCAATCATATAACGTTAACTCAAAATATGGGAGCACTCCCCGAAGAGTTGGAATTCGTTCAATTTCTAAAGAGAATTGGCAATGGTGAAGATTTAGTAGAAATTCCAGCAAATTTGATAGGTGTTGAATCTAACACAGTACATGATATTTTTGGAGATATTAATGAAACCATTTTATCAGATAGAATGTTGAAGTCAGTTGTGTTAGTTCCAACTAATGAAGATTGTGGACTTATCAATAACGATGTATTGAATCGCATCGCTGGTGAAAAAAAGGTTTACTACAGTTTTGACAGAATTATTTGCGAGGATAACAGTGAGGTGTGCAACTATCCAGTAGAATTTTTGAATACTTTGATTGTAAGTGGTTTGCCACCACATAAGTTGGAGCTCAAGATTAATGCGATAGTTTTGTTAATTCGAAATTTAAATACGTAGCAAGCTTTAGTGAATGGGACGAGAATGCGAGTCAAAGCAATGCATAATAACACAATAGATTGTGAAGTACTCACTGGAGTTGCTCGCGGAAAACGTGTTTTGATTCCACGCATACACTTGACGTATTCAGGGACTGCACTGCCATTTAATTTTCAAAGAACACAGTTTCCACAGTCATCAGCGCATTTGCTATGACAATTAACAAATCCCAAGGACAGACATTTGATAGAGTTGGAATATTGTTGAGGAGACTTGTTTTTTCGCATGGTCAACTTTACGTTGCAGCCAGTTGAGTTAGATCATTTGACGGACTTAAATTTTATGTCAGTAATGAAGGTGGACAAGGTCATTTGGCTAATGATGAAAGGGTTTTTACAAAAAATATTGTTTACACTGAAGTTTTGAGAACTTCGTGATATAAAATATAGAATTATTATTATGCATTATTATTATTTTAGATTTTCTTCAGTTTGAATGTTTTTCAATATTTAATTTTTTTCATTCGTTCATTTGCCAATTTCATTTCTTTGTTTCTTGCCTTCACTGCATACCGCGATTTGATTTCGTGATGGCAGAGTATAGGAATTTGTTTGATAATTAACACGGGAGCGAGATGTTGTGCAAAGTCGCATTGTCGAAATTATGCAATAAATTGACGCAATAAATTGCGTCAGAATTTCGAATTTCTTTAGATGAAGGTGCTGTTCTACAAAATTGCTGATTCCTATACTGATAACTTTCCGATATCACCTGAAGAACAAATGTACGGAGCAGATGTTAAGATAATTTATTTGTTGAAAAGATTTCAAAATGGAGCATCAGTTCGAAATTTTATCGGTATTTCATTCAAACAATTCATCATATTTCATATTTTATACTAATTATTTTCTTTTTTCGCAGGTGCATATGTGGTCACATATGACGACAAATCTATATATAATTACGCTAACATAAAAGTTTGTTACCCCGTTTTAATTGTGTTGCCGTTGACATATATGGATAAAATTTATACCGTTGGAAAGGTGAAGACGTGCAGAAGAGCACAACGTTATTTTTTGCATGTACGTTAACGGAAACACAGGTAAAAATGCGTTGGCGTAAATTTAGCGACTACAACAACAAAATACATGTGTTTTTCAAAGTTTTTTTTTGTGACGAATTGTTAATTGTTTACGGTGGATTTGTGTGTGCGATTTTTTTCCACTTTTGGAAAAAAGTGGACTTTGTGTGTTTGGACTTTGTGTGTTTGGACTTTGTGGATTCTGTTACAATCAGATTTTTAAAGCTCATTAAATTTCAAATATTGTTTGTGAATAAAAAAAACGCATTGAAGTGGAAATATCCTTTGATATCAATCGTTTTATTTGCATTGTGTGATAGTTAAATTTTAATTGTGATAAATTTTAATTTTGATAAATTTTAATTGTGATATATTTTAATTGTGAAATGTGGATAGTTAAGGTTAATGAGTTTGAAATTTTTAGATTTATTTCAAGTGTATTGTGTGATAGTTAAATTTTAATTGTGATGAATTTTAATTGTGAATTGTGTGATAGTTAAGGTTAATTAATTGGTTGAATCGACATTAACAACACTTCAATTCGAGAGATATTCATTTTGTACAATGAAAGAACATTATGATAGAGTATGCAATGCACAAAAAGAGATTTGTATGGCAATTATCGTGAATCGTGATACAGATATACGAAGATATAATATTTACGACTATAGATGGTGAACCACCATTTGAGAGAAATATGATATCTTTTTTAAAAACAAATGGTGTAGTTAAGAATGTATTAGTATTAGATTCTGCTTTGGAACCATTGGCATATCCTTTACTATTCCCAAATGGAGGTTTTGGTTGGCACGTTAATATATCGCATAACGTGCAACATAATTCTAATGGTAGGCAGATTCGAAATAAAGTTACAATGTTACAATTTGCATGCTTCAGTTTTGCAATAAGGGATCAATTTAGCTTTTTGCATAAATCGCAAAAACTGTTTTTGCAATACATTGTTGATATGTATGTGAGAATAGAAGTATGTCGACTACATTTTATAAGACAGAATCAAGTAAATTTGAGGGCAGATGTGTATAACAATATTAGTGATTATTTGCAAACGAATCAAGTAGGAGATGGTAGCTTAGGTCGTAAAGTGATTTTGCCTTCATCCTTCACTGGGTCTCCGAGAAACATGTGTCAAAATTACTTAGATGCAATGTCAATTGTTCAGTACTTCGGCAAGCCATCGCTTTTTGTTACAATGACTTGCAATCAGAATTGGGCGGAAATTGTATATAATATTGATCCTAATGAATCATCTCATTTCAGGCCTGAAATAGTTGTGCGTGTATTTAAATCGAAGTTAAAAGAACTCATTTCTGACATTTGGAATAAATATATTTTTGGCAAAGTTGAGGCTCTTATATATACAATCGAATTTCAAAAAAGAGGTTTGCCTCATGCTTACATTTTGATAACTTTATGTGAAAATGACAAAATTGTCGGGCCGGCTGATATTGATAAAATAGTTTGTGCAGAGATACCGGATAAAAATTTGCAGCCAAAATTACATGAATTTGTTGTCAAACACATGATGCAGGGTCCATGCGGTGTTTTGAATCCAAGCTCTGTATGTATGCAAGATGGAAAATGTTCAAAACAATTTCCAAAGGATTTTGTACAATTAACGAAAGAATCAGTTAATGGTTATCCGTTGTATAGACGGCGCGATAATAATGTTTCCGTTGATGTTAGAGGAAAGTCTTTAGATAATCGTTATGTCGTTCCATACAACCCGTATTTGTATGCAAAATATAATTGTCACATTAATGTCGAGGAGTGCACTTCCGTCAAAAGTATTAAGTACATATATAAATATGTATATAAGGGTTTTGATAGTGCAACTGTTTTAATTCAAAGTGAAAGCACAAACGAAAATGACTAACAAGTACAAGTTGAAGTAGATGACGTTAGAAATTTTTTGAATGGTCGATATGTGAGATCAACTGAGGCTATGTGGCGAATATATGAATTTCCTATGCATTTTCAGTCTCATATTATAATTCGTCTTGACATTCATTTGCCACAAAGACAAAATATTATATTTCGCGAAGGCCAAGAAAGACAAGCAGTAGAAAATCCTAAGCTTACGAAGCTATTAGCTTTCTTTCAATTGAATCAAAGTGATTCATCTGCTAATCAATATACGTATATAGAAATTTCATTGCATTATGTTTGGATTGATAGTAGAAAATCTTGGCAAAAAAGACAATGAGGAGGAGATAAAATTATTACTCGGATGTATATGGTGTCTCCCAAAGAAATTGAGCAATTCCATTTAAGATTACTTTTGTTGCATGTAAAAGGGCCAAAATCATATGAAGATGTGCGTACATTCAATGGAATTGTTTATAGGACATTTATCGAAGCATGTCATGCTAGGGGAATTGCGTCCAATTATAACGAGTGGAGAGTTTCTCTCAATGAAGCTAAGACATTTAACTCAGGAAAACAAATGCGTAATTTGTTTGCGATTAATTGTGCCTTCAATATTCCAGCAAATGCATTAGCGCTTTGGGTGGAATTTAGAGATCATTTAAGCGAAGATTTCGTTAGAGATGGTTGTAGTGTAGATGTTTCTTTTAATAGAGTATTATTGGAAATCGAGTATATTTTGTTAACACATAATGTTACATGTACGTCACTTGGTTTGCCTACACCTACAATAATGCCAGAATTTGCTGATCTCGATATTTTTGATCCTTTCGTAGAAGAATGTTTATTTAATGAGCTTTATGATTGCGCAAATAATGAACAGCGTGATACTATTGATAAAGTTATTCGTGAAGTTCAGTATTACGATACAGGATCAAATGTGTTTTGTTTGACAGCCCATGCAGGTTGTGGGAAAACATTCACACAAACGGCTATAATTTGTAAATTAAATTCCCTTAATCTTCGCTGTATTTCGTGTGCATTTAGTGGTATTGCTTCCACTTTATTGATTGGTGGAAAGACACTCCATAATGTTTTTAAACTGCCTATAAATCTGATGGAAAATACAGTTCCGAATATAAAAAAGTAGTAGTTATGCCAGATTTATTAATTCGGCGGCATTATTTATAATAGCAGTAATGATTGCAAATTGTATTACGAGTTGGGCAGAATTCCCGTTTTTCAATCATATAACGTTAACTCAAAATATGAGAGCACTCCCCGAAGAGTTGGAATTCGTTCAATTTCTAAAGGGAATTGGCAATGGTGAAGATTTAGTAGAAATTCCAGCAAATTTGATAGGTGTTGAATCTAACACAGTACATGATATTTTTGGAGATATTAATGAAACCATTTTATCAGATAGAATGTTGAAGTCAGTTGTGTTAGCTCCAACTAATGAAGATTGTGGACTTATCAATAACGATGTATTGAATCGCATCGCTGGTGAAGAAAAGGTTTACTACAGTTTTGACAGAATTATTTGCGAGGATAACAGTGAGGTGTGCAACTATCCAGTAGAATTTTTGAATACTTTGATTGTAAGTGGTTTGCCACCACATAAGTTGGAGCTCAAGATTAATGCGATAGTTTTGTTAATTCGAAATTTAAATACGAAGCAAGCATTAGTGAATGGGACGAGAATGCGAGTCAAAGCAATGCATAATAACACAATAGATTGTGAAGTACTCACTGGAGTTGCTCGCGGAAAACGTGGTTTGATTCCACGCATACACTTGACGTATTCAGGGACTGCACTGCCATTTAATTTTCAAAGAACACAGTTTCCACAGTCATCAGCGCATTTGCTATGACAATTAACAAATCCCAAGGACAGACATTTGATAGAGTTGGAATATTGTTGAGGAGACCTGTTTTTTCGCATGGTCAACTTTACGTTGCAGCCAGTTGAGTTAGATCATTTGACGGACTTAAATTTTATGTCAGTAATGAAGGTGGACAAGGTCATTTGGCTAATGATGAAAGGGTTTTTACAAAAAATATTGTTTACACTGAAGTTTTGAGAACTTCGTGATATAAAATATAGAATTATTATTATGCATTATTATCATTTTAGATTTCATTCAGTTTGAATGTTTTTCAATATTTAATTTTTTCATTCGTTCATTTGCCAATTTCATTTCTTTGTTTCTTGCCTTCACTGCATACCGCGATTTGATTTCGTGATGGCAGAGTATAGGAATTTGTTTGATAATTAACACGGGAGCGAGATGTTGTGCAAAGTCGCATTGTCGAAATTATGGATTCAATAAAGAATAAACGCGATTAATTGAAAATCGAAGGATTTTTTTTTTTTTTTTTTTTTTAATTATTTTATTATTTAAGGTATTAAAGAAAATTGAAGGATGAACGCAATAAATTGCGTCAGAATTTCGAATTTCTTTAGAAGAAGGTGCTGTTCTACAAAATTGCTGATTCCTATACTGATAACTTTCCGATATCACCTGAAGAACAAATGTACGGAGCAGATGTTAAGATAATTTATTTGTTGAAAAGATTTCAAAATGGAGCATCAGTTCGAAATTTTATCGGTATTTCATTCAAACAATTCATCATATTTCATATTTTATACTAATTATTTTCTTTTTTCGCAGGTGCATATGTGGTCACATATGACGACAAATCTATATATAATTATGCTAACATAAAAGTTTGTTACCCCGTTTTAACTGTGTTGCCGTTGACATATATGGATAAGATTTATACCGTTGGAAAGGTGAAGACGTGCAGAAGAGCACAATGTTATTTTTTCGCATGTACGTTAACGGAAACACAGGTAAAAATGCGTTGGCGTAAATTTAGCGACTACAACAACAAAATACATGTGTTTTTCAAAGTTTTTTTTTGTGACGAATTGTTTATTGTTTACTGTGGATTTGTGTGTGCGATTTTTTTCCACTTTTGGAAAAAAGTGGACTTTGTGTGTTTGGACTTTGTGGATTCTGTTACAATCAGATTTTTAATGCTCATTAAATTTCAAATATTGTTTGTGAATAAAAAAAACGCATTGAAGTGGAAATATCCTTTGATATCAATCGTTTTATTTGCATTGTGTGATAGTTAAATTTTAATTGTGATAAATTTTAATTTTGATAAATTTTAATTGTGATATATTTTAATTGTGAAATGTGGATAGTTAAGGTTAATGAGTTTGAAATTTTTAGATTTATTTCAAGTGTATTGTGTGATAGTTAAATTTTAATTGTGATGAATTTTAATTGTGAATTGTGTGATAGTTAAGGTTAATTAGTTGGTTGAATCGACATTAACAACACTTCAATTCGAGAGATATTCATTTTGTACAATGAAAGAACATTATGATAGAGTATGCAATGCACAAAAAGAGATTTGTATGGCAATTATGGTGAATCGTGATACAGATATACGAAGATATAATATTTACGACTATAGATGGTGAACCACCATTTGAGAGAAATATGATATCTTTTTTAAAAACAAATGGTGTAGTTAAGAATGTATTAGTATTAGATTCTGCTTTGGAACCATTGGCATATCCTTTACTATTCCCAAATAGAGATTTTGGTTGGCACGTTAATATATCGCATAACGTGCAACATAATTCTAATGGTAGGCAGATTCGAAATAAAGTTACAATGTTACAATTTGCATGTTTCAGATTTGCAATAAGGGATCAATTTAGCTTTTTGTATAAATCGCAAAAACTATTTTTGCAATACATTGTTGATATGTATGTGAGAATAGAAGGATGTCGACTACATTTTATAAGACAGAATCAAGTAAATTTGAGGGCAGATGTGTATAACAATATTAGTGATTATTTGCAAACGAATCAAGTAGGAGATGGTAGCTTAGGTCGTAAAGTGATTTTGCCTTCATCCTTCACTGGGTCTCCGAGAAACATGTATCAAAATTACTTAGATGCAATGTCAATTGTTCAGTACTTCGGCAAGCCATCGCTTTTTGTTACAATGACTTGCAATCAGAATTGGGCGGAAATTGTATATAATATTGATCCTAATGAATCATCTCATTTCAGGCCTGAAATAGTTGTGCGTGTATTTAAATCGAAGTTAAAAGAACTCATTTCTGACATTTGGAATAAATATATTTTTGGCAAAGTTGAGGCTCTTATATATACAATCGAATTTCAAAAAAGAGGTTTGCCTCATGCTCACATTTTGATAACTTTATGTGAAAATGACAAAATTGTCGGGCCGGCTGATATTGATAAAATAGTTTGTGCAGAGATACCGGATAAAAATTTGCAGCCAAAATTACATGAATTTGTTGTCAAACACATGATGCACGGTCCATGCGGTGTTTTGAATCCAAGCTCTGTATGTATGCAAGATGGAAAATGTTCAAAACTATTTCCAAAGGATTTTGTACAATTAACGAAAGAATCAGTTAATGGTTATCCGTTGTATAGGCGGCGTGATAATAATGTTTCCGTTGATGTTAGAGGAAAGTCTTTAGATAATCGTTATGTCGTTCCATTCAACCCGTATTTGTTTGCAAAATATAATTGTCACATTAATGTCGAGGTGTGCATTTCCGTCAAAAGTATTAAGTACATATATAAATATGTATATAAGGGTTTTGATAGTGTAACTGTTTTAATTCAAAGTGAAAGCACAAACGAAAATGACTAACAAGTACAAGTTGAAGTAGATGACGTTAGAAATTTTTTGAATGGTCGATATGTGGGATCAACTGAGGCTATGTGGCGAATATATGAATTTCCTATGCATTTTCAGTGTCATATTATAATTCGTCTTGACATTCATTTGCCACAAAGACAAAATATTATATTTCGCGAAGGCCAAGAAAGACAAGCAGTACAAAATCCTAAGCTTACGAAGCTATTAGCTTTCTTTCAATTGAATCAAAGTGATTCATCTGCTAATCAATATACGTATATAGAAATTTCATTGCATTATGTTTGGATTGATAGTAGAAAATCTTGGCAAAAAAGACAACGAGGAGGAGATAAAATTATTACTCGGATGTATATGGTGTCTCCCAAAGAAATTGAGCAAATCCATTTAAGATTACTTTTGTTGCATGTAAAAGGGCCAAAATCATATGAAGATGTGCGTACATACAATGGAATTGTTTATAGGACATTTATCGAAGCATGTCATGCTAGGGGAATTGCGTCCAATTATAACGAGTGGAGAGTTTCTCTCAATGAAGCTAAGACATTTAACTCAGGAAAACATATGCGTAATTTGTTTGCGATTAATTGTGCCTTCAATATTCCAGCAAATGCATCAGCGCTTTGGGTGGAATTTAGAGATAATTTAAGCGAAGATTTCGTTAGAGATGGTTGTAGTGTAGATGTTTCTTTCAATAGAGTATTATTGGAAATCGAGGATATTTTGTTAACACATAATGTTACATGTACGTCACTTGGTTTGCCTACACCTACAATAATGCCAGAATTTGCTGATCTCGATATTTTTGATCCTTTCGTAGAAGAATGTTTATTTAATGAGCTTTATGATTGCGCAAATAATGAACAGCGTGATACTATTGATAAAGTTATTCGTGAAGTTCAGTATCACGACACAGGATCAAATGTGTTTTGTTTGACAGCCCATGCAGGTTGTGGGAAAACATTCACACAAACGGCTATAATTCGTAAATTAAATTCCCTTAATCTTCGCTGTATTTCGTGTGCATTTAGTGGTATTGCTTCCACTTTATTGATTGGTGGAAAGACACTCCATAATGTTTTTAAACTGCCTATAAATGTGATGGAAAATACAGTTCCGAATATGAAAAAAGTAGTAGTTATGCCAGATTTATTAATTCGGCGGCATTATTTATAATAGCAGTAATGATTGCAAATTGTATTACGAGTTGGGCAGAATTCCCGTTTTTCAATCATATAACGTTAACTTAAAATATGAGAGCACTCCCCGAAGAGTTGGAATTCGTTCAATTTCTAAAGAGAATTGGCAATGGTGAAGATTTAGTAGAAATTCCAGCAAATTTGATAGGTGTTGAATCTAACATAGTACATGATATTTTTGGAGATATTAATGAAACCATTTTATCA
>NC_051846.1:222084374-222087975 GCF_002237135.1 Teleopsis dalmanni | reverse complement strand
TAACAAATATTGCAAAGGAAGCTACCAGCGGAGGATATACTGCAATGAAATACTGTGCAGTCATCACGCTAGACATTAAAAATGCTTTCAATTCAGCAAATTGGTCTGAGATACTACTGGCACTCAAAACTCTGAAAGTACCTGATTATTTGGTACGCATTATTTGCAGTTACTTTAACGATAGAATACTGCAGTATGACACAGAAAAAGGTAGAAAACAATATGAGGTCACTGGCGGGGTTCCACAAGGATCAGTTCTTGGACCCACATTGTGGAACGCTATGTACGATGGAATCCTGAAAATAAGACTTCCAGATAAAGTGACAATAGTTGGATACGCTGATGACATCGCACTAGTGGTGGTTGACAAAAAGCTTGATCACTTAGAAGCAAAATGTAACGATGCAGCAGCAAGAGTACAACGATGGCTTAAAAATGCAGGACTGGAGTTGGCGGTGCAAAAAACAGAAGCAGTACTGATAACCGCAAGAAAGCAAAAAAAGAAGATGAAAATCATAATTGGCGGGCATGAAATATTATCACAAGAAGCAATAAAATACCTTGGAGTCATAATCGATGCAAGACTGAGCTTCAAACAACACCTTACAGCAGTAAGCTCTAAGGCAGCGGCAGTGAATAGTGCATTAACGCGAATTCTTCCTAATACAGGTGGTCCTCAGGGCGAAAGAAGGCGTCTTTTATCTACTGTAACGGACTCTATTATATTTTATGCTGCTCCTATATGGGCAGCAGCAAAAAAGCATCAGCTACGTCTGGTAGCACAAATATACAGACGCAGTGCGTTACGGGTTGCCTGCGCTTATAGAACAGTCTCTGATGATGCAATCTGCGTCATTGCTGGAAAAATACCAGTTGACATACATGCAAAAGAGTTAAGCCGTCTTTATGGCAGGCAAGGCATAACACCTACGATAGATCAAAAATCTGCCGAACGCGCATATTCATTTAGAGAATGGCAGCAAAGATGGGAGCAGTCCTCTAAGGGACGTTGGACATATACACTTATACCTAACATTAAGGAATGGGTGTTAAGAAAACATGGTGAAATTGATTATAATCTGACTCAAATATTGAGCGGCCACGGAGGCTTTTTAGAATATCTCTACAGATTTCATCTGTCAGATAGTCCATACTGCCCAAACTGCCACAACATCGTAGAAAGTGCAGAACATGTAGCCTTTAGCTGCGAACGGTTTAATGAAGAACGGGAAATACTTGTGGAAGC
Source organism: Teleopsis dalmanni (assembly GCF_002237135.1). Taxonomy (NCBI): domain Eukaryota; kingdom Metazoa; phylum Arthropoda; class Insecta; order Diptera; family Diopsidae; genus Teleopsis; species Teleopsis dalmanni. The sequence continues at coordinate 222,086,729 of NC_051846.1, read as the reverse complement.
CCTAGGATATCTACCATCTCCTAACAGCATTGTACACGAAATGTGCTCAAGTAGCTTTAAATGGAAGGCAGTTAAAACATTCGCAACTCAAATTATGCGGCGTTTGCGACTGCAGGAAGAGTAAAGAAGAACAGCTGCAGTGCATGTATCACTGCAACGATAATGGATGTAATGAAATGACGACAAAAACTGGACGGCCTCTTGACGAAATACCAAATCGGTGATCCCGAGAGGGCTAACCGTCGGACATCGGGGTGACTTTAGTGAGTTAAAGTCTCGCACTGACTAGGCTTTCGATGCTTTACACCTCGTTAAAAAAAAAAAAAAGTTTATTAATAATGCTATTGAAAATGTGAGGTCAGATACTTATGAATGATGCTGAAGAGAGTCATACAGTTAAAAGAATTTAATAAAATATAGGGGAATAGAAACAAAACGTCAGAGAATATATATCATCCGAAAACCAATTATGTCTAAGTAGTTACATTGTACCGTACAACGTACAACATACTTACGGTCGTATTTTTTATTTGTAACCATAGTTTAAGCCATTCCGTTTATAGATTGTATCTTAATAAGTGATAGACTTGTAGTAAATTATTTAAACATGTCTTTTTTAATTGGGTATACAATAATTCCTTATATAAACCATAGAAGTAGGAATGTTTCAATATTAGACACTATGTATACCTATCTTGCTACTTTCAACGAAATTATATATGAACTATATGTTAGAAGCTAGAGGATGATATTTAAAGATAATAAACAAATCAGTAAAATTAAATATTTTCTGAAGAGTTGTGAAACTGTTTTTTTTTAACTATTTAAACAAGGTTTAGATATAAAAATATATTAACTGGGCCTTGAAGTAATATAATTGCAAACCTGGTAATTATATAAAACATGTTTTGTAACATATAAATACACTGAAATTATTGCAAATTCCCTCATTCAGGTTTGTTCTTTCAGATCTTAATTCTGTCTTCTGTTTATTTTTAATTATATATTCTTTAAGAGATAATAAAACGTAAAAAATGCACCTACTATTCAAAGCTTGAATAGTAACAACATCACCAAATTGTTCTAACATTAACATTTTATTGTGGTAATAAATAAAACTAAACGGACAATAAGAATTTATCTTAAGTGTATTTAAATTTTAAATTGTTTTATAAAAAACTTAACTCAAATAACTCAAAATAGTAATTGACAATCATAAAACATATAGATAGATAGACAAAAACAATAATGAGTAAATCAATTTGCCTTGTCATATTGTTAATTTTATGTTGCAGTTTCTCTGATCATCGACATCTATTTTGTTGAATGACAATTACATGTACTTTATTATGACATCTAATATCAGCGAAAATATTTAAATTTTATATAAATATTTGCTTAATACTGTACAAAATCTGCACTTTGTAGACTTATTTAACTTGTTTAAAAAAATAAGTGCTAGTATAAAGCATTTTATAGAGTTAATACCTTTTATATTATAAGTTTTACTACATATATATTACATAAACTGACTTTAAAATCTCTATATAATGCGTTGTCGTTTATATATGAATATAATTCGACATAAATTAATATGGATGTATCAAACGATCACAAACAAAGTAGCATAATTACAATTATTTTCTTCACTGGTAACTATAGTCTTATTATAATATATAGTAACCTCTGAAAGTGTTATTTAATTATTTAAATACGTTAGTTATCACAGTGCTATGACCAATTCTCAAATATTGTTTAGAAATTGGAATGCTTTCATTATAGATAGTCTGAAAAATCTCTTCCTAAAATTTTAGTTTTTAGTTTAAACCAAAAAGAGATATAAAACTAACAGAAACAGTTCAGAAACAAACAAATTATATTGAAAATAATGTTTACAATCATGTTATGGTTTTTAAACCACAAACCATATAATTGTTTATTAACACTAGTTACTTTGTTAGTATTATTAATGTCAAACATTTTTATTATTAATTTAAGTACTAAAATATAATATTATAAAATTGTTGCAACAAGACAAAGATATGAATTTTCAATCACACATTTTTAAAGTAGTATGGTGCGAATCGACGTTTATATTTATGAGATGAGATGACTCAGATGAAAACTAAAAATAATATCATATCCTTCTTCAACTTTTTGACACAGATAATAATTTTATTTGTCTTATACTATATGTGTGTGTCAAATAGATATATTAAAGATACATAAAACAATTATGTCTGTTCGTTGTCAGGACATTACATACATTAAGACCGAAAAGTTTTCGGAAATTCTCATTTAAAATTCGCGCGCTGTATATTTTTCGATATTTTAAGTTTATGTAGTTTGGCAGCA
>NC_051846.1:222074346-222084274 GCF_002237135.1 Teleopsis dalmanni | reverse complement strand
ACAGAATTTACTGCAATGATTGCAATAAATCCTATATAGGAATGACCAAACAAAGATTAAGAAAAAGATTAAGTGAACATAAAAGTACTTGTAGATGTACAGATGATTATAAAAAAACAGCTTTATCTGAACACCATCATTCAACTGGACACAAAATTATATCTCATTGATTTATCCACAAACCCCTTAATAAAACAACGTATCGCGAAGTTTCTATACTCATTAAGCTGCGAGACTGACTGCCCAACAGTCCATTGCGCCTTAATAAGATTCTCTGCTTCCGTTAATAGCGTTTCAATTCGTCCCCCAAATGAACTCACCGGTTCATTACACTTTTGCGTACACGTTGCAAGATCCTCTTTTATTTGTTCCAATGGACGTCGCTTCAGGTAAATTCTTTTCACAGCTTCACATAAGTCATTTACTGTTGTAAACGATCTACCCGCAATGTTTTCGTAGACTGCCCATGTCAATCTTTGATTTATACAGCTTATCTGCTGTGAACTACTTTCCTGTGGTAAAGCCTCAATTACTAATTCGCAGCTCGCTATGAACTTACACACCTCTCCACGCAAATCAGGACCGTTGGTCCCAGAGAAATATGGCACAATTTTAGTCACTACCTCCATTATTGCTGTAATCGCTGTCATCTTTGTCGGAAGTTTTACTTCGATTGACGCCTGAATGCCACTCTCTAAAGTTACTGGTTTCGATCTATAACAAGAATCCAACTCCTTCGTTAAATGCTCCACTTGTCCTTGTAATTTTTTCACTGTATTACGGTGTAATTCACCTTCCACTATACTTTGGTGTAGTAATTTATCTACGTCACCTTCTCTAACTCCCTTACTTTTTAATGCTTTTTCTAAACAGACGGCCTGCTGTTCAGAATCTTGCAATAACTCTGTTAGAACTTTTGCCCGTTCACTCAGTTCTTCTCATTTATACTTAAGACCTTCCTTGGCCTGTGTCAGCTCTGAAATTTTATTAACCGTTTCTAGGGATCTAATATCTTTCACGTTCTCAATCTGTTCTTTTAAAATTCGACTTCTTCTATTTTTGATAATCTTTCCCTGCGTATGTGATCTTTTGTCAATTCTACGAATTCCTTATCCCCATTTAGTTCTAACAGTTTTTCCCACGCTTGCAACTTAGTGTTAACCAAATACCTTTTTAACATTTCGAGTTCCTGATTAAGTGAATCGATTCTTTCCTCCATTAAGCTACTTCCGATGCGTTTAAAAACATTAACGGAATAGTATTACCCCACACATTAAGGAAAAACAAACTCACTATATAAGAATCAATGCGAAATATATTTGAGAAGTAGAAAAGAAATTAAGTTAATTCCAACATTGAGTTCAAATTACCTCAAACAAAACGAAACAAACAACAAAAACTTTTTTAACACTTCCATATTCTTACAAATCATTTAAAAATAAATTTGCATTATATATAACATAAATATTAATTATAAATAATAATTTACAATTCAACTTAAATCCAATCAACTTAAATTCATTTTAACAATTGTTGTGGAATATCTTCTTTTAATTATGTTACGTTATAATTATAGTCAAAAATTTCAAATTTTAATTCGCTTAAGGATTTTATAACGTCACTCACCATTTCAGAAACCTTCATCGCGTGTAGTATTCCTTGTTACACGTTTTGTATTCTGGACCAAACGTGTACCGGCTGCGCCAATTAATATTGTATTTGGTGAAGATGATGTTGTTTCCTCCCAAAAAAAAACAATACACCCGCTATATTTAACTAATTTTGTGTATTTGATGAAGACGATATTGCTTCCTCTCCACAACAAACAATATACCCGCGGTCGATAATATTAAGGTCGTAGGTGGTGTTGCTATAGTAATCCTACCGAAAAACCCGTAAAATAATACACTCTTTTTATTCTACAAAAACATAACGACTTTATTGATTTCAAATCATGTGCCAGCGCTACTACGCTTCACCACTTTACAATTTTTACATTCCCCAGTTCAAATTTTGAACTCATCTTATATACCTAAACTTGATGCACAAATCCAATATATGACCTTAGAATTACCCCAGTTACCTCATTGGGCTTTTCCCATAGTTTCATAATTTATTTTGCTAAATTCGCAAAGTTTTTATTATTACAAGAATGCTGTACATATTTTTGCAATTCTTCCGTATTTAATATTTTCAAAGTTATTTACATCATGACACCAGTTATTAACCAAATACCAAAAATCAGCATTTCTTATCGTCGAACTGACGGTCTGATGCTTTGGTTCTAGTCAACAACTGCCCAGATGCAAACAACCTTGCCTATTTTTAAGAAAATATACGATCAACTAAGATCGTACTCAATAAAAATACTAAACATATTCCACGGAAAAACTGCGAAAACGTAAAATTAAATAAAATAATTATTTAACTCATAACAGGACCACTGGTTGGGGCTTACAGCACGTCTTACTTCTACGTATATTATTCTTTCAAGGGCCTTCAATATGAAAGAAGAAAGGCTTATTGGACGGAGTTCATTGTGGTTATGGTGCGAGGTTTTTCCTGCTACTCTAACATCCCTTCATTTAATCGGGACATAGTTAAATAAGAAGCAATGTCTAAAAATTGCCAAAACCCAGTTGTGTATTAACTCCAAAGAATTCTGGAGCTCAATTGGATGAATACTATCCGGTTCTGGTGATTTGTTGGGTCTAACACTAAAAATATCCCATTTAACGATCTGCAATTTACTTTAATAGAGTTAATCGGTAAGAGATTATGGCACTCTGTGGATGCAGTTACTGAAGTAGAAGACCCCGGAAAGTGAGTATCTAGTAGTAATTGCAATGATTCACTACTATTGTTGCACCATGTCCCGTCAGATTTTTTGAGTAACTCAGGGACAGATGGATTTTTGGATAAGATTTTACGCAGTCTTGAGGTTTCAGAATGGCTGGCTATTTCTTGACAGTACGACTGCCAACTATTTCTCTTGGACCTACGTAAATTTTTCTTATATTCTTGCAGAGAGATCTTGTATTTCAGCCAATCACTCTCATTATTTTATAATTTTGCCTTATTAAAGAGTCTCCTACACTCCTTTAGTTAAAGACCAAAATGGTTATTCCACCAAGGTGGGTTGCATTTCTTACTAGGTCGAGTGGGGGGACAGGCATAATTAAAAGCTTCATTGAGCACTGAGGTGAGATCTTGGATTTGATTGTCTAGATCAACAGTCTTCCCAGGGGGATCGGAGGAAATGCTTAAAAGCAGCTCACTTAGCGCTGCATTATAATTCGTCCAGTTCGTATTTTTAACATTTGTAAACGTTTTTGATTGTAGATGTTCGATTCATCCAAGGTTAAGGTGAATTCTAGAATCATATGGTCTGAAAACGAGTGTTGAGTGGACAATTCACAGTTACAGCACTTTACAGTTGAGTGGACACCGATCCGTGAAGCCTAGCAGTAGCAAGAGTGACATCTAAAATTTTCTGCCTATTTTTAGTAATAAAAGTTGGCATATTGCCATCATTGCAGATAAAATGATTGTTACTAAATACAAAATCAAAACGTAACTCACCTCTTTCATTAGTGTTTGAGCTGCCCCAAACCTCTTGATGAGCGTTGGCATCGCAACCTATTAGAAGCTCTACTCCGAGTCTCCTGGCGCTGCTTGTTAGCTGTATCAGGATATTCGATGGTAGTGTGGCATTAGGGTGCCTCAGAAAAACTAAAATGTGATTTTTAATAAGCGCACTCTCTAGAAATATGCCATTAACCAAAAAAATGATATATCTAAGGTTTTGGAGCAATAGGATTAAAAATGACGTTGCGCCACTCGAGCAAAGTTGGGTTTTCAGTACAAAAAACAGAAATTTTTCATTTCAAGGTCGTTTTTTATCTTTTATCTTATTTCAACAGTTATTAATATATACTCATTTGATAGATAATTAAAATATCTTTTTAATAAGATACTGCTGAGCAAAATCGGTTAAAAATTATGCGCAAAACACAATAATTAGTTGAGCGACTGTGCTCTGTTTTCTATTTCATACCTTTTAGATGGCATGCACAATTACGTAATAGGTATATGCTATGATTTCGTTAATTATTTATAAAAAATTATAATTTCAATAAAACCCTTTTTTTCAGTAATTAATATATTGTGTTTATTATGTTTTATAACATAAATATGACTATGTGAAGGATAATTTTTATAATAATGTTCGACTACTTGCAGAACATATTGTTTTGCCTCTTCATATTTTGTCAAAATCGAATTATAATCGACCATAAGCCTAACTCCTCTTTCTATACAATCATTTATCATATAAATTCTGGCACAGAATTCAAGTTCATCTCTATAATCTTGCGTCTCCATCCATGGCGAAAAATCGAAACTGATAAAAGTATTAGATAGGCAAAAACGATCAAAAAAATTTATCATCTCTTCGGTCACGAAATCAATAAGATTCTTTGAGGAAAATAACTTCATTAGTGGATTCCCACTCTTTATCTAATTAGAAATAGCTGGGAGCTTGGATCTGTGACCGGTATCTCTACAGTTACTATCTACGCAGATGGCTCAAAGATGGAAGGCGGTACGGGAGCAGATATCTTCTTGAAAGATATGCAGATAAGACAGTGCTACCGAATCCCTGCTACTTACAGCGTCTTTCACGGCGACATATATGTTATCGAAAAAGAGGTCAACATTAGACAACAAAGTACAACTCGTGCTTCGAATTTCACGATTTTTGCAGATAGTCCGCACTGAAAGCAATTGAATCTAAATTCCAAGATAGTATTAAAATGTCGCGATGCACTGATGAGCATCAAACATCATAAGGTCTCTCTTTGTTGGGCTTAGTACATTTCGAATACTTGTACATAGCAATATTAAAGGAAATGAACTAGCAGATAAGATGGCCAGAAGAGGTTCTGAACTGCATACAGTAGAGGCCGACGTCTCAATATATACACCGATATGTAAGCTGTTTAGGATAATAGAGGAAATCAATACGGTGACTAACAATTTATAAACTAACTGCGAAGACTGTAAGGTCTTCAAAAATAAAACGAAAAGGCTTTTAGGCTTCAGCAAACCTGCACTTCATGTGCTTTCTGGAGTACTAAAGGGGCACTGTGCCATTGCCAAGATGAAGAGGACGTAGAATCTATCAACCACTTCCTGTGTCTCTGTCCAGGACTTCAAACAAGGCTACTTTAATGTCTTGGGGATCCTTATTTTACTGGCTTGGAAGAGATAACGAAAGCAAACTTATCGGATCTCCTCAACTTCATCTCGAAAACCAAATGGTTTAACAAGGATAACAAAAGTTAGCAACTTTTGCATCCCAATGGGCAATATATGTCTCCGAGTAGAAGTGCTGACAATTGTCAGCACGTGCCTTCCGAACATAACCTAACCTAGTGTGGGTTAATATTTTCACACATATGCTCACCATAAAAATGTATATATCTCGTACAAATCATCCGAGTTATATGTAAATTGATCTCTTAAAATATACATTTTTAGTAAGTACATGATTTTCGCCATCCATTGAGAATCTTGGATGGCACCTGGGCGCCACAGTTAACCATTCCTACTACTACAAAATATGTATAGCGTAGCGATCCGAATCCTTGCATTTGTTAAGGGCTGAAACTAAAATAGGAGTGATAAATTGAATCGTTCTGTCTGCGTTATCCCAATTTTGTTGAACTGTGACTAAAGATTCAGCTTCCATTTTGAGACAAATTTCTTCATCGAATTCATTCCAATTAAAATCAATGAAATTTTTAGCCGCTCTTGCTTCGTTTGCTAAAAGGATAACATATTAACTTCAGTCAAACTCCCTGTACGACCATTTTCTCTTTACTTACGAAAAAATTCTTGTTTTGACTACATTTTCAATTTTACTTAAATGTCTATATAAATTATTAAGTAGAAATGTATTATTTTTATTTTTTATTTATGTTTCTTCCGTTTCTTGTAAACATTTGCGATTGCATTTTGCATGCCAGCTAAAAGGTATGAAATAGAAAACAGAGTACAGTCGCTCAACTAAATATTGTGTTTTGCGCATAATTTTTAACCGATTTTGCTCAGCAGTACCTTATTAAAAAGATATTTTAATTATCTATCAAATGAGTATATATAAATAACTGTTGAAATAAGATAAAAGATAAAAAAATGACCTTGAAATGAAAAATTTCTGTTTTTTGTACTGAAAACCCAACTTTGCTTGAGTGGCGCAACGTCATTTTTAATCCTTGTTAAGTTTAACAAACCTAACATATTTTAGCTCGCTTGTAATCACGCTTATGCAGCAAATAAATATTGTAAATATTTACGTTTATAAGTTCAATAACTTCACATATTGTATTTATGCTTATGCAGCAATATGTGAAATTTTAATTATTATTTTAGTCACCAATAATTGTAATTATTATTATGCTTAGTAAGTAATTTTATACTATATAAGGAAACAATATTAATAATAAAGTTTGAAAGCGAAAACAATCGTCTTTACTTCACAATCAAAAATTGGTTATTGGTAGATGTGCCTTTTAACCACTGTAGAAACAAAATAAAAATTATTTACTTACTTGGCTAGCGGTTTATGTGCCTGCAAGCCTTTCATCTTAACTACCTGATTATTGGTTTATGTGCCTAATAGCCAGTGTAACAAAGTAAGCAAATATAGACATTGATACCACCTCAGATTACGTGGTATACATTGGTGACCCCGACGTGATTGGCAAGAGCAACTCAGTGTGAGCCAGCAGCGTTTACAAAAAACCTTCATTGAATACAACTTGTTTCAACGGAAATACAATAACCATGGATCCAAAATCAATATCCACTTTAACTGACCAGCAGGATTCAATTGGTTCAGAGATTGACAGAATCATTCGCAACTTCAAGAAGGACTCACCCAGCAGGAAAACACGTCAATATCTCGAAGATCGTAAAACAACTTTAGAACAGTTATTAGCTGACTTCAAGGCTAATGATGAGCAACTACAACAAGCCGATGTACTAGCAAGAACATCGGACTATTTCACACAAGATTACGGCATGGTAATCATAAATTTGAGTAACAAATATATCACCACAATAACTCAAGAGCTGGAAGCATTACTCATTAAGGCTCAACCATCAACAATAAAGGGGTTGGACCTTCAGATAAATAATGATGTTGAAGCTCCTGAAATAGTATTACCTACTGGTGGTCAAGAGAATGAAATTATTCAGGCATTAGTCAACAGACGAAATGCAGTGTGTAAATCAATCAATCGTCTCATCGACAATGTGAGACAAGATAACCAGCAACAGGTACCACAATATTTTGCAGTAAAATTAGCTACGCTTACCAAGTTATGGGATCAGGCTGAAGGTTTAAATTTTACTATTCAGGAACGGCAAGACAACCCTTCTGATTGCAATCATTATCTAGCACTTGAACAATTGGTGCAAGATACAATGGTGGAATGGACTAGTAAGTCGACCAAGATTGAGACATCAATTAGGTCAACTTACCAATCATCGGCTACTTTGCCAACAATATCTCTTCCAAAGTTCAGTGGAGATTATTTGAGTTGGCGACAATTCAGTGATCTGTTTGCACAACTAATATACAATCAAAGAATATCAGACTCACAGAAACTCTGGTATTTGAAAACCAATATTCAAGGCGAAGCTGAAGCACTCATCAAGCATTTGCAAATATCAGATGCAAATTATGAGACGGCATGGCAATTACTACAAAGTAGATATGAGAATAAAAGAGTTCTAGTATCAGCAGTTTTGCAACGTTTGACAGCTCAAAACTCTTTATATGACCATCCAACAGTCCAAGCCATTAAAAATATGCATGACACAACAAAGGAAAGTCTATGTGAACTTCATAATTTAAATATTGAAACATCAACTTGGGATCCAATTTTAGTTCACATACTATTAAAAAAATTGGATAAAAATACACATTGCAGTTTTGAACAAACTCTTACTAACCCAAAGGAGATGCCCACAATAAAACAATACTTAGAATTTTTAGAATTGAGATTTCAGTCACTTGAGGCTATAGGTCTACGAGACAATGCAGTATATAAACCCAACAAAAGGATAGCCGTAACTATGGTTTGTTCAGATCTATGTAAAGTTTGTAATACAGATAAACATCCGATCTACTATTGCAAAAAGTTCATTGAAATGACTCCTCCTGAACGATTAAATTGGATTCAACGACAAAAACTATGTGTGAATTGTTTCAAATCCGATCATAAAGCAAAGGTTTGTGAAGCTGGATCATGTAAAAAATGTGCCAAGAAGCATAACACTTTGCTCCATTTAGAGCAACAGTCACCTAAACCTTCAAGGGCACCAGCAACAAACACAAAGTCAACCACAACATTGATCAACGCTAATGAATCGCCATCCATAACAGCAACAACTAATGCAAAGTGTACTCGTAATTACGTTCTGCTAGCCACTGCAAAGGTGCGCATTATTGCAAACAATGGACGAACGTGTGATGTTCGTGCCATACTCGACTCAGGGTCTCAAGTGAACCTAGTAACCCAAAGAGTAATCAACAAGTTATCTTTAATTACCACAAATTCAAATCTATCGATCGAAGGTATCTCGCGTAAATGTTGAACTGCAGGCTACTAATGGAAGCTTCAGAACGAGACTAGAGACATTTGTACTGCCACAAATAATATCAGCACAACCGTCACGAGACCTAGATATCTCGGATTGGCAGATCCCACAGAATGTAGAATTAGCAGACCCCAGCTTTAACAGATCTGGAAGAATTGACATGCTGATTGGTGCTGAATTCTATCATACTCTACTTCAACCAGAACAATTGATAATAGGAAAGAATTCGCCACTGTTACAAAATTCGGTTCTAGGTTGGTTGGTGGTTGGTAAGACTAAAACTACAACAGATATTAAACCAACATGCGCTATTACTACAGGAGAGGTTGGTGAAATCTCAGAAAGGACCCAAATTTATACAAGGAATACATAAAATTCATGGATGACTACGAGTCATTAGGTCACATGGAAAAAGTTTGCCCAAAAGATGTCAAAGGATCACAATATTTCATTCCTCATCATTGTGTCTTGAAACCTGACAGCACTACAACCAAATTGAGAGTTGTCTTTGATGCATCAGCAAAAACATCAAGCGGTTTAGCACTAAACGATATTTTGCACAAAGGTCCAACAGTGCAAAGTGATCTTTTTTCAATACTGTTGCGTTTTAGAATACACCGGTTTGTATTTACGGCCGATATTGAGAAAATGTACCGGCAAATTCAAGTACATGATGAAGATACAGCACAGCAGCTGATAATCTGGAGAAAAAGTGCTGATGATAGTATACAATATTACCGACTGAAAACGGTTACATATGGAACAAAGTCAGCCCCTTATCTTGCAACAAAATGTCTTCAACACCTTGCGAAACATAATATGACCAACTATCCGCTTGGAGCACCTGCATTACTTAATGATTTTTATGTAGATGACTGTTTAAGCGGAACTAACAGCATCATTACCGCCTTAGACACTCAACAACAACTTACGGAACTGCTCAGTAAATCAGGATTTAAGCTGAGAAAATGGTGCTCAAATAATACACGACTCCTACAAAACATTCCGATAGAAGACCAAGAAATCAACCTTGATTTAGATGACTCAGCCATAAAGCCAACAAAAACATTAGGCATTATTTGGCTCCCGAAATCAGACGAATTTTGCGGTAAGGCAGAGATGTCATCAGACCAACCTATCACGAAGCGGATTGTGGCATCGGACTTAGCTCGAATTTTTGATCCTTTGGAAATTTTTGGCCCCATTACTGTAACAGCTAAAATATTCATGCAGGAATTGTGGCAACAAAACTATTCCT
>NC_051846.1:222062479-222074246 GCF_002237135.1 Teleopsis dalmanni | reverse complement strand
GTGGCAAGCATTCGACTATAGATCAAGTACACCGCATTGTCGAAAAATTGAAAGAGCTATTAAAGGTAAAAAAGTGTATTCTGTTGTATTCTTCGATGTCGCACAGGCTTTCGACAAAGTCTGGCACAAAGGTATTCTGAATAAACTAGAAACATATTTACCGTCATCATATTTTGACGATTCTGAAGTCTTACATTACCTCGAGGTTTTTTTATGTAAAACACGAAAACTGTTATTCAAATCTATCTGCGATAAAAGCTGGTATACATTAAGACTGAAAAGTTTTCGGAAATTCTCATTTAAAATTCGCGCGCTGTATATTTTTCGATATTTTAAGTTTATGTAGTTTGGCAGCACTGTCCTTAATTACTATGCCAAAAATGAGCTCGATCTGTCAGACAGTTCGTTTACGGCAGCTGTTGAAACCAGTTCACCTCAGTAGTGCGTTGCGAAATGTCTTCGACGGTCGTACGACCGTCCTGGAAGGCTTTGTACCACTCATAAACTTGAGTTTTCGATAAAACTGATTCCCCATAAGCCTTTTGTAGCATTCGCAACGATTCTGCACACGAAATTTCGTTCGAAACACAAAATTTGATGCAAACTCTTTGTTCAATATTTTTTTCCATTGTTTTTTTCGCAACGCCCTACTGAGGTGAACTGGTTTCAACAGCTGCCGTAAACGAACTGTCTGACAGATCGCGCTCATTTTTGGCATAGTAATTAAGGACAGTGCTGCCAAACTACATAAACTTAAAATATCGAAAAATATACAGCGCGCGAATTTTAAATGAGAATTTCCGAAAACTTTTCGGTCTTAATGTACCTCAGGCGAGTGTACTCGGTCCACTATTATACCTATTTTACACAATGTACTTGCCAATAATACCTGAAAGTAAAATTGCAACATTTATATTCGCTATTCTGATGATTGCTGACTCCGTTGAAGAATCTATAGCCAAATTACAAACAACTACAAATTCGATAGACAATTGGACAAAAGGATGACGTATCAAACTGAATTCTGCTAAATCGGTTCATGTGGATTTTACAAATAAAAAAATTACGGTACTTTCCTATTTCGAGTCAAGATACTTAGATGCAAAATATCTTGGCATAACGTTGGATGCAAAACTTTTATGGAAAGAACACATGAAAAGGAAACGAGACGAGCTTGATATGAAGTTGCGAAAAGTGGAATGGCTGATTGGCTGCAAATTAAGACGGAAACTGTTAACATCATAACATCGTATGGACAACTGTTGTAGTACCAAATACCCATGTGCACTTTACAACATCGCTAGCACAACAATTACTCGTTATTTTATTTACTTCAACCTCTGAATTGAAACAAATAAAGAATTGTGAAACATCAAAACAACTTTGGAGCAAGTTAGAAAATGTTTTTCAATCTAAAGGGTCTACAAAAAAAGCAACGTTGCTGTAGTCATTGATTTTGCTGAAAATGCACAACGATGAAGACATGCACGATCATGTTAAGAAATTTTTTGACATTTTAGACAAAATTCATGAAATGGATATGAAGATCGACGACGACTTAGTAACAATTCTATTACTGTACAGCGTGCCTGATGATTACGAACAGTTTAGAGTAGCAATAGAAACACAGGACAAATTACCTGATCCTGAAACACTAAAAATTAAAATTATCGATGAATTTGAAGCAAGAAAACTCAACAGCAGTGAAACACGAGAAGATGCATTATTTGCGAAGAAAAGCAATAAAAATTGGCAACAACCCAAGTTTCATAATAAAAATGAAAAATTTAAATACGCTTGCTATAATTGTGGCAAAATTGGGCACAAAATCAAGGAATGCAGATACAAAAACAAAAACAGAGCCACAACAACCAATTTTGAAAACAAAGCGAAATATGTGGAGCATAACAAATCAGAAATAGCAATGACAGTACGCAGTGAAAAAGGCAAATGGTGTCTTGATTCAAGAGCTACGTCGCATATGTGCTCTCAAAAAGAAAAATTTAGAGAACTGAACACCGGAGAACAAGTTCTACACCTTGCTAGCGATAAATCAACGAAAATTAATGGAACCGGAAACGTTATTTTAAAAACAAATATCGTAACTGCAAACCTAGGCGAAAGATTATACGTCCCCAACCTGCGATCAAATCTAATGTCAGTGTCAAAGATTACTCATCATGGTTATGAAGTGACATTCCGTCGAAATAAAGCAGTTGTGATCAATCCGAAAACCGGCAAGAAAATGCTTACAGCATCTAGAAAATTAAACTTATACTATGTAAATGAGCCAATAGAACATATGAAGATAACCGAAAGTACCAGCAGCCTACTGGAGTGGCATCAAAAGTTTGGGCATCTAAATGAGATTGACCTGAAAAACATAATAAAACATGAAAAAGTAAAAGGCATCGATGCAAGCATTCAATCAAATTTACCAATATGTGAAGTTTGCATTCAAAGCAAGCAAGCTCAAACACTATACCGTGAATCTGAGACAAAGTCCAACGAATTGCTGGAGTTAGTTCACTCAGACGTTTGTGGACCGATGCGTGTTCAGTCACATGGTCATTCAAAATACATTGTAACGTGCATAGACAACAAGAGCAAATGGTGCGGAATATATTTTATGAAACAAAAAAATGAAGTTATTCAGCTTTTCTGAAAAATGAAGGTATAAAACACGAGCTAGCAGTTGAACACACTCCACAGCAGAATGCAGTATCAGAACGAAAAAATAGAACTTTGGTTGAGATGGCACGCTGCTTGTTACTATAGAGTGGCCTGCCGAGTAATTTTTGGGACGAAGCAATAGGCCGAAGGTTGTACTCAAATATTAGGCACAAATTACAACGAAACTTTCGCACCAGTGGCACGCATAAGTTCCGTACGAATGCTTGTAGCATTATCTGTCAAACTAGGGATGGAAATTCAACAATTGGATTTTGTCAGCGCTTATCTAAATGGCAAAATCAACGAAGAGATATACATTAAAATATCAGATGAATTCTATACTATTTTGAAGTAATGAAGAGAAAGCGAAATACAAAGCAGGAAAAGTAAGCAAAGTACAGAAGGCATTGTATGGCTTGAAACAATCAGGTCGACAATGGTATCAGAAGCTCCATGAAAAACTACGTGAGATAGGTTTACTACCATCAAATAGTGATCCATGCGTATATGTGAAAAATACACGTGAGATTTTTCTTATAGTCCTCATATATGTAGACGATCTTATGGTTGCATCCAACAACAAAATGAAAATAAAAAGGTTACAAGAAAAACTTTCCAATTCATTTGATATGAAAGACATGGGTCCATTAAAATATTGTCTTGGACTGGAATTTGAGCAAAACTTAGAAGCAAATGAAATCAAGATGCACCAGCATAAGTACACGAATGATATTGATTGGGGATCAAATATAGATGACAGAAAGTCCTACACCGGATACGCATTCACATTTTGCAATGGTGCCATCAGTTGGGAGTCTAGAAAACAACAAACTATAGTTCTGTCATCAACCGAAGCCGAATATATAGCTATATTCGATGCTGTGAAAGAGGCAGTGTACCTAAGGCGATTTATAACAGAAATGCTTGGCGCACAAAAACCTGTGGTCTTCTTCAACGACAACCAGGGTCAAGTACATTCCTACGCAGAAAATGATGGCTGACGTACTGACTTAGCAAACAAAAAAACTAGATTGTAAAACGAGTGATTGTTGAAATTTTTCGAAGCAAGTTTAATCGACATATTGAATGTGGTGTTGTGGAGGGTGCATGGGATTTGAGGGGAAGTGTTGTAATACCAAATACCCATGTGCACTTTACAACATCGCTAGTACAACAATTACTCGTTACTATAAATATGACAGCATAGTATAAATATGACTGCATGTATAATATGCAGTCAGTGTAAAATAAAACCTAGCAACAGTAAGAAGCCGAAAAATATATAATAACAATATATATAATAAATTCCAACAACAACCGAGACGACTAAAACGTCGAAATGTCGCTGACATGGCATTGAATTAGAATGTAAAGTAATTTGTGTAGAAAATTTCTTATTTATGTATGTATAGTATTGATTAAATTCAAGCTACTCCTTATTTATAATGTAAATAGTTGTAGTAATAAAAAAAAAATTTGCTTCGTTGTGCATGTGCAATCTATACTCTTTGTCTTGTACTTTTCGATTATCTGCTTTGCGAAAAATATTACTGTGTCGGCTTTGCTCTAGGTCCCTTGCTGAGTGTACTCTACCTGTTTGAAGGGAAAGGAATAGTAACAAAAAAATATATATATTTTTGTTATGATTGCATATATATGTAATAGCGTTCACGTATATGAGCTTAAAACCGCCTCAATAAGTGTAAGCAATTATATATATTTCTTATATATTATTATATATTATTTACTGGGCTTAAAACCGCCTTCCTGTCAGATAATAATTTATATTTATTTAATTCATATTTTGGCATACAATGGCACCGAGTGATCATACAAGACACACTAAATTTTTACAAAACTGTTCCGTCTTTTATACGCATGTAAACTTTGTGTGTTAAATACACAAAGGTTTGAACTGATCATAATTGAACTCGATGCAATTTAGTACTTTTGTACAAAAGCTTTCTTGTGCATGTGTTTCAGCGAATTGCATTCTGACATTTCTTTGACATTTGTAAATGTTTGTTTACATTTTTATAAAAAGAGCGGTGCTAGTGTTTTTTTTTTAAATATAATAATATAATATAATATAATAATAAATAATTTATAAATAAATTAAAATAAATTCAAGGGGATAAATAAAGACGATATGTATTTATTATTTTATAAAAATATATTTCTCTATTTATTACAAATTATTTTTATCCTAATTTCAGATTACTTCACGTGTTGTATTTGCGTGCAGGCTGGATGGCTTTTGGTGAGTAGTTTCTAATAACTATGTTAAATGTTAATTCATATATTTCAATTTCAGATTAAATATGGATTTAGTAAATTTATGTAGGTTGGAAATTATTACAAAATTTCAGTCGTTACAAGCGAACTCATATATTGAATTGAAAATATTTATATTCACTTATCTTATACTTGCTTTTTGCGTATGGTATCCAGTATTAATTATAATTGTCACAAATATGATGCAACTGATTTTATATTATTTATTAGTATTAGGTCAGACATCGACAAAAAATTGTACTGTTATTATTTGGTGCGCATATATCTGTATTAGGAAAAACACAGCGAATAAATAAATTATTGTTACAATAACTCAATACAAGTTCAACCAATGTGTTTAAGTGTACAAACACGTCTTTAAATATAATTATTTACTTTGTCAATTTAAAAAATAAATAGTTTTATTCAAATTAATTTTTGTCTATGACATTACTAAGCTTATTATATTAGCAACGAATAATTCTTTATTTTTTATTAAGAATAATTTTAATGATTCAGTAAGTTGTGACTGTTTTTTGAAAAATTAGTATACGATATATAGTTACTACATAGCATATAGTAATTAAAATGCACTATTTCAATAATAGCTGTATAGGGCCATATACCTAATAACATATAATATAAATAATAGCTCTGTTTCTTGAGCTACTCGTAGTAAAATTTAAGTAAAACACAAGTTAAGTACAAACTGAAAGCATAAGACAAATAAAGTGCTAAATTACACTCTTTACACAGATTTTTGTGGAACAGCTTTATGTAAAATCTGGTAAGAACACCAGTGCTGCGCAAATAAACAATACAAAAATTTAAATTCAAACCAAAACAGCTGATTCACACATCACACAAATTTTACTTGAAATTAAATATCGAGTAAAGTCTGTATAGCATTTTCAAATTTCGACAGCGATGTTACGCTCTCTCAGTTGCTCTCATTTACTCAAAAATTTGCTGCTACGAATAGCTCTTGAAACAGACCTAATATATTAAACTTAAACAACCAGAAATATTAATTATTTTAATGAGATATTTTAAAACGTTCATCAATAAATCTTATTTAAAGTAAAACCATTGAGTATTAAATAGTCTTTGGTTTAACACTCCAACTCCTCCCGCATCGTGAAGATACAAAATTTAAAATTGAGTCATAACGAATCTATGTGTATACGGCGGGCTCTATAGGCGCTAAGCGAAACATTGGCATCACTGCTGCAATCTGGTAAATATTATGTTTTTGCAAAGAGCAAATCTTGCATATGTGCACATAAAGCAAACCACATTTTTAATAAAAATAAATAATTAATATAAAATTGAAAACTAAAATGAATAATGAATTAAAAGCAATGTTAAGAATGCAAAAAATATACTTGTTAGCAACTAATAAGTTAAAAAATTTAAAGTTCAAATTAAAATAACTATAAAATTAAAATTTAATTTTATATTTTCTTTATGTACTTATATAAATTTTTGCATATATTTATGTGCATATTTTTTTGGGGGGTTCCTAATAATTGACTAGATGGGTGCGTAGATAAGACTAACCCCCAGTACTTACCCCTTGCGGAAGGAGCCTGCACCCTTCCCTCTTCTAAAATTCCTAACTGCAACCATTCTAATCCTCTTACTATCCTTTTTCATTTGTTTGCAGTCGGGGGTAAGGGACGGAATTTTAGAAGCTAGGAACGAAACTAGCGCTTTGCTAACTGAATTCAAAATGAGAACTTCATTATTTAAGACAAGTTAGGGAACTGTGGGCTCGAAAATTGCGCCGAAAGATGACACTACTATAGCCCTCGACAAACTCTAGACTAACCTCCGGCCTAAGCTTTCACTACGCCAGGAAATATACTCGCTTGAGTGGTGCGGGTACCAAATGCTGCTTGAGTTACCTCAAAGAAGGCTTAACGCTTGACGCGGTTAAGGAAAAGGTACTCAATTAGCCAAATGGCCGTCAAGATTTCAAAAAGAGGCCTGTCCAGGAAATTAGTCCGATCGATGTCGAATCGATTAAGAAAAGTAAAAGGAATGACAAATCTCTGCAAGCGAAGAACGTTATGTGAATGGCTGCATCAAAACTACCGAGAAAAACAATATCAGGCAGTAGTTACTCCAGTGTAGCCAAAAGCTTAGGAATAGCCATTCGCATTCAACTCTCGAGAGAGACGAGCAAGGTAATATCGAGGAGATGTATAAAGGATGGATTTGGCGGGACACACTTTCGGTTGGAAATCATACTGGTTGACTGTGTAGACAAGGAAGCTGACGGTCAAGGAAGCTGATTCCCTAGAACCGGTCTCAGGAAGCTGTCGAAACCAATAACTGTAAGAACTTCTATAGGTTCAGCTCAATCTTGGTCCATTCAGATAGAGAACAAGAAGGAAAGTAACTCGGCTGGGGAGGCAACGAGAAGTGAGAAAATTGAGGACATCAATATGTTGCCTCACGAAAGTGAGGATATTAATACCCCAAATCTTTTCCTACTGAACTTTGCGCCCGATGACGATTCCGACTGAAACTCTCTGTCAGATATCGACGATGGTCTGGCAGAGGAAACGAAGAAATTACTACTTGATGACCAGCACCAAAGTCACCCACATAAATCTCTACCATGCAAAAGCTGCATCGGCAATTATAGCACGGGTAATGTTCTAATCAAACTTGAGTATAATGTTGGTCCAAGAACCCTAGTTTCAAAGAGGTCGAATCAGTGATTTGACTGCAAGGAATGTACAGATACCTTGCGATGTAAGATGTCACAAACTAAGAGCTTGCATTTTATTAAACATTAATATAAAGAGGTTTTCGAACAGAAGTGAAACAACAACAAAAATTTATTTTTTAAATTATTTTAATTAATTGAATTTTTGGCTGACCATACAGCTATTTCGAGTATTGCCAAATACCCTTCATCAGTGGTCTTGGAAATAATTCTTATATTTAATTATTCGTAAATAATTATTTTTGAAACTGCAAGTACCAGGAATCGAAGTCGGGTCCTGCCAAATATGAAGCTCAGAATCAGCGCACCTTAACCAACTGATCCAAAGCCGTACTTGACTTTTTATGTTCGCATATTTTTGCTGGAGTTTTGTTACTTTTGCTATGAAAGTTTTTATTAACAATTTTACTTGCTGTATTTATATATTAGAACGAAATCATAAACCAGCTGTAGAATAATTGAATTAATTAATTAATTATATTTTTTATTTTTAATTGTTAAATTTCAAAACTATTCTATTCGTAGCGGCATTATTTGTTGCATGATTTGTTCTTTCTTATGTATAGAACCTAATGTAGGAACGTAATGCTGAGAAAGTCATGCTAATGTTACTCTACTAGTCGTACGGGCGAGAACCAATATTTATTGGCTAAAGTCAATAAAAGATAAATTTATTAATATTAACTTTATCTGACTTTCAAAATTTCTCTCTAGGGTCCTCGTTGCCAGACAAATTCCGGCCAACATCAACAGAGTACTACGTAACGTATTTGTAGCTACAGGCTATCTATCAGGAGACGACACTCAGGTACCATTTGCAGGGGTCGATAAACTGGTTGACTACTGCGAAAGAACGAAGACGCCACTTATAGTTGGTTGCGACTACAAGAACTAGTAATAAATAGAGTTCATAACTAGTAATAAATTAGAAATATATAATGTAGGGAATACACTAAATTTTGTAACTAACTCACTCAAAGAGGTGAGAAAATCTGAAAGACAATCTTGTTCAATTAGGGCCAGATGAAATCATTCATAATGAAATTCAATTAGAAAACCTTAATGGTGCCATTTTAAATGCATATGAGGTTAGCTGTCTATTAAGCTAGATTAATTCCACCAAGGATGTACCTTGGTGCAACAATCACTGCTGAAATCCAAGGCAATGAAAAGGCAGATAAACTTTCAAGAAGAAGCACGGCTTCAAAAATGATAGACCCACATTTTTTCAGTGGTCTTGGCAAAGGAACTCTATCAATTCTTATGAATGGTGCAGCGAAAAAAGAAAGAGAACTCTATTGGGAAAGGATACCAGGACTTTTACAATTTAAAATGCTTTTAAGGACTTACAACCTAAAACGCTTCAAAGATTGTATAGAACAATCACATAATAACCTAAGAATTATTACGGGATTATCGACTAGTCAACGTAGATTGAATAATCATCTAAAGAAGTTAGGAATTCAATCCAACTCAGACTGCAGATACTGTAGAGAAGAGAGAAAAACTGCATATCATGTACTTGGGGAGTGCCCGGCACTGATTCATAAGCGGAAGAAGGATCTAGGAGGGTATTGTAAAGAACCTTTTTTTTCTCAAGCCAAGGTTTTGCTCGCCGGATCCCAGAGTCGTTACAAGAATATTTTTCTCTGTAACCCTGAATCTTCTCGTAATTAAAAACGGGCTATTTTGTTAGTTTCGTGGTTTTTATTATTTTTCTCAAAATAAATTTATTACAATATTTATAGTTATACTTATGTACTAATGATATTTTATTGTAATTATAAATACGGACAATTAATATAACTCCTGTAAATAAGAGAACACAAAAGAATGACTAAAGGTAGGCTAGGAGACAACACTACCGACAGGGCTGTGTTGCTAGGTTCAGTGTTACCGACTGGGCTACACTGTGGGATTAGGAAACAACACTACCGACAGGGCTGTGTTGCTAGGTTCAGTGTTACCGACTGGGCTACACTGTAGGATTAGGAAACAACACTACCGATAGGGCTGTGTTGCTAAGAATCAGTTCTATGACTTAATAATTACCTCTGTGATTATCTTGTGAAGTGTTCTGCTTCACGACCTGTGATTGAACCTCTGGTGATGTGCACTGTTCGAAGTGCTGTGGCCAAGTCCCTGTGTTTTACTTTGCTTCTCCTTTTATACGGATTTTATATAACGGGATAACTGACTTCTGAGTGCATACTGTGTAGCTTTCTTCTAAGTTGTTATTGCCTGCTACTGATTTCGCTATGTTCTGCTATTGTTGTTCGCTGCATATTTATTATTAAAATTTTGCAAAAATAATTACCCTCAAAGAAATCGGAAGTATTATTACTTAATTTGTATTTTCAAGAGATTTATTGTTTCTCTTAATTTTGATAACTAAATTCTATGATAATTTATAATTACTTATTATTATCTTACTTTCTAAAATAATTCCTTTTACTTTATTAATACTTTATATATTTTTTCATAGCTTAGACTAATATTTTTTTTTCCGTGGGTTTGGTTTTACTAATAATAGCTTAATTCTATTGTTTTGTTTGTTTACAATAATAATAATAACTTCATGCTATAATATATTTTTCGACAAAAATAGTTTTAATTCTGTTGTTGGGTTTTTTTATTTGTTTACTATAATAACTTCATGCTATTTTCAACTATCATAATTTATTTGTGACGCGTTGGAAAAAATCGTCACAGTATTTCATGAATCATAAAGATTCAAGACTTGGAAAGATAGGCTCTATACTATCTTTCATTAAAGAAATCGAATTTAGAGAAACACTATAATCCGATTAAGGGACACAATAGATCTTTTAGGTCGCAGTGTATTACCCCTTTTCACAATAATAATCAATGTGCATATTTTTAAAATATTTATTTTCCACAATTTTGCATATTTTTAAAATATTTCATTTTAACAATTTTCAAATTTGTGAAATATTTTAAGTTTGAATTTTTGTTAACAAACTTTGATATATGATTGCAATATTCGTCGAAATTTACAATGAAGCTTCACAATATTTCGCTTATTGCGTTGGTAACATTATTTTCTGTAGTGACCAAAGTGATTGACTACTTCACAACTAAATGCTTAGACAGTGAAAGTAATGTTATTATTTTACATACATTTAAGCAACTATAGGTTAGCGATTGTTGTTTTTTGCCACACTTGCTAACCACCGAAAGTACATATTATATATTAAATTATTTGCATTTATGCGTTTTCCTTGCTGAATTAATAAACTTATGCCAACACAGAACTAAATATTATCTGATTACAATTGAAGTGTAAACCAACAAAAGCTTTCCTAGAACTTATACAGAACTTTCTTACATACAAAAGCTATTTCCCATGCATAAATTAGCTCATGCCAATGGAAACGATAAAATCTTAATTATATTAACATAAGTACATTTAGCTGCAGTGGAAACATGATATTAGAATATATATATTACTAAAATGTATATAAATGCAATAAAATATATATTTTTGGGTGACATAAAAGTTATGCGCGCTTTTAGGTGTTGCTGTAAAGTTTATTCCTGCAAGAGAATTTTTAAAAAAAATTTGGATTTTTCTGTTCTAACTTTTTTATTGTAATTCTAAATTTTTTATTGTAATAACACCATGCGTTAAGATTAAAATTGTATATTTTTCGATTTTGTTTATTAGAAACCTACACAAAAACAAACTCTATATAATTTTTAGACTATTATGCAACTGTTTAATATAAAAATGTTTAATATATACTTCATTTAATGAATACTTTGATATATTATAGCCTTTTTTTTATGAAATTAACCAACTATTGATATTATTGCTTGATATCAAATTTTACTTTTGCAATAGTTAAGTTTTAAGTGAATTTTGAGTTTTTCGTTACTTTTGACCCACTTTTTTTTACAACTTAACAACCTTATTTCAGAAAAGACTTTATTTCGAGGACTGGGTTAGAAAATATACAATCTTTCTGAAGTTTCCAACATCTTACATCCTAACAATATTTGATTTGTGTTTTGAGTTATGTTGACGAAATTTAAACTACGGCTTTTGCTTTTATATTTGCA
>NC_051846.1:222054107-222062379 GCF_002237135.1 Teleopsis dalmanni | reverse complement strand
GAGACGAAGGAGACATTGTTTGGGATATCTTGATTGGTCCATTTGGAGAATTCGTATAATGAAATCGATTGCGCGTTTGAAAACTCTATATGAGATTTTTACAAGGCCTAGTTCAAGTCTAAGTTCTGCATTGTTCGTAGCTTGGGGGAGTGCTAACAAACGTTTGTAGTACGTTGATTGAACGATTTCTAGTGATTCACAGTAACGTAGATCCCACACTTCTGATGCATATAAAAGTGTTACGGATACAGTACAGTCGAAAAGTTTAGCCCGACCTTCCCAAGAATCAGATTTAAATTTACTTATAGTTTGTATTGCCGTACCGAGCGCCATTTTCCCTTTTCTTATGGCAGTTTCTGCTGCACATTTGCCTAATGTGGAGCTTGAGAAATTTACTCCTAAGTATGTGTAGGACTTCACGACAGAAATTTTTTGACATTTGTAAAAGAAATTTTCTGCTATTGGCCTTCCCCCTCTTCTAAAGTGGACAATTTGGGTTTTTTCCGTGTTTACAACAAGTTTGTTTTTTTCGCAGTAGCTTTCAAGTGCTAATAGAATTTTTCGTAAAATAATAGGGGACCTGGCTAGAACAACGGCGTCATCTGCAAAAAGCAGCATCAAAATATCGTGTAGACCATTAATATTGATCCCTTCAATATTTGCATTCCTTAGTTCTTTCTCAAGATCAGCAATAAACAATATGAAAAGGAGAGGACTGAGAATTTCTCCTTGGAGAACGCCTTCAGTAACAGAGATAGGATCGGAGTCTTTTTGTTGAAGTTTGATCACGAAGAAAGCCTTGTCGTAAATAGATTGGAGAATTTTAATTAGGCGCGAACTTATACCTTGCGAATGAAGTTTTTGCCAGAGCAGCATCTGGTCAATAGAATCAAATGCCCTTTTGAAATCAATAAAAAGTCCGTAAGCAGAGTTACTTTTTAGACGTAGATGTAATTGAATTGTTGTTTGAAGAGTAAAAATATTATCAGTACATGATCTTTTTTTTCTAAACCCATTTTGCGACTCAGGAATTTTATTGTGTTGTTCCGCCCATGGCAAGAGGCGATCATGCAGAATATGGGTAAAAATTTTTAAGATAATATTGCATAGAGCAATGCCTCTATAGTTTTCGGGTGAGTTTATATCACCTTTTTTGTGTAACATAACAAGTACGGATCGTGACCAAGAAGCTGGTGTGCTTCCAGTTAAGAGAATGTTATTGAATACAGACTGTAGGATATAAATCCATTGACTAGATAAATTCTTAAAGAACTCTGCCGTAATCGTATCTTCGCCTGGAGCCTTATTGATTTTGATTTTATTTATTGCTGTTTTTATTTCAATTATTGTTATTTCCGAATCCAGCGCTTCGATAAAGTTTTCAGACAGTATATGTTCAATGGTAGGACGAGGTGGATAAATTTGTTCGTAGAAGAATTTCCAAACAGAATTTGGTATGGGGTTGTTGACAAAAGGTTTTCGATTGTACGATTTAATAAGATTCCAAAAGTCTTTCGAACTTTTTACATTAAAGAACTTATTTTTGACCTTAATTTCATATTCCGTTCTTTTTTCAGACAGCATTTTTTTGTAATTTGCTTTTAAAACAATGTATACCGTTTTGGTTTCAGGTGAAAAGCTTTGACGCTTGCACTGTTTTAGGGCATGATTTAGATTTTTCTTTGAGGCCCGTAGCTCTGAGTCAAACCATGGCTGAGAAGTATAATAAGGAGGCATAAAGGATTTTGTAATTACCATTTCTGATGCTTGAGCTGATTTTTGTATGGAGGATATGATTAGATCACTTTGTTGGTCAATGGATAAAGAACAGAAGTGATGATTCATGTTTAATGATTCAAGACAACGGTTCATGTGCATTGTAAAAATGTCAAACTTTTTTGTATCCCATTTTAATCTGGTTTGCTTACAAGAAGTTACATTTATACAATTTATATTACTAGTGCCGATAGGTAATTCAAGTTTTAGGATTACCGGGAAATGGTCTGAGCCAGAAGCAAGCGCTTGTACTTCTAGGCTTTTTATAAATGGGATTGCAGCGACGTTGACCAAAATTAAATCAATAGTACTGTTTCCATTTTTGTTTGAAAATGTAAAACTTGCTGGGATGTCACCGTCTGTGCAACCGTTAAGCAAAATAAAGCCATTATTTTCTATAAATTCTAATATATTTTTACCACGCGTATTCAAGATTGAATCAAGAGATCTTCTTTTAGATATGAAAATAGAACTAATTTCAGATAAGAATTCTTGAGCACCCTCTTCACCCACTCTAGCGTTGAAGTCACCACCTATTATTAAAGGGATCCCTGCATATTTTTTAATTATTTCATCGATTAATGGTTGAAGCAATTCTAAAGCAATATTTATATCATAATGTGGTTTAATGTACAATGAACCTAAAATAAAATTAAAATTATTAATACAATAAAAGTTGAAAATCCACAAATTTGTTTTGCTTATTTCGCAACTTTTTGCTAAATTTTTTTTAACTAGAGATACAATACCACCACTAGCTCTACCAGTGGACTTTTCCCTTGTTGCTGAGACTGTCAGTGCATCATAGTTGCACCAAGGACTAAGGCTAGTATTGAAAGGTGTTGTTGACCAGGTTTCATAGATAGATATGATCTGCGAGTCAGCAATTTTTGGTTCGTTAAAAAGATTTGCAATACCGTGTACATTCCAAAAAGTTATTTGAAGCTTAAAAAGATTGTATGTAGATTCTGTATTCCATGATGTTGATGGAGCTTCCTCTGTAGTTGTTGTTAATGTGTTGTATTCGTTCTTTAGTTTTTTGCCATATGGTTGTTTTGATCTATCTCATTCATGATGCTTAATAAGTTAAGATTAAGGTTTTCAAGTTTGCTTCCATACATAAATTTGAGCGTAGTAGTTGCCTCTTCATTGCCACACTTTAGGATTCCATTTTTGTTCCATTTGCACCACTTGTTTCCAATGCGTATTCTATCATCTCGAACGAGTACCTTATGCGAACGATCTATCGAGAGAATTTGTTTCCTTATTAAAAGAAGAGCTTTTCTATGCCGTTGTCTGTCTTTGTTCAAGTCTTTTTCAATTCTAATCGTAGAGTTTGCAAGTTTGTGTATGTTTTGGAAAACTAGGCCAATCGATTCTTCTGACGTCATCTCTGCCAAGACGTTGATTTTATTTTCCCGCTGTGATATGACTCTAGCTTTACGGACTACAATGTTTATGCCAAGAGTTTCTTCACATAGTTTTGTGACAGCTTCCTTGGGTGGCAGCTGAACTGTTAGGCCTTTGAAAATTAGGTTTTTCTCCTTATTGGCGTCAATTAGCCGCATCAGCTCATCGTGGTCGGTTTGTTTTTCATGCTCCAATTTAATTATTTTTTCTTTTAAAGTTTTATTTTCTTCTGAAAGCTTTTCGACTATATGATTAAGGCTGATTATATTTGTGTTGACAGCCTCTAAATCGGATTTAGAAGCAATATCCCTCAATTTCTCATCTAGAATGCTCACCATTGTTTTTTGTATGTCCTGTAAAAGCTGCGTCACATCCATACTGCCAACAGATTGTAGGTCACCTTTATTAGGTGACACCTCTGAGATAGTACGTTTTGCTGCTGGGCCAGACATTGTATCATTCATTAATTTGGTGGATTTGGATGGAGGGCTTCTTTCAGTAGGCATTATGTTTTTCGTGGTCAATTTCTTGGCAAGAATCTTTTTAGATTGTTAAATGGACGCGGTTTATAACGAAGATTATTAGATTTCTAAATATGTTTTTAAATATTGTTAACCAATATTTAATTTATTAAATTTAATTGTTTACTTTCCGCACTCTGTATTATGCAACCGGTCACTTCGAACGTTCAATTCAAACTCATATTTATAAAGTTTCAAACACAAAGATATATTTGCAATTAGTTCAATTACAATTTTGTAAATCCAAAATAATTCCGCTCTCTGTATTTTTGCAACCGGTCGCTTCGAAAGCTCAAATCAAACTTAAATTGCGTCAGTAGTGGTTTTACCTCATCATTTCGTATAAATACATGCGTGGCTGAGCTTAGAGCCGGTTGTATGTGGTAACCTCGGTATGTATGATGCGATACTAACGTTGACTTGACGTTCTGCATTTGTTCTCTTAGCTTGGTAATGAAATCGTGTTTATTTGTATTTTTATTCCTAATGTTGCTTACTATTGCGCCCGGTAAGCATAGTGTTTGACCATATAGCATTTTAGCTGCAGAAGCTCTGAACAATACTATTGGTAACACTTCTGCCTAAGAAGTTGTTTGATGGCACATTAAAGCTGCTTTACTGTCAGGATGGTAACTGGTAGTTCGTAAATGTTTGCAGCCGATAACTTCAACTAGTTGAAGATTCAAATTGTCTCTCTTGGTAAAATTGTCTCTCTTGGTCTGTTGTGATACGTAAGGGTAGGCCAAAATGTGCGATCCATTGAGTAATCAATGCGTTTGCGATGGCTTCCGTCGTTTGATCGGGAATCGGAATTGCTTCTGGCCATCGGCTAAAACGGTAGATGATGGTTAATATATATGTGTAATTGTTTAATGACGGTAGCGGGTCGACGATGTCTATATTTATGTGTTCGAATCTGTGCTCAGCGAATTCGTATTGACAAATAGATGTTCGATTGTGACGTTGCACTTTAGAGACAACTCATGAATAGCTTTGAAGATATGTAGCCGGTATTTCTGTGGAATGTAAGGACGATTTCGACCAGTTGAAACTATACAATAAATTCTTTTTGATATTGTTGGTAAGGACAAAAGTTTGTGTTTGATGGAATTGTTGTTTTTGATATCTTGCAGTTGTGGACAACATCGTTGTAATCCAATATCCAATTATACAATCGTAATCGATTTGTGGGATGCTGATATTATCTATCCGCGAGAGGAAATTCCTGGAATGTTGTCTTTTCCGCTGACATGAACGATATTAGTAGTAAATTGACCTATATAACCAAGCTGACGGACTTGACGAGGTGAAGCCTTGTCGGACTTTTGCTGAAATGCGAAAGTAAGTGGCTTGTGGTCAGTTATTAACACGAATTAACGACCTTCTAACATATGTCGAAAATGTTTTATGCCCTGGTATACAGCTAACAACTCACGATCGTATGTGCTGTACCATTTTTGTGTGTCTGTTAATCGTTTAGAGAAAAAACCGAGTGGTTGAAACATGCTGTCTATTACTTGATGAAGAACTGCGCCGAGTGCTTTGGCGTCTACTTGTAATGCAAGCGTAGTAGTTTTTTTGATGGATGAACAAGTAGTGTCGAGTTTGTTAGTTCATCTTCACATTTTTGGAAAGTTGTTTTATTCGATTCGGACCAGGATAACGGTGTGTTGTCGTTTTTCTTGTTTCCTTTTATCATTTGTTGAAGTGCTGTTTGAGAGTTTGCTGCATTTGGTACGAACCTGCGATAAAAGTTAAGTTATGGTAGAAATCTTCATAATTCTTTTGTTTTTGTTGAATGCCCTTTTCACTGATGAGACGACCAATAAATTCTACACTGTTTTGAGCAAAAACGCATTGTGATACGTTTATTACTAAACCATGTTTTCTGAATCGTTCAAATACTTGTTGCAAGTGTTGCCTGGGCTCTTCTTCATTTTCTGATGTAGTAATGACGTCATCAATATAGGCAAATGCGAATTCGAGATCTCGTAATACTTCGTGAATGTAGCGTTGAAATGTTTGACCTGCCTTGCAAGGTCCGAATGTCATGTTGGTAAATTCAAATAATCCAAACAGAGTTATGATCGCCATTTTTAGAATATTAACCGTGCCATTGCTCACAAACAGCGTTTGAAAACATATGTCAATGTTACAGCATCCAGTTTTCTCCAGGTGGTTCTACCACCTAGTCGGCTAAAAAGGAAAATAGTGGCAGACTTAATGGACAGAGAGTAGCAAAATAGCTTCGTTTTTACCTTAAATATTCAAATTAAATTGCTTATTAGTACCTCTTATTTGTTATTTGTACTAGATGCAATATTAAAACTATTTTTGCCTTTATATTAAGAATCGTTAATACACAAAACAAAAAAAAAACAAAAAAACCGGTTCAACTGGTATCTGGTGATATGCCTTAATCAGGTCGATGGTTGAACAAACTTTTAGGTTATATAACATGTGTGTAAAATCATGTATATGAGAAACTGGGTAACGATCTGGGATGGTGATTGCATTTAAGTGACGGTAATCTCCACAAGGTCTCCAACTTCCGTCTGTTTTTTTTACCATATGTAAAGGGCTAGCGCAATTGCTACTTGATGGACGGCATATTCCTGCTGTAACGAATTTTTGGAATTCTTCTTTCACTGCTACTAGCTTGTCTGGAAGAAATCTCCTTTTGTTAATATGTGATTTGTGACTTTGGTCACCTGGCGATTTGCCGGTATTAGTTTGGCAATGTCGATGTATTTTTTTAGTAGATCTGCAATTTTGCAAGATGTGTTCACGGTTGATATTTTTTGTGCGGTTATTTTACTTTCGCTTGTGGCTGAAAAAATGTTTGTCGATGTGTCTTTCAATCGTTTCATTTTAATGTCGACTATTAATCCGAAATAATTTAAAAGATCGGCGCCGATGATTGAAGTAGTTACATCTGCGATAATAAATGGCCATGTGAAATTTCTTTGTAAGCCTAAAGCTAGAGTTTGCTCTATTTCACTAAATGTTTTGATCGTAACATAGAACCATTTGCTGCGTAGAATATGCTATCGTTATTATTGTTTGTATTTCAATTTTTTTGTTTGGCGGCAATAAGTGAAACATCTGCAGCCGTGTCAGTTAGGAATGATTTTTTTGTCTTATTATCGTAGATGAACATTCGTATAGATGTTTCGTTTACAACTTTTTCTGCCGCCGTAGACGAAGCCGGTTTTAGTTTTTATGGCTATATGCACATGGCTGCTTTCAATCTTTTGCACTTCAACCATATGTTTTATGATACCAACAATTTGTATTGCTATTTTCTTCGCTATCATTATGATATTGCTGGTTTCTTGAAGTTGAACGTGAACGTTGATTTGTTCTTGAGCGGTGTTTGGTCGATCATTTCGAGACCATTTTCGTGAATCTGGTCACTTCTCGTTAAAGCTGTTCCATTTGCGCATCACGTTGAATCACGCTGCTGTAGGGATGTCAGCTGCGTTGATATAAGTTCCTTGCATTGTTAAATATATACGGATCATTCCAATAATGTTGTCTGCCAATTTTGCCATTTTGGGTAGTTCTACTTGAATTGTGGCTAGACTGTCAGTACTTCTACAAGGAGTCCTTGTAACCATAACCCTCTCAGTCATTGCTCGTCTTGTTTGTTTCCACTAATGCTTTGTTATTCGTTTAATAGTTGTAATGACACAAATTTATACAATAAATTTCTGTGCTACATATTATCTAGAAGAAGAAAAAAATAAAGTCTGTTCGTAAACTAACTACCACCGCTACACACCATATAGAGAAAATAACTCACATGAAGAAAATTGAAGCGGAGTTATCTAAAAAAATATGAAATTGAATTAAAATGTTTATTTAAAATATCATGGACATTACCTGCGATCCCCGATTCCAAC
Source organism: Teleopsis dalmanni (assembly GCF_002237135.1). Taxonomy (NCBI): domain Eukaryota; kingdom Metazoa; phylum Arthropoda; class Insecta; order Diptera; family Diopsidae; genus Teleopsis; species Teleopsis dalmanni. The sequence continues at coordinate 222,054,767 of NC_051846.1, read as the reverse complement.
ATGCCGCGGGCATCGATACACGTGCAGAATCTAAAAATATACGAAAAATTTAAGTTGTTTGTTACAAATTTTATGAATGAAAACAAAAAAAACTTGTAAAGAAATTCTAAACACAACAACACTGAACAATTATTACAGAAAACACGTTTAATTATTAAACAAATATCTATGTAAAAAATATATACATTGTGACCGAAAGGTTTCCGGAAATTTTAAATAAAACGCAAAATTCTTAATCTTCATCAATATTTATTTTATCTCCTTCAAAATATGCTCCATTAGAAGCGATACACAAATGCCAACGTTTCTTCCAATCATAAAAACATTTTTTATAGGCGCTTTCCGGTATGGCTTTGAGTTCCCTCTGCGAATTCTGTTTTACGTCTTCTATGGATTCAAAACGCGTTCCTCTGAGTGGTAATTTGAGGTTGGGAAACAGGAAAAAGTCACACGGTGCAAGATCAGGTGAATACGGTGGCTGTTCGATGGTATTTATTGAATGTTTGGCCTTAAAATCGTTGATAATGTTGAACAAATTGAGGTGAATCGGAACAAGCCGGGCGTTGACACGTCGCATACACAAATTGTCCACCAAAATCAAACGAGCCATCTCACGACCGATGCCTAGCTCTCGTGCTATCTCTCTAACACTCACATGAG
>NC_051846.1:222037313-222054007 GCF_002237135.1 Teleopsis dalmanni | reverse complement strand
CTGTGTTAATAACCCAAAATTTTTATTTTTTAGACTACTAACATAAAACATTGAGTTACCAATAGAACTTGACTCAATTCGAATATCCTAGGGACGTCAATGTTTGTTGTTTTTATCAGAATCGAATCCTTTAAAATCATTTGGTATATATGGTCCAAAATTATTAAAATTAAGTTTAAAACTGAATCATATAAAGCTAATTTACTTTTTTTACTTTTAAATAATAGATCTAATTGTTATTTTCATCGGTTAACTGAAGAAATGAAGAACATTTGAAAATCATGACGAGATTCTACTTTGAAATCAGAAGAAATTTCTAAATTTAATTTTGTCCACTGTTCTCTGTTGATTCATTATATAATTTATATATAATTTTATTTTTAATCGTTTAATACGAAAGTATTTTTTTTATTAAATTTTAACAATTTTCGCGTTAGTTCCATGTAATTATATCGACAATTTTTATTGGAATTTTACTCCTAATGGTAAACGATGAAACGTTAGTCTATCTTGAGATATTTATTAAATAGATATACAAATTTTCATTTAATTTTTGTTTTAATAGTATTAAATATCCTTTTGTTTATATTTCAGAAACAAAAAATTGCAAAATATAATGATAAACACAATTGATTCATATCAAGGCCATGAACGAGATTTTATCATTATATCGAATGCACGTACAGTTGGAATAGGATTCCTATCAAGTTATCAACGTTTAAACGTAGCTTTGACTCGTGCAAAGCGATGCCTCTTATTATGTGGAAACTTTTCTGATTTGGAGGTAAGAAATAAGTATTTCTGAAATAATATATTATTTATTTATAAAAATTTATTTAAAACAGTCGGTACCGGTATGGAAATGTTTATTGGATAATGCACGAGAACGTAAGGTTTATTTCGAACTAAACGCATTTTCTGCGGAAAATATTGAAACTAATGTAATTGACAAAATTAGAATTTCTGAGCCAAAAAAAAATGACAATATAAAAAAAAATAGTTAAAATTAATTTATTTTTCATAAGTAAATGTTTGTATTTACAATAGACAAAAATTGAGTTTACATCATTTACATCAATAATAAGAAACGGTATATCGTTGTTTCTTCATTCTATTACAAAGATACTCTTAATTCGAACCATTCAATGTATTAATCTATTTACAAAACATTTTTCATCTTAACATATTTTTTTTTATTAAGTCGTTTTTGTGTGTATGTATTAGTAGTGCTAATTACTACGTATAAATTAAATTTATAACTTTATTTCAGTTCTTATTTATCCTAAGGTATAACAATTTGCATATTCTTTATATAGCTTTATTAATTTAAAAATGTATTTTCTAAGAAGCATGTTTAACATATATTTAATTCATTTTTTTTAAATCATTGTTGGAAAAAATAATATTTTTTATATATTAATGTTAATGAGCTCTATAAGCATTAGCAATGAATAGTGTTATTGATCAATACTGTTCACTTATATCAGATAATTAGCTGACATAGAGTGCTTTCAATAATACTTCATATCCATTTAAAACATTTTAAATATTGAAACTATTATTAATTTATAAATAAATAAAGTTGCTTCTAAGAACTTTTAAACTTTCACAAATTTATGAGATTATGTGATGTGTTTAAATATTTATCACAGTTTTATACACTGTTTAATTTAATATAATAATAGTATATATCTTTATATCAATTTATATTCTTGTATAATAATGCAGAATAAATAAATCTGTGATATATTTTGTATTAATATAGTTGAGTAATATATAAGTATATATAATAATTACATAAAGAATCTTGATTATTTTTCTTTTAATATTTTTCAATGCAAATATTGTTAATATGTTATGATTATTTAAAGCTATTATAATGAATAAATTGTGAAAACGAAATTTAATCAATTATAATGCAGAGAATATTAATTAACGTTTGAAATATTATATTAAATGAATAAAAAATTAAATATGTAATATAAAAAATACTCGTTTGTACTTTTATAAAACAATATGTTTTTTTATATAATAATTTGACACTAGATATAAATATTAATTACTGTACAGACTATATATTTATATTAAACATTATAATCATTATATCATTATAAATTTTGAACGAATTATATGAATAAAAATAATTATGAGAATAAGTTCATCAACTTTTTTAGTAAAAATAAAAGTATTTTATTTTATAATATATCATATAAGTTGCCTTATATCCTTCAACAATAAAAAAAATATATATTATATATATAATATAATAATATAATATTCTTGTATTTATTATTATGTTGAGGCTAGTGAGTCAGTACACTTGAGCACTTTTACTCTCTATTAACTGCGAGGTTTCTTCATAGCCCCTCTCTACGCCTTGACTGATTATTGTTTATGACTTCATCAGACTAGGCATTAATTAATCTTAGGTGCAGATCTACCTCCACGAGAGGCCTGTAACCATTCTGAGATTCGATAACGCGGTATTGGTAAGTATGTCAGTTTTCGTAAATTTTAAGGTCCCTGAGAATGTCATTTGTCCTAATCTACCATGGTACCTTGAATATTCTCCAAATACTCTAATATATACTTTTGATTTCAAATTATATTTTGATTTGGATTTTTAATTTATTAAAAAATTTTAAAATATTAATAAGCAACTAATTAACAAACTTTTTATTTCGCCTGTAAAAACTGAAAAGTATTCCAATATTAATATTAAACCACCACTAAACATAAAATACAATAAACTTAATTCCAATTAAAAATAAATTTATTATTTTAATTGCCAAATATTTTCAATAATAATTTTGTTAATAAAAGGGGTAACTCGTCAATTTTTTTAAAAAATTTTTATTTGAATATATTAATATTTTCATATACATTATATCTATATTTATTTTTTTAATTTATTATTTTATTTTATATTTTATTATTTTTATTTATTTTATAGTTTGATATATTTATTTATTATTAATTTATTATTTTAAGTTTATATATATTTATTTTAATACTTATTTTGATTTTTATGTTTAATATAAATATATATATAGACAAATTTATAGTGTTTATGTTTTTTAAATATATAATTGTAACAGGTTTATTGAGTTTCCAGTCTCTTATGTAAATAATAAAATTTCGGTTAAATATTTAAATATTTTTAAATAAATGAAGTATAATTTTAAACTAATGTTCTATTTAAATACAATCAAATGAATACTAATCGGACGAATTCATCTAGGACGGAAGGATCCAGTGAACATTTCTGTTCACTTGACTTTCTGTATGGCATACAAGAATATAATGTTTAAACAGTACACAACAAACAGTAAACAACAAATTATAGAAATACTTATATGTACATATAATTACTTATTAATTTATAATAGTGATGATCAAAGTGTCGGAGGGAGCGGAAGGTATGTATACACACAAAGTTTGTAAATAAAACAATACCTATACCTTACACAATACCCTACAAAACCTATATGTATGTTTAACACCAGAATACTTTAATATTTAGATTTTATTAATATTAATTTATGGAGAGAGTTTAGAATAGAAACTATAAAATATATTAAAAAATATTAAACAAAAGTTTAATTTTAACAAAAAGGTGATCTGTAGCCGGATATAAGTAGCAAAAAAATACTCGTAAATTACGACAGAAAAAATGTGAAGCAACAACAATGCTCTTAAAATTTTCGGTTAGGTTTTACTTGCAAAAAATCTTAGGTCTTAAGTTTTAGTGCAGCCAAATTCAAAAATCAGTCTATTGTGAATATTCACTGGACATATGTGGCAAATTTCAGTCATTCGTTAAAATCATATGAGTATTTCATTAACTAATGAATTCAAATGCATGAATAAATAAATTAACTTAAATATATAATATAAAAATGGCTATAATTGCTCTTCTAATATTTATATTGTTTACTTTTATTAAAATTAATTAATTTTTAGTGTATAATGTTTATTCTTGATTCTTCTTCTTCTTGAGTTAGTGCTATTACGCACTTTTACTCTATAATGGCTGGGGGGCTTATCTCTACCCCACACTAGGCTTTAACTAGGCTAAAAAAAAAATTATATCATTTATTTATCTTTTAGTTGATGACGGACCTTAAATCAGCATATCTTTCTGAGAGTCCAGAAGTGGACTTGAGGGTTGTTAGGGCGGGGTTAATTAGCGTATCAACTTTAGTGAATAATTTTAGAGCTCTGTCTCTGATATATTTTTTCACTGAGTCAATCCTATGATCTCTATGTATGTCTGTTGATCTGATATACCATGAAATCTTAAACAGTTTTCTTAAAGCCAGGTTTTGAGCTATCTGTAATTGCTTTAAGGAAGTATTTGAGGCTTTGCTATATGTAACACATCCGTACAGTAGTGCAGGTCTAATTACTTGCGTATAAAGTAACTTTCTGTTTTTAAAGTTGAAGTGATAATTATTAAATAGCGGCATTTATAATAATGTATAATGTTTATATTTCATATTTTACACAACACAACAAAAAACATATGTCAAAAACAAGCATTTGAAAAATTTTGTCAATTTGTGTCAAACAGACTTAATGCTATTTTTTTACAACTCTGAAAGAAAAAATTATAGTTAGTACAAAATTTTATGGAATATTTTATGGTTTTTGTTTAATTTTTACAGTGTATTGCAGTAAATTTGATTGCATTATCTGCGCAGAATTATTTTCTTTGTGTGTGTCTTATGTGTATAATATTTTTCAGTCTCAATTTTACATTGACTGCAATCACGTCGCTTTGCAACGCAAGATTTTATAATAAGAATTTTTAAAATAAGATATTAATTTGAATTGAGTATATAATAATAAATACAAAAATGTCGAAAGTGCCATTTGTTTTAAGCTTTGATTCGCCTACTTACTACAATCACGACATTTTTCCCAATAACATGTATCGCCGTCTGCATGAACGAGTACATCATCCTTTGGATATGTACACTTTGGGCTTAATGGCACGCCTTGGTGTACATCAGCATCATAAAAAGAATAATGGGGATTTAGCAACTATTCACGTAAATGAGAATAAAAAAGATTTCGAAATCCATTTGGACGTTGGACTTTTTCAACCAGAAGACTTATCAGTTAAATTAGTTAATGATTTTATTGTTGTCGAAGGAAATCATGAAGAAAAAGAAGATGAGCATGGTCACGTAAGCAGACATTTCGTACGACGTTATGCGCTTCCAAAGGATTGTGATGCTGATAAAATTGTGTCGACTATGTCAGTCGATGGTGTATTAACTGTGCGTGTACCAAAACTACAGGACACTACAACTACTGAACGTATTATACAAATACAACAAACTGGTCCATCAGATCTATTCATAAAAAATAATGGTGAAAAGGAAAATTAAATTAAATCTAATTTATATAAGCATGCATTTAATATTCATTAATTAATTTAGATGATACGCATATATATATATATATATATATATAATTTCAAATTTATATATCTATTGACTGATACTATACATTTTTTAAAAATTAATCCAATGCATTTAATATTATATGAACTGAAGTAAAACTCTAAATTTTTAAAAATACTTTTATTCGCTTATAAAATTTTTAAATATATAATAAAGATATCATAAAATATTCATTGTATGAACTTTGTGTTTTTATTACAAATTTTACGTTTCCTCCTGTAAAGGACTACCGCGACCTGTATTTATAAGGTCAGGACGTAATTGTCAACTTAGTTTTATTTGAATGTCATAGTCCGACGGTTACATTCAATAGCATATACCTGGCTAAGCACCATCGTTTTTTTAATAACTGTTGAAGAAGACAACTTGATGTGGACGTGTACCACATCAAATGTTCAATTCTTTATTTTGTATAATTTCGTTTCTTAAATACCAGGGACAGAAAATAACAGTTTTTTCAAAAGTTTTTAAGAAAATAAGCAGCAACAAAAAATTATCTAAACTCATATTTAAGTATATAGTTATCATTCTAACAACTTTAATCCTTAATATTATGCATGCTTTTTATATATGAACGTTTTAAAATAAAACTCAAAAAATAATAATTAAATTTGCTTTATATTATACTCATCAAAAATAACTTCTACATTCTGCTTTTTATTTTAAAACGCACAAATAACTATAACGTCTGTTTCACATGCTACTCATAGTAAAACACAAGTAAAGTACAAACTGAGAGCATAACACAAATAAAGTGTCAATTTACGCTCTTTACACAAATTTTCATGGAACAACTTTGTGTAAAATCTGGTGAGAACACCAGTCCCGCGCAAATAAACAATACAAAAATTTAAATTCGAACTAAAACAACTGATTCACACATTATCCAGTAAAGTCTGTGTAACATTTTCAAATTTCGACAGGGATGTTACACAATTTCAGAAGCTGTCATTTTCTTACCAGACTTTACATAAAGCTGTTATATGAAAATCTATGTAAAGAGCGTAATTTGGCACGCTCTCAATTTGTACTTCACTTGTGTTTTACTTAAGTTTAAGGGCAGCTCGTGGAACAGACCTATTATTATGCCGTGAGAACAACTGCTTAAAAGTGTAGTGGTTTGTTATGTTGGGTTTTATTTCGAATTGAACACTCCGTATTGGTAATGGATAGGTTTATTTATTTCTTATACTTAGTTATTATAAAATATTCTTAAAGTTAAGATTTGTGTTTTTACGTTTTATTCACGTGCTGCTTTGTCTTTTTCCAAACTACTACTGGCGGGAACTGCGGATATTGTTGTCTCCTTTGTGCCTTGTTGACAGTTCTTTTTTTTATATTTTTTGGTGCTGCCACAGTACTCCCCCCTAAGTGATGGAGTCACTGAATTTGGTTGGAAAGCGAACGTTGCGTCCTGATTTTGTCAGGTTAGCTGTTGTATTTGGTCGCACAGACTGGTCGCCATTAACGTTGTTTGGAGTGTGGTATACCATTGATTTGTTGTGGATGTCAATGTCTGTATCGGGACATATGAAAGCAGCTTTAAGACGATCTATGCTAACTGTTTGTTCTTTGTTTTCGATCAGTATTCTAAACGTCTTGTCATTTCGCTCTAGTATTTGGTAAGGACCATCGTAAGGTTGCGTCAATGGTGGTTTTACCTTGTCATTTCGTATAAATACATGCGTGGCTGAGCTTAGATCCGGTTGGATGTGGTAGCCTCGGTCTATATGATGCGATACCAACGTTGCCTTGACGCTCTGCATTTGTTCTCTTAGCTTGGTTATGAAATCGTGTTGATTTATATTTCTGTGGCTAGGGTTGCTTACTATTTCGCCCGGTAAACGTAGAGTTTGGCCATATAGCATTTCAGCAGCAGAAGCTCCAATGTCTGGTTTAAAAGTCGTGCGTAGACCTAACAATACTATTGGTAAAACTTCTGTCCAAGAAGTTGTTTGGTGGCACATTAAGGCTGCTTTTAATGTGCGGTGAAATCGTTCCACCATTCCGTTACTTTGAGGATGGTAACTCGTAGTTCGTAAGTGTTTGCAACCGATAACTTCAGCTAGTTGGTTGAACAATGAAGATTCAAATTGTCTTCCTTGGTCTGTTGTGATACGTAAGGGTACGCCAAAACGTGCGATCCATTGAGTAATCAGTGCGTTTGCGATGGTTTCCGTTGTTTGATCTGGGATCGGAATTGCTTCTGGCCATCGGCTGAAACGGTCGATGATGGTTAATATATATGTGCAGTTGTTTGATGGTGGTAGCGGGCCGACGATGTCTATGTTTATATGTTCAAATCTGTGTTCAGCGAGTTCATATTGACAAATAGGTGAACGGTTGTGACGTTGCACTTTAGAACGTTGGCATGGGATACATTGTCGGGTCCAGTTTCTGATATCAGCATTTATAGAAGGCCAGAAAAATTTTTCAGCTATCATTTTTGTTGTGCCCCGAATGCTGGGATGAGACAACCCATGCGTAGCTTTAAAGATATGTAGCCGGTATTTCTGCGGAATGTAAGGACGAATTCGCCCAGTTGAAACTTCGCAATAAATTTTATCTGATATTGTTGGTAAAGATAAAAGTTTGATTTCGATGGAATTGTTGTTTTTGATATCTTGTAGTTGTGGGCAACATCGTTGTAATCCAATTATACAATCGTAGTCGATTTTTGGGATGCTAATACTATCTATCCGCGAGAGAAAATCTGCTGGGATGTTGTCTTTTCCGCTGACATGAACGATATTCGTTGTAAATTGACCTATATAATCAAGCTGACGGACTTGACGTGGTGAAGCCTTGTCGGACTTTTGCTGGAATGCGAACGTGATTGGCTTGTGGTCAGTTATTAATACGAATTCACGACCTTCTAACATATGTCGAAAATGTTTTATGCCCTGATATGCGGCTAACAACTCACGATCGTATGTGCTGTATCGTTTTTGTGTATCTGTTAATCGTTTAGAGAAAAAACCGAGTGGTTGGAACGTGCTGTCTGTCACTTGATGAAGAACTGCGCCGAGAGCTTTATCCGAGGCGTCTACTTGTAATGCAAGCGTAGCAGTTTTTGACGGATGAACAAGTAGTGTCGAGTTTGTTAGTTCATCTTTACATTTTTGGAAGATTGTTTTGTTCACTTCGGTCCAGCATAACGGTGTGTTGTCGTTCTTCCTGTTTCCTTTTATCATTTGTTGAAGTGCAGTTTGAGAATCTACAGCGTTTGGTACGAACCTGCGATAAAAGTTAAGTAATGCTAGAAATCTTCTTAATTCTTTTGTTTTTGTTGGAAGCGAGTACTCGCTGATGCTCTTCACTCGATCTGGTAGAGGTTGAATGCCCTTTTCACTGATGAGATAACCAAGAAATTTTACTGTGTTTTGAGCAAAAACGCATTTTGATACGTTTATTATTAAACCATGTTTTCTGAATCGTTCGAATACTTGTTGCAAGTGTTGCCTGTGCTCTTCCTCGTTTGCTGATGCAATAATGACGTCGTCAATATAGGCAAAGGCGAATTCGAGATCTCGTAATGCTTCGTGAATGAAGCGTTGAAATGTTTGACCTGCATTGCAAAGTCCGAATGTCATGTTAGTAAATTCAAATAATCCAAATGGAGTTATGATCGCCGTTTTTGGAATATCCCCCGGTTCAACTGGTATCTGGTGATATGCCTTAATCAGGTCGATGGTTGAAAAAACTTTTTGGTTATATGTATAACATGTGTGCAAAATCATGTATGTGAGGAACTGGGTAACGATCTGGGATGGTGATTGCATTTAAGCGACGGTAATCTCCGCAAGGTCTCCAACTACCGTCTGGTTTTTTTACCATATGTAAGGGGCTAGCCCAATTGCTGCTTGATGGACGGCATATTCCGGCTGTGACCAAGTTTTGGAATTCTTCTTTTGCTGCTGCTAGCTTGTCTGGAGGTAACCTACGTGGTCTCTCACATATTGGTGGACCTTTTGTTAATATGTGGTGAGTGACTTTGGTCACCTGGCGATTTGTCGGTGTTGGTTTAGTGATGTCGATGTATTCTTTTAGTAGATCTGCAATTTTGCAAGATGTGTTCACAGTTGATATTTTTTGCGCATTTACCTTACGTTCACTTGCGGCTGAGAAAATCTTTGTTGATGTGTCGATCAATCGTTTCATTTTTATGTCTACTATTAATCCGAAATGATTTAAAAAATCTGCACCGATGATTGAAGTGTTTACATCTGCGATAATAAATGGCCATGTGAAATTTCTTCGTAAGCCAAGAGCTAGAGTTATCTCTATTTCTCCAAATGTTTTGATCATAGAACCATTTGCTGCGTAGAGTATTCTTTCGTTCTTATTGTTTGTATTTGAATTTTTTTGTTTGGCGGCAATAAGTGAAACATCTGCACCCGTGTCTATTAGGAATGATTTTTTTGTCTTATTGTCATAGACGAACAGTCTTGTAGATGTTTCGTTTACAACTTCCTCTGCCGCCGTAGACGAAGTCGGTTTTAGTTTTTTGTGCCATATGTGCATGGCTGCTTGCAATTTTTTGCATTTGACCCATATGTTCTATGATACCAACAATTTGTACTGGTCTTTTTTTCACTATCATCATGACATTGCCGGTTTCTGGATGTTGAACGTGAACGTTGATTTGTTCTTGAGCGGTGTTCGGTTGATAATTTCGAGACCATTTTCGTCAGTCTGGTCACTTCTCGTTGAAGTTGTTCGATTTGTGCATCACGTTGAATATGAGCTGCTGCAGGGACGTTAGCTGCATTGACGTAAGTTCCTTGCATTGTTGAGTTTATACTTATTGTTTCGGTTATGTTGTCTGCCAATTCCGCCATCTTAGGTAGTTCCACTTGAATTGTGGCTAGACATGTCTGTACTTCTACAGGAAGACGTTGTAACCATAACCCTTTCAGTAATTGTTCGTCTTGTTTGCTTCCACTAATACGTTGCAATTCGCTTAAAAGATGGGATGGCTTTTTATCCCCAAGCTGTAAACCACTAACTAATTTTTGTATGCGTTTTTGTTCACTATCCGCAAAGTTTTTTATTATTGCTTGCTTGATAGCTTCGTACTTCTGAGTTGCTGGTGGATTCTGTATTGTGTTATAAATTTGTTCTAACAGCGATGCATCCAATGCTGCGATAACTGTGCCAAACTTTTGAGTATCGCCCTTTATGTTGTTGACTTGGAACCAGTAGTCCAACTGAATAAACCAAAGGTCAATGTTGTTTTTTATTAATGTTGGCATCGGCAGCTTTATTGCAGCGATTGTTGCGTTTTCGTTGATTGGGTTAGTGTCTTCGGTTATCTTTTGCTCTTGAGTAGCCATTTTTTATATTCGGCGTCGGCTTGGTCACCAATGTAGTGGTTTGTTATGTTGGGGTTTATTTCGAATTTAACACTCCGTATTGGTAATGGATAAGTTAATTTAACACTCCGTATTGGTAATGGATAAGTTTATTTATTTCTTATACTTAGTTATTATAAAATATTCTTAAAGTTAAGATTTATGTTTTTACGTCTTATTCACGTGCTGCTTTGTCTTTTTCCAAACTACTACTGGCGGGAACTGCGGCTATTGTTGTCTCCTTTGTGCCTTGTTGACAGTTCTTTTATTTATATTTTTGTGCTCCAAAGCTCAATAAAGAAAATATTGTCCTAATAGTGATTACTGCCCATAAGTGCAAACCTATATTCTACGACTTCAAAATCGAATAAAGTGCTTAACTTAGCAAACGACAACACAAGTATAAACGGCGTCGGTAAAATGAAAATAACTGTAGACGTATACGGTCGTGATAATAACATTGATCTTAAAGAAGTTCTATATGTCGAGGACTTGCGTACAAGTCTACTTTCTGTATGAAAAATAGTAGACAGCGGATATGAAGTGCATTTTCGCCCTTCAGATGCAATCGTATTGGACAAATATCAGAAGGTTATAACTCGAGCGAAAAGATGTGGAAATCTTTTTATTGTTGAAAATAAAAATCATTTTGCACAAGTTGCTGAAGAAAAATGTGGCATTGAAAAGTGGCACCAGAAAATGGGCCACATAAATGAAAACGATCTTAAAAAATTGGCTAGTAATAACCTAGTACACGGATTAAAATTAAATCCTAAACAAAAACTTCCGACTTGCGAAATTTGTATTAGTGAAAAACAAATACAAAAACCATTTCCTAAGAGTAAAGAAACTAGAACAAGTGACTTATTAGAGATCGTGCATAGTGATGTGTGCGGACCAATGAGAACAGCATCAAATTCGGATGCAAAATATTTCGTAACATTTATTGATGACAAATCACGCTATTGTCATGTATATTTTATAAAACAAAAATCCGATGTATTAAATGTATTTAAGCAATACAAAAGAGCAGTAGAAACATTTACGGGTAAACGAATTAAGGCTTTACAATCAGACAATGGTAGAGAATACGTTAATTCTGAATTTAATTTATTCTTGAGGAAATTTGGTATACAAAGACGCTTAACTGCTCCATATACGCCGGAGCAAAATGGTATTGCTGAACGTAAAAACAGAACTCTAGTTGAAATGGCCCGTTGCATGATGAAACAAGCTGAAGTTCCGCCAAATTTTTGGGCAGAGGCCATAAATACAGCGTGCTATATTCGGAATAGGTGTCCTACAAAAGCATTGAACGGTGTAGTACCGCACAAGTTGTGGACTGGTAAAATGCCAACTATTGTACATTTTCAAGTATTTGGCTCTAAAGCATATGTCCTAAAAAAGGATAAGACTAGAGATAAATTCGATTCTAAGTCAGAACCTTACATGTTTGTTGGATATTCAAACGAAGCAAAAGCCTATCGGCTATGGTCACCTACAAAACGAAATATAACAATAAGCCGTGATGTCGTGTTCGTAAACAAAAATATCTATCATAATAAATACGAAAACATTTATATTAACAATGAAAATGACTGCCAAACAAATGATTATATCGATATTGCGTTCGAAAATTCTGAAAATCAGAAACCGTCGGTCAATCCGAAAATTGTAGAAAATACAGATACGCGAGAAGAAAACTCCATTCGTAGAAGAGGTCGTCCGAGACTTATTCGCACAAATTCACGCGGTAGGCCTCGAAAAGAATATTACACGTCAAATCGGAATGGTGAAGAATCATCCAACGAAGACGAAAATACAAGTTCAGTAAGAAAAATTGCTGATAAAAACCATTCAGATGGTGAACCTGACAACAACGTTTTTGAAGATTGTGAAATGGCGTTTCTCACTACATATCAAACTCCAGTAACGATTTTGGAGGCACTTGAAAGCGATGAAACAAATTCCTGGTCAAAAGCGCTAGAAGACGAAATGGTGGCACAACTAAAGAATAAAACATGGGAAGTGGTCGAAAGACCGAAATCACGAAAAGTTATTGGGAATAGATTCGTGCTTCGAACTAAAGATGACGGAAAACAGAAAGTACGATTAGTAGCGAAGGGTTTTGCACAACGACCAGGTGAAGACTTTCATGATACGTTTTCTCCAGTCGCTCGTTCAACATCTATAAGACTACTTGCGGCACTGGCAGCAAAAATGGATTTGGAGATCCATCAGATGGATGTCATTACAGCATACCTAAATGGAGAGCTCGAAGAGAGTGTCTTCATGGAAATTCCCGATTATCTTATACCATTCCTGAACAAAGTTGTTTCATCAAAACCAGTGGGAAAAACTTCAACAATATTGTGTGGAAAAGTTAAAGAAACAGCGCAGCATTGGTTAAAGGCGATTAAATCAAGTAAGTCACCTGTATGTTTATTAAAGAAAGCTCTTTATGGACTCCGTCAGTCTGGGCTATCATGGTACATGAAATTGACAAAGAAACTACAGAATATGGGTCTAAGTGCAGTACAACAGGATCCTTGTGTATTCACTAAGCGAGAAGGCAACGACATTGTTTTGATGACAATATATGTAGATGATTTACTAATAGCGTCCAATAATAAGTTTCGTATAAAAGAAATAAAGGCTGCACTTGCGAATGATTTCGAAATGAAGGATTTGGGAATAGTAAGTAATTGTCTTGGCATCGAGTTTCATCAAAATTTAAGCAAGCATCAAGTTTTTCTTTCACAAGAGAAGTATGCAAAAAGCATCATTGAAAAGTTCAATATGAAAGACTGTAAACCAGTGAAGACTCCCATAGAATTGAACATTAAGTTAACGAAACCAACAAAAATTGATGAAGGTGTTATGAAGATGTATCCCTATCAAAGCTTGATAGGAGCATTAATGTACTTAGCTGTTACAACTCGACCTGATATTGCGTTTGCTGTAAACTTTCTTAGCCAGTTCAATTCAAATTATAACGTGGAACATTGGAAAGCAGCAAAACGAATTCTAAGATACCTTAAAGGTACAAGCAACTATGGTCTATTGTATGAGAAAAACAATGAAGAATTGTATGGTCTGGTTGACGCTGATTGGGGCGCTGACTTAAACGATAGACGTTCATATTCAGGGTATGCGTTCATTATATCAGGAGCAGCGATATGTTGGGAAGCTCGAAAGCAACGTATAGTAGCGCTTTCAAGCACTGAATCAGAATATATGGCCATATCTGAGGCCACAAAAGAAGCGTTATATCTAAAGGCAATCCTTGATGATGTTGGCATTACAAGTAAGACAATTGAAATCTTTAATGATAATCAAAGCGCTCAAAAATTAACGGAAAGCTTCAGGTATCATCCACGGACAAAGCACATTGATATTCGTTATCACTTTATTCGCAGCAAGGTTAACGACGGCACTGTTAAAATCAAATATATGCCAACAGAAGAAATGCCCGCAGACGTCCTTACCAAAGGACTCACTACAGAAAAGCATGTTAATTGCTTACGGAAATTAGGAATGAAATATTAAAGTCATATTTTATACATAATAAAAGCACTTTAAGAGGGGGTGTTGTTATGTAAAGTACTTTTTAAATATTAATTGCCTGGCAACTCTGGCCTGTCATTATTCTATATTCCTTTTGTAATTATTATTCATTATTCATTTTTAGTATAGTTAATAAAGCGAAGTAAAGAACATGTTAAAAATACATCGGACCGTGTGTTTCACTTTTGCTAAAAATATATAATAAAACTCAATGATAATAATTTTTTCATTATAATTTTTATATAATTTTATTTTAATTTTCATTTTTTTCAATTAATTTCCAAGCATTTGGAATAAATATTTTTTATTTTAAGTGTAGCGAAACGCCCAGACAATATAGTACTTTTTGTATTAATACTAAATCAAATAAAATTAAATATAATATACTAAAGATATATTTTTATAGAAAATCATAGCTCAATATTGTTCGCTAAAATATTGTTTAAGTTAGCTTTTATTGAAACGTAGATATTTTTATAGAGTAAAAAATAATTTCATTATTTTTCAATTCATAGGTATTAAAAATAATGAAGCAATCCATACAACATGTACAACTTGACTTGCTTTGCCATAATAAATATGTTCATCAAACATCTTCAACTACAACTATTTGTTATTAATCAAACAATGGACTTAATCGGGCTGACAGTTCTTGGAATTTAATCGCCCATACATCTTAAAAATTATAAACATTGTTAAAAAGTTAAATGAATAGAAAGAAGACAATTTATAAGTTGTATGAAATACTCCATAACAAATTAAGATACAAAATTAAACATTTTTAATTTAACTTTCCTGGACTAGAGTTAAGATAGTTTTGCTTGCGTCTTCGCAAAAATGATACGTAAAAAAAAGCAGTCAAATCATTATCACCATCAGTTGATCAATTACACAAAATTTATTGCGCATAATGGAAATAATTACATGTGAAATGTAATAAAAATTTTAAATTCATTTTGAATATAAATTAAAAAATGTATTGTGAGTCTATTTCTAAGAATTCCGTAAAGCAGTAAATTATCTCAAATTCTGCTATACAAATGACCTACACTAACAAATCGCAATTACGTATGAAACACACGTGAGCTCAAATATATATACATTTCAGTGCATTTGCTTGTAGATATATAATTTTTTCATACATTTCTTTATTTTTTTTATTTTATTATATATGTATGTTCAAATGGACATTTCATCTTTAAATATTTAATTTTTAATTTTATGTGATAAGCCTTTGTTACGACTCAACTGGAAAAAACATACGTAATGAGAGTTTTATTAAGACGCTATTTATTTGAACTAAAAAATTTATTACATAAAATTTTATAATCATTATTATAAAAAACTAAGAAAAAAAAAATTGGCAAAGGTTATCGCACAAATGCGGTTGTCAACAATTCATTGCACTCGCTTTTGTATTAAGGGGCAAATCCACAAACTCAAAATCAACAACCTATGTACACTATGTAAATTACAAAAAGAAGAAACGTTGAATCACTTTATGTTTGACTGCCCTATGTACTCCTAAGTACGAAGCCACAATCTTAATTTTTTACTTGCAGTCTTCAGAGACAACAAATCTTTAATTTCAACTGCACTGATCCACACAATTAACTAAAGCAATATACTCATATATACTAAATAGACTTAAAATCAGAATAAGATTTCACTAAAATTATTGCAATAGATACATATATGTTACATATATATTTTCCTTTCTTTTAAACCCAGCTATAAGTAAACACCAGAACTTCTTCTGTTACAACTTCAAGTTTATAAGCAGAAGTATATATATATATATTTGTTGATAGAAGAAATGTATTTTTTACTTGTAATTATGTTCACCAAAAAGAAAATTGAGTCACCAATCCATATAGGATTCCATATAACATATAATTAAATCAGAAGAATAAGCATTTTACAGTTTTTAGGTATATAATTTAATAAGTCTATTCAGAAAGACATTACCTTTTTAGGTGGTACTTGAACTAGGACATCTAAGCCATACAAATGCAAATCTTCTTAAATGGAGACGTATCGTTATTAATATAAGAACTGTTGTTTTGCTTTTAAAACATTTCTTTATCAATAGTAGGTCTGGGTACATCAATATTTTTTATAGAAAGCTTTATTACCACCGTTAAACTTGGAAAGGATTTATTTGTTAATAATATGAATTGTTCATATTCATATGTAAATAAAAATATTTTTAATATATGTTTTATTTAATTAAAATTCTAAAGTTCTTGGCTAATGTATGGTAGATTATTACAAATAAAATATTCATTGAAATATTAATTTT
>NC_051846.1:222029895-222037213 GCF_002237135.1 Teleopsis dalmanni | reverse complement strand
CGTTGATTACCGAATCCCGCATAATTTTAGAGGCCGTTTTTTGACCCCCAAGTTAATACTGTTTTCCATTCATTTCTTCCTTTGCACATTTCTAAGGCCCACCCGCGTTATCCACCTTTCTATAACTTATTTAATACCTACATTGTGCATTTCTCTGGCAGCATTGATCACTGCAACTCCTAAAGCTTTCGCAGTCCATTTGATCAAAACCAACCAAAACGAAAAAATGTACAAAAGCTTTTACACATTTCTTTATTTTGCCTGTGCAAGCAATGCACATTGCTAATTATTAGTAATTTATAATTTTTCTATCTTTTTTGACTCTCATATGACGAACTCTTAAAATAAATTATGTTAATAATTTTTGTTTTCAAGCAAAAAAAACTATACATTTACCTATAATTTGGTGAGGTGAGACATTAAAACACACAAAACAATAAAAGAAAAAATAATGCGAACTGCTGCGGATTCAAATGGTGAAGTGCACGCTCACCTAACAAAAAAACAACCACCGGCAGAGACATTGGCCGTACTTATCGACGTCGCGGGTAAATCAAGGTATTGTCATGCCTGTATATTTAATTCTTGTTAAGCTAATTTTTTTTCTTTTCACTCAGGCCTACATAAACATCAAATGATGAACAAATTTTCACATTTTGTTCTAATTCATTCATGGAGGCAACGTGGCGTACTAAGTTGTTATAATGATTTTGTTTCAGGTGTGACTAGTTGAATACTATTTAAACTAATCATTCATAATTGTTGACATTCAACAATGGACTTACAAATATAGTTCAAATATTCAATTTTTTAAAAGTTAAATAGAACAAAAAGAATTAGTAGTTTATTGTAAATATAAAAAAAAACACATAATAGACTTGCAAAAAACCAAAATAAGAAAACTTTATTATCGTTTTAAAATGACATTTATTTTTCTTTAACATGCTTTTTAATATAAAATTTTTAAATGCAAAAAATTATCTGGATAACTTAGGTGTTCAGACATCCACTGTAGCTGCGTTTGGTTGTGAACTTGAATACCATGTGTCAAAAATCCGGCTGAAAAATATTTTGGGTATTTAATATAATTTAAATGCATATCAAAAGTCAATATATGTTAATGTAATAATATAGGTGCTTAAAACATTAGTGAAATGATAGAGCGACTTAGATAATTTAACTATTATTTAAATTTATAAAATAATGATTTTCTCGAATGCAAGTATTTACTATGTGGACACGGACACGACAGTTTTTATGAAATAAGAGCAAATAATCTAGAGTACGCTCGATTAATACAACACACACAAGATCAGTAACACGATCATAACTTGAATAAGTAAGAGCTTAAAAAATAAGTATAAACAAAACAAATATCTAAAATAACATATCACATAAAAAATAACATCAGTATTTAATACGAGTTATAATGTAAAAATTGTGAGAGACTATACACTTAAAGATAACGAAAATGTATAATCAAATACGATGATACATTAGGGTGGCTCACGTTATAAGGGGGAAAATTAAAAATGAAGTTTTGAATGAGCGCACCCCCTAGGAATATATGCCATTGACCAAACAAATGATATTTCCAAAGTTTTGGACCAATAGGATTAAAAATGACGTTGCGTCACTCGAGCAAAGTTGGGTTTTCAGTACAAAAAACAGAAATTTTTCATTTCAAGGTCATTTTTTATCTTTTATCTTATTTCAACAGTTATTAATATATACTCATTTGATAGATAATTAAAACATCTTTTTAATAAGATACTGATGAGTAAAATCGGTTGAGAATTATGCGCAAAACACAATAATTAGTTGAGCGACTGTGCTCTGTTTTCTATTTCATACCTTTTAGCTGGCATGCACAATGCAATCGCAAATGTTTACAAGAAACGGAAGAAACATAAATAAAAAATAAAAATAATACATTTCTACTTAATAATTTATATAGATATTTAAGTAGAATTGAAAATGTAGTCAAAACAAGAATTTTTTCGTAAGCAAAGAGAAAATGGTCGAACAGGGAGTATGACTGAAGTTAATATCCTTTTAGCAAACGAAGCAAGAGCGACTAAAAATTTCATTGATTTTAATTGGAATGAATTCGATGAAGAAATTTGTCTCAAAATGGAAGCTCAATCTTTAGTCACAGTTCAACAAAATTGGGATAACGCAGACAGAACGATTCAATTTATCACTCCAATTTTAGTTTCCGCCCTTGACAAATGCAAGGTTTCGGATCGCTACGCTATACATAATTTGTAGTAGTAGGAATGGTTACCTGTGGCGCTCAGGTGCCATCTAAGATTCTCGATGGATGACGAAAATCATGTACTTACTAAAAATGTTTATTTTAAGAGATCAATTTACATATAACTCGGATAATTTGTACAAGATATATATATATAGTGAGCATATGTGTGAAAATTTTAACCCACACTAGCTTAGGTTATGTTCGGAAGGCACGTGCTGACCGTTGTCAGCACTTCTACTCGGAGACATATATTGCCCATTGGGATGCCCTCAAAAAATTTTACCAGGAGATGCGAGTTGCTAACCTTTGTTATCCTTGTGAAACCATTTGATTTTCCAGATGAAGTTGAGGAGATCCGATAAGTTTGCTTTCGTTATCTCTTCTAAGCCAGTAAAATAAGGATCCCCAAGACATTAAAGTAGCTTTGTTTGAAGTCCTGGACAGAGACACAGGAAGTGGTTGATAGATTTTACGTCCTCTTCATCTTGGCTACTCCTGCATAAACCACTTGTTGGAACTCGCCATCGTTGGAGCCCTTTAGTACTCCAGAAAGCACACGAACTGTAGGTTTGCTGAAGCCTAAAAGCCTTTTCGTTTTATTTTTGTCCAACTAAGGCCATAAAATTCGCAGTTAGTTTGTAAATTGTTAGTCACCGTATTGATTTCCTCTATTATCCTAAACAGTTTACATATCGGTGTATATATTAAGAGGTCGGCCTGTCCTGTATGTAGTTCAGAACCTCTTCTGGCCATCTCATCTGCTAGTTCATTTCCTTCAATATTGCTATGTCCAAGTATTCGAAATGTACCATGCCCAACAAAGAGAGACCTTATGATGTTTGATGCTCATGAGTGCATCGCGACATTTTAATACTATCTTGGAATTTAGATTCAATTGCTTTCAGTGCGGCCTATCAACAAAAATCGTGAAATTCAAAGGACGAATTGTACTTTGTTGTCTAATGTTGACCTCTTTTTCGATAACATATATGTCGCCGTGAAAGACGCTGTAAGTAGCAGGGATTCGGTAGCACTGTCTTATCTGCATATTTTTCGAGAAGATGCCTGCTCCCGTACCGCCTTCCATCTTTGAGCCATCTGCGTAGATAGTAACTGTTGAGTTACCAGTCACAGATCCAAGCTCCCAGCTATCTCTGGTTAGATAAAGAGTGGGAACCAACTAACGAAGTAATTTTTTTCAAGGAACCTTATTGATTTCGTGCCCGAAGAGATAACAAATTTTTTTGATCGTTTTTGCCTATGTAATAGTTTTATCAGTTTCGATCCTTCGCCATGGATGGAGACGCAAGATTATAGAGATGCACTTGAATTCTGTGTCAGACTGCATATGATAAATGATTGTATAGAAAGAGGAATTAGGCTTATGATGGATTATAATTCGATTTTGACAAAATATGAAGAGGAAAAACAATATGTTTTGCAAGTAGTCGAACATTATCATAAAAATTATCCTTCACATATCCTACACATATCCTAACATAATAAACACAATATATTAATTACTGAAAAAAAGGGTTTTCTTGAAATAATAATTTTTTATAAATAGTTAACTAAATCGTAGCATATACCATACCTATTACGTAATTGTGCATGCCAGCTAAAAGGTAATAGAAATAGAAAACAGAGCACAGTCGCTCAACTAATTATTGTGTTTTGCGCATAATTCTCAACCGATTTTACTCATCAGTATCTTATTAAAAAGATGTTTTAATTATCTATCAAATGACTATATATTAATAACTGTTGAAACAAGATAAAAGATAAAATGACACTTAATGAATTCTCTGTTTTGTAACTGAAACCCAACTTTGCATCGAGTGGCGCAACGTCTTTTAATCCTATTGTTCAAAACTTTGAGGGAATATCATTTTTTTGGTCAATGGCATATTCCTAGGGGGTGCACTCATTAAAAATCGCATTTTAGTTTTTCTGAGCCACCCTAATGATACATTCTGATATTAAGTTTATTAATACATATATGGTGTGACGGATTAGTCGAAGTAGACCACGAAACGACTTGGGTCCTTTTTCGTCCTTCGATTCTCGGATGTTGTTATTGAGTTAAAGCTGGAGTGGCTTCCGTTCGCATAACTACATCTTTTGTTAATGCAAGTATCTCATTTAGCTTGAGGTTTCTTGCCAAGTCGTCACCAACCCAATGGTGTCCCAAGACAGTCCTCCTCCTACTTGCCAGTGCTGGACATTGGCACAATATATGCACCGCTGTCTCCTTTTCTTCTAGACATAGTCAGCAAGTGTCTTCCTCAGCAAGAGTTATCTTTTTGAGGTGATACTTGAAGTTGCCATGTCCAGTAATTAGTGAGGTCAGCCAGCTTAGAGTGCTCCGCGAATAGCTAAGCACTTTTATAGTTTCTCTGGCCCACGGTTTAGGTAACATGAGTTTGGTCTGTCTACAAGTGCTCAACTCTTTCCATCTATTAAGATGAAGTGAGATTATCCACTTATAGACATAGGCTGCCGTCATGCTGTACCCCAATGGTATTCTGGGCTCCGAGCCACAGAAATTATGGCTTGATCCTTGCTTTGCAAGTTCATCTACCTTCTCGTTTTGCTCAATACCGATGTGTCCTTTAACCCACATGATCGTCACCTCATTTCCATGAGCACATTCCATGAGCTTCGTTACACATTCTTGTACTAAGCTGTTAGTTATGTATGTCTTTTGCATGCTTTTGATAACTGCTTGGTTGTCCAGCGCTATCAGAATCTTTTACTAATATACCTGACAATCCAATAGGTGATCCAGAGCATGTGAGACCGCCATAAGTTCCGCTTGATAGACGGAAACATATATTCCTAGATGTAGAGTGCACGTTAGATTTAGCTCTTTCGAGTAAACCCCAGCACCAGCTCTGCCATCCATTAAGGAGCCATCGGTAAATATGCAAATGTCATTCCTTCCACATTCATTATGTAGAAGGCCGTCTACTATCAGTGTTCTGTAGGACACTTCTGTCCCATAAACCCTCCTCATAGTCTCCAATGGCATCTGCGTTTCCTTGACCGCGGCCTGGACGAGATCAAGAATCTTACGATGGCTCACTAATTTTCCGAATTTGTTCCACGTGGAGCTCCGGTTCATTCGAATTGCTGCCAGTGCCGCCGTTTTCTTTATATGTAAATCCAACGGAAGCAAGCCTAGCATCGCCTCTAATGCCGGTGTTGGTGTAGTTCGCATAGCGCCTGTTATTCCAACACAGGCTAGTCGCTGGACTCTATCTAACTTCGTCTTTATTGTCTTTTGGGTGACTTTACACCACCAGACAACTGACGCATATGTTATAATAGGTCTGATCATCATGGTATAGATCCAGTGCATCGATTTTGGGGATATCCCCCATCGTCTTCCGCACTCTTACATTGAAATAGAGCTCTTTTCGCTTTCCTGATCTTTTCATCCACATGTTCATTCCAAGTCAGTTTATTATCTAGGATAACGTCCATCATGATGGCCATCGAAATGCCTCCTGAAGTCAGCTCTCTCTCAGCTGTCCTCACGACTTCGTGCAGGGCAGTCTCTGTTGATCTCCCCGCCCTATAGGCATGTTGACATCTGCTTAAAGGATATTTCATTAGCGTGGTGCATTCTAGGTAGTCCACTATCACCTTTTCCTTAGCTTTAAGCATGAAAGAGGTAAGGCTAACTGGCCTGAATGACTTCGCTTCTGTGTAATCCTTTTTTCCTGGCTTTGGTAGAAAAGTCACCCTTGACTCTCTCCAAGCTTTAGGGACGTACCTTGTTGCCAGTGACGTCCTGAATATCTCCGTGAGCCTAACTGCGAGCAGGTCAATTCCCCATCGCAGGAGTGCTGGAAATATGCCATTGAACCCCGGTGACTTAAATGGAGCGAATGTCAAAATGGCATTCCTAACTGCATTTATGGTCACTATCCGTTCTGCATCAAATCTTTCCTCTCTGTTCATTCCCCTTTTGGGAGATGGCCAGTGATCATCAAATTTGAAGCTTCCTGGAAAATGGATCTCCATGAGAGTACTCAATGACTCACCTACTGTTTCCGTCATTGTACCATCCTTCTTTCGGATTAAACCAAGTCTTGAGACCGGATCTTTGGTGACCATTTTTTGTAACCGACTTACTTCAGAGGTCCCCTTCATGCTCGAACAGAAATTCCTCCACGACTCCCGTTTCCGGTTGCGTAGTGCTTTCTTAAATTCACGCTTTTTGGCCTTATACAAGTCCCATGATTCGGAGTTCTTCTCCCTCATGTATTTATTAAAGGCTTTCCTTGTCTCCTTTTTTATTACATCAAGATCCTGACTTCACCAAGGTGTCGATGACTTTTCTGCAATGCTAGTTTGGGGACAAGCGTTTTCGAATGTATTAATCATCGCTGCAGTAATTGCTTTGACTTCTGTCTCTACATTCCATGTGGTCTTGAGTTTCCTCAACGGCCTGTTTTGTAATAATTCCGTCAACAACGTCAAGTAAGTTACCTGATTAGTATTCTCAGGAATTCTTACTAGCCTCTGACTATTAGTGCGTTTCGGACGACAGAGTATTTCAAAGTGTATAGCCCGATGATCCGACATTGTTAGTCTATCAGCGACCCTCCATTTCTCAATTTTCTGTGTCATTGCGCCTGAGCACAGGGTTAGGTCAATAACTTCTGACCTTCGTGCGTCAACGAAGGTAGGTTCTAACCCCCTGTTTACAATCATCAGATTGTATTTTTCAACAAACTCGAGGAGAGATTCCCCTCTGTTGTAACTTCTGATAACCTTCGTGCGTCAACGAAGGTAGGTTCTAACCCCCTGTTTACAAGCATCAGATTGTATTTTTCAACAAACTCGAGGAGAGATTTCCCTCTGTTGTTACTATCGCTGCTACCCCACACAATGTTGTGTGCGTTCGCATCACATCCTATGACAATTTCTAGCCTTTTCGTCCTACAATACTCCATCAGTGATGCTTACTTGTGTTCCGCTTTTATATGGTTTATGGTTTTTGCTTGTGAAGTTACAACGTTGCCATCGTGCTTTCCGTGTCTTAATAAT
>NC_051846.1:222016513-222029795 GCF_002237135.1 Teleopsis dalmanni | reverse complement strand
GCGGTTTGTTGGATGTGTATAGCATATTGCAGTCTATAGCAACATCAAAGGCTGAGTCACATCAGAATAAAATAATTTAATTTTAAGTTTTTTTTTGTCACAAGTAACAGCAGTAAAATATCATGATGGATTTCGTAAACGATAAATTCATGCTGAAGGGTCTTTTTGGTTTGATTAAAACTGCCGCTACAGTGCGGCATTAGAGAAATAGTGCCGTCAATAGATTTAATTTATATATTTTGTATATTTTCTATATATAGCATTAGCATATATATTTGTCTGCTATTCGTGTAATTTTGTAACGAAGGATGAAATTGGGAACAAAATAAGACAGAAATGTTTTGAAAAGAACTTTTGAACCCTATTGAACATCTCAAAACATTTATCTAGTGTTCAGAGTTCAACTAAACAAGATATATAAATAAGTAGTATTTATAAAGCTTGAAAGTGTCTTTTCTGAAGATATGGAAAAAAATGATTAATCAACGTAGGCATACATAATTTATTTTGACTGATAAGTTCAAAGTCTTTAGTCAAAAAATTGTCTAATGACTGCAATTTTTGTTGTTGTTAATATCTTGTTATTATTGATTGCAAACAGACAAATTAATGCAATCTTCATGATTGCAATCTTAAATAATTTATTTAAGTGATTCCATTTGAATTCCTTTTCAATTAATAATAACAAATAACAGATTTGTATAATAAAAAATATGTGGAAACGGAAAGATTCGGATTTAAATATCATCATAATTTTGGCATCACAGTTCAAGATGGACCATTGCCTCCTCTACAACACGCCTCCATTTTTCTCTGCAGTACGCTTATCTTTTGTGTTGTGTTGTTCGTTTTTATATTGTCTTTTACATCTTATAAACATATTCTTCACAGTCCTCCTCTTTTTCCAGTCCCCTCTAGCTTTGTTACCTAGAAAATTCTTTTAGTCATTTCTTCATTACTCATTCGTAGGACATGTCCATACCAACGCAATCTTTGAGCTTCTCTGCATCGTGTTATAGTTCGACCTTCGTTCAAGACATTCAATTCATCTTTATACCGTATACGATATGTGCCGTCTTCTAAGCACAACAACCGAATATTTTTCTGAATATTTTTCTTTCTAATCTCAGCAGTAGGTTGTTGTCGCTTGATTTAAAGACACTTGTTTCGCAGCCCTAGACCTGTTCTTGGTCTAATGATAGATCTATATATATATGCAACTTTTGTTCCTTTGATAGTAACGTTGATTTCATAAGCTTGATATGAGCAAAATATGCCCTGTTAGCTGTTTGAATACGATTTTGTATTACAAGAGTCGGATCTTTACTTTATCGGATCTTTCTTTATTTAAATCAGTTTATAGACTTAATAACTGCTTATTCTGATGTGACTATCTTATGGAAATCTCGTCACGCATTTTGTTTTTTGAAGATATACCTTGATTTTTGCAATAATGACGATATTGTCAGCATGGGCGCACATTTGTTAATGTATTTTAAGTTAATGTATTTTTGCGGTATATCAAGTTTTTTTAGATAGTAATTAATGTATTTTCTGTTGAGCTGATCGAAGGCTTCTTAAAAGTCTATAAATAAACTATGTATGTTAATGTTGAACTCATAAGACTTCTCGAAAATCTGTTAAATAACGAAGCATTGGTCTGTTGTTGAGCGACCGATTCGAAAACCAAAACAGTATTTCTTCTGCGTACATGTTTAGTTTTTCATACAATATGTTCGAAAACTTTTTATAGATAGGAACTATTCAGCTTTTATATTCAGGCATTTCTTCAGGCATTTTGTCTGTTCTCCAGTGTTGAAATATTAAATCATGTATCTGCTTGTGACGCTTTTTTTCGGCATATTTTATCAGTTCAGCGTTTATAGAACTTTCTCCACACGATATCAAGTTTTTTAACTTCTCTACTTGTGTCGTGTCCTAAAATATGAGTTCCTCTAGCATATTTTCTACTGTCCATACAGTATCACTAGGTGCTTCGACTTCATTCCTATTCAGCAAATTGCTGAAATAAATGCTATATTCACTGATCCTTCAGACTTGAGTCTGATGTGTACACTAGATTAGGTAAGATTATACCGCCGATCGCTAGGAGATCCAGATCCAGGTCTAGGTCTTAGAGTCTTTCGCTAAACCTAAAATACTGTTTAATGTCAGGTCTTGTAATTGATCAAGATCCTCAAGCAAGGGGGCTCTTAAAGTGTTAAATCGTCTTCGTACATGAGCTGGGCAAAAACATAGTAGATGAGAGGCACTCTCATTGTCTTCCCCACAACTGGGAGAGGATTAATTGAAAGGGAGATTGAGTCTTCTAGCTTGGTTCCTAGTTTACAGTGACCTCTAAGTAAACCCACGATAAGACTGATATCTCTACGGGGCATTTCAATGAGAATTTTGGATTTCTTTGTATCAGAACGTAACCAGATTGCAGAACGTACCCAGATTGCATTAAAAATTTTAGCACAGAAAGACCTCAGTAACAATTTGCAATGTGTATACTAATTTTATAATGCACAATGTGAATCAAGAGGCTAAGAAAGCTTGTGTCAACTAGTGATGGCCACAAGAATCCACATATCTCCAGCAGACACTGACCCAAATAACGAAAGTTATTTACCTTAAATATATCATTAATTTGCTTTGGCTATGTGCCAGTATTTTGATGAATTTCTATTATTATTTTAATTATTAAACCTTTTAAAATTTCTTGACTCGCGTCCTAGAACTTCAGATCTATTATCTTTCTTACTCAAGAGATCTAGAAAAATTAATTGATTTCTACACAACATATATTTCTTACGTGCATAGTGGAAATTTAGATCAGCCAACACCGCTTTTATGTAGAGAAATGGCTTGTTAGCCTCAATAATATCTACCTAGAATCAGTTTTAAATTCCACAACGTTGAAGTGGAAATAATCATTCAAGTTAAAATATTACTTAGTAACATATAATATATATAGTAGCATGTAACTAATAACGCGGTCACTAAGGCTATTGTCCAAATTACTCAGCAATGCAAAATTCTATCTGCTTGAATTGGAAAGAAACGATAGCTTCCTATTCCTCTGCGAAATCTATGGGCCAGAAATGGGATGATGAGTTTTTTTGTGAGAAGCTCTAATTTTACACAGATGACTCCAGACTTGAAAACAAATTATGACGAGATATATTTCTGGAGGATATTAACCTAAAATTATCGTTCCGACTAGCTGAAATATTTTTTATACAAAAACCGTTACTATTCACCTGAAAATTAAATTTCTTTTAGTCTTAGGCAAATTATACAAATGACATGACCCTCCAACAATACAAAGAACCAACGGATTGGACTCGCTGCTCTACACAGTTTTCCCTCTAACACATTTTCCATACTTTCCAATAGGTAAGCACACCAATCGCGCAGGGGTCCTTTCAGTGATTTTTGTTGAAATTGTGGCTCAAAGAAGAAAGAGGAAAATATTACTCACCTGAGTGCAATGTCTGTCACTCAGAACCCACACATTAAGTAAATATTTTCGTAAGATTGTTGATTTCACAATCAAAATCGAGCGGGCAGAAATTAACACATTATTCGAAACAAGTTTCCGGCGTTTTTTATCTTATTTCTGAAACATTTTGTGACACCTTACAACCCATATTAATTCCTAACTGGTGACTAACCTACACACTTATATTTAATGCAATAAAGGATATATTCTTAGTGATTTCAGCATATGTATGTATTTATATTTGTCACGATGAACTTATAATGGAATATGTAATATGGCTTTCTAAAAGCAAATTGTTCTTATCCTCTTCCAATGTAATGAAGAAAATGTCAACGATTAATGTTTGACTACTTTTACCGCTTCGTATTGCAAATATCAGTAACACATTTTCGTCTTTATTCTTTTGAAAATCAAGAATTTTGTTATGCTACAATATAGAAACATATGCTCGTCAATAGTTACTTATTCAAGTGGATCGCTGTTTTCATGCAAAATAAGTGGGGCACTAGCCAAGAACCATGTGTAATACCGAAATTTTTTCTCTTATAATTAATATATACACAACTAAAAGTCCTTTAATGGGTTTTTTGACACATAACCTTCATCAGCTACATGAAAGCTCAGATTTGAGACAGTGTGAATATGCTGTAAGAATGAATCAAAAAAAAATTAGGCCGAAAATATCAAATGCAACAATACAATATAAATTTCCCAAAAGGGAAATGGTCGAAATTCGACGCATGAAAGAAAATATAAATAAACAAAAAAGTCAACAAGCAAAACAAACAAGAAGTAAGTGTCCAAACGAGCTAAAGCTGCCCGAATATTACACTCCCTTCACCCGCTCATCAGCAGCAAAAAGCTCAACATAAAGAATAGAGTTAGCATATTTAAGCAGATTATTAAACCAGGACTAGTCTATGGCAGTATTGCGTTTTGCCAAGCGCCAAACTCAACTTTAAAAGTTCTTCAAAGAAAACTGGTTAACGCCCCATGGTACGTAAGAGAAGCGGATATCCACAGAGATCTGAGAGTCGATTCAGTCGAAAAATACATTAAAGATCGTGCTCTGAAACTGTTCAATATAATTAACAGTCTCAATAATCCAACACTCAGTATCCTATAAATACAGCGAAATTTGATAAACACAGGCAGATACAAAGACATCAGATCCATCATATTATAAAGCCCCGTATTCAGTTAATCTTAGTTTGACTTAAAACTGTCCACAGATAAAATAGAGTAAAGATGCTGGGCAGTTGCATAGAACATGTTCTGTGTTTCCTTCTCCTCATGACAGAGTCGACAGGAGTCATTTTCTACCACACCTATAATCTTCATGTGATAATTAAGTCTACAATATCCTGTAAGAAGTTCCGTGTAGATTTTAATATCGTTTCTGCTAAGGCCAAGGATAGCATCAACTTTGATGTGATCAGGATCAATAAATCTTTTTGACTGTCGCATGCCTGTTTTGGCTCTCCAGTGTTGAAGTAGAAGTTGTTTCTCCCGTTCACGTAATAAGCTATTTGTGAAGCTATTTGTTACCCCGCAGAAGGGCTCTGGACCAATGAAAGGAGTACATGAAAGAAGTACATGCAGGGAATACATATTGTAATACAATATTTCCTTGTACATCACCTTTTTTCGATGTGGAAAATCGTAAAAATGTATACGCTGTTTACTACTACATATTTTTTGTAGTTTTAAGCAATCCTTTCAGTAAGGTGAAATGTTTTTTGTATATGAAAGTTAAGAAATTCTTAACTAGTTGATAACAACATTGTAAAGAATAAGGATCAATTTCATCGCATGAAGTCCGAAGTTTTAGAAGAAATATAAAATATATAAGCATTTTCCACACCATCTAAGGGGTATGCTTGCTGGCGCGTTACCGAGTTTTAGGTGTTCGGTTCCCCAATAGGCCTATCCACCAAAATATTTTATTTAACAAATATACAATATTACTATTCTAAAAATATTTAATATGAAACTAAAAATAATAAGGAACTATTAAATTTAATATAAATTATAAATAAACTTAATAAATCATAAAATTAAAAAATGAAATGTTTTATTATGTTCAAGCAATTGTGATTCTACAATACACATGTGTGTATTTGTTTAAACGTAACTAATATATGTATATATTTATATAATAACAACATATCTATATCTATATACATATCTATATCTATATATAATAACAATACTCAACCGAAGTATAATTAAAAGTATTAATTTTGCTTCAGGATTTTTCCATTTTCATAATTATTATATTATGGAAAAAACAATATTCTAATCACTTTATAATACTAATTTTAAAGTGCTAAATTATATATAACATGGACAATTTAATTGGTTGTTTATTATATACACTAATTAGGCACACATCTAAAGTTTCTAATGTGTTAATACATATATGTTTTTATTTTTGTCTACAGCAATAAATTATTTATTATTACCAATAATAATTGGTATATTTTTCTGAAATAATTACCTTTTTTAAAGTTTTTGTAAATGAAAACAAATTCCGCCTTATTTTTCTTTCAGTAATGTGGTATTTCTGCACTTAATTGCAACTTTGGCGCATTTTCTCGTAACGGATTTTTAATGTCAAAAAACCAAAACGGACAACGAAATTTCTCAGAAAGTGCTCTTATTTTAGCAAATATCGTGGTGAGTAGGGACCGTGTGGGCAAAATTAACTAGACCGGGTGGGGAAAATATTTACACGCCATTATGTAGCATTAATGCCTTTTGTTTTTGTACTGCATGATATTTTCACCTCATTACGCAAAATTTTGAATATTATTTGAGTAATCCAGAAAAATTTATACACAATATTTCGAGTAATTCTCAGTTTCTTTACTTTATCTTCCTTGCTTTCTACATTAGAGTGTAGAATCTGCAATGTAGAATGCAGTGATCCTTCTTTTCTTTAGTTCTTCTCTTCGTAACTCAGTTTTAGACATTTATTTTCTTTAAAAGAAGCTAATTTGAAGAAAAGTGCTACAAACAATTATTAAAGAAGTTTATATATTTTAAAAATTATTTTGTGAATAAAAATATTAAAATGCAACATTTTAAAGAATTAAACTAAAAATAATTTTAGTTTTAAGAATTAAAATAAGAAATTATGTTTAATTCTAAGAAATATGAAATCTTTATATAATGAAATAAATAACATCATCATCTCAATTCCTTCAGTTTCGATTACTATATTGCAATCTTTACTACAGAGGCTCTGGCTATAAAACTTGCTACTGACCACGCAACATGCAACAAAGGCAAATTTCTGTACCGACAGTAAATCTACAATTGAAGCTGTAAAAAATATCAATAATAACACCGAACTTATTTATGCTATCAGAAACAACTGCATACGTTTTTCAAACGAAATTAAAATCATGTGGGTTCCTGGGTAGGCAGGAGTTAAAGGAAACGAATTAGCAGATCAAGCTGCCTCTGCCGCCATTCGCTCTCACTTGTTCTTATTCAAGACATCATAAGGAAAAGACGTTTTAAAATTTATAAACAAATATATGGAAGACGAATGGGCTATGGAATGGTCAGTGTACAACCATCGCTACAAATCGATCAATACCAGTGGTTGAAAAGCTATATATTCACTATCAATTCACTTGTCAACAAAGTAAGATTTTTATCCGATTGCGAATGGGACATTCAAAGCTTTTTCATGAACATCTGTTGAGTGGCGATCAGCCATCAAACTGTCCATTCTGTAATAACACACCATCCATAGATCAGATACTTAACGATTGCCCTTTTTTTAATTCTATTCGTAGTAATATCTTTCCTAATATCTTTCCTACCAGCCTATTAAAAACAATTACTGTTGAAAATATAGTTTTGATGTATAAATATATTAAAGCCTGTGCCCTAGTAAATAAAATTTAATTTATAAGTCCGAGCAGCTAGCGCTGGTTTTTCTTACCTTAGTTATAAGATTTTATATTTTGTAATTAATTATAATAAATAAATAAATATTTTACAATCTGTACTTGCTCCGCTGTTGTTCTGAACGCTGTTGAAAATAAATCAAAATAAACTTCATACTTGGTGTGCAGATATGGAGCATCGTCTATATCATGCTTAATGGACCGAATAGTGACTGCTATACATTGTGACCGAAAAGTTTCCGGAAAATTTTAAATAAAACGCAAAATTCTTAATCTTCATCAATATTTATTTTATCTCCTTCAAAAATATGCTCCATTAGAAGCGAATACACAATGCCAACTTTCTTCCAATCATCAAAAACTATTTTTATTAGGCGCTTTCCGGTATGGCTTTGAGTTCCCTCTGCGAATTCTGTTTTACGTCTTCTATGGATTCAAAACGCGTTCCTCTGAGTGGTAATTTGAGGTTGGGAAACAGGAAAAAGTCACACGGTGCAAGATCAGGTGAATACGGTGGCTGTTCGATGGTATTTATTGAATGTTTGGCCTTAAAATCGTTGATAATGTTGAACAAATTGAGGTGAATCGGAACAAGCCGGGCGTTGACACGTCGCATACACAAATTGTCCACCAAAATCAAACGAGCCATCTCACGACCGATGCCTAGCTCTCGTGCTATCTCTCTAACACTCACATGAGGATTTTTGAACACGATTTCCTTTGCCTTTTCAATGTTTTCGTCGGTGGTAGAGGTCGAAGGTCGTCCAGAACGCGGCATGTCTTCGACGGTCGTACGACAGTCCTGAAAGGCTTTGTACCACTCATAAACTTGAGTTTTCGATAAAACTGATTCCCCATAAGCCTTTTGTAGCATTCGCAACGATTCTGCACACGAAATTTCGTTCGAAAAACAAAATTTGATGCAAACTCTTTGTTCAATATTTTTTTCCATTGTTTTTTTCGCAACGCACTACTGAGGTGAACTGGTTTCAACAGCTGCCGTAAACGAACTGTCTGAACCCAGATCGCGCTCAATTTTTGCTATAATTAAGGACCAGTGCTGGCCAAACTCACATAACCTTAAAATATCGAAAAATATACAGCGCGCGAATTTTAAATGAGAATTTCCGAAAGCTTTTCGGTCACAATGTAGATAGTAATTTTGCAGTTAATGCCGAAATTGTTAATACCTGAGATGGCTTCTTGACATAGCTACTCGACTAAATAAATCAATTTTGGAAATCAATGCACAGTTGGTACTAGACAGTAAAATAAATTTCTTTACGTTGAGAATAATTGAATTGGAAGAAAAATATAGGGCAATTTATATCAAAAGCATTATCGAAAAAGTCTTCGAAAAATATAAAATTGATATCCAACAAATCTATTCGATTACTACAGATAATGGAGCGAATATGATTTCTTTCGTAAATACATTAGCAATAGAAATAGAAGAATATTTTGTTATTGAAGCTGAAAGTGAATCGCTTAGATGATGATCATTTATATGATAGCATGATTTTCGAAAATAACTTTGCTATTAATATTGACACGGAACTGAACCGAAAACCGATAAAAGCCTATATTTTTGCCGGAATGAAAACTGGAACCGAACCGATATATTTTTTTGCTCTTGAACCGCAACGAAAACCGGAACGGAAAAAATTTCGGTTCGATGCCTTGTTTTAAACACCCAGCAAAGAATACAAACATTTTTACTTATCTGTATGAAAGCAATCGCTGAAGTGTCAACAGCAACTGCTCTGCATGATATTATGAGTAAAAATGAGTTTTTATATTTAATTTATAATTTCAATTTATATATTTATTTTCATACATATATTATATTTTATTTAATATCTTAAATCTTAATGAGATATTTTAGTAGTTAAGAAATTTTACCTACATAGACAATACATATAATATTTAAAATAACAGATATAATTCATTCAAATTTGCAAAGCATCGTCTGCTAACGGTAAATCATCCGGGAATTTCAACGTTGTTTATGCTTCCATTGCTTAAAAATAAACGAAATTTTGCATGCCGACAAAATCCGATTGTATACGAAAAAACACGAGTTTGTTTAAGGAAATATCAAAAATGTTTGATTTTTTTTTGATTTCTTGAAAACAACAGTGTGATTGAGGAAATATCAAAATCTTTTGATTTTCATCAACCCTTTTTTTAAAATTTCAAATGTTACTATATGTTACAAAAACAAATTTCGCGTTTCACAAAAAAGTGTGGGAAAAAAGTGTATATACTCTAGATAAGATTCTAGACTCTAGAATACACCAGATTCTAGAGATTATTTGGTTTAAGTAGACTAGGTGCAATATCAAAAAAAAAAAAACAAAATGTGTATATACGTGCTTAAAGTGATGGAAGCAAAAACATCGTTTGAATACATGTACGATTTTATTTTCTAATGTAATTGATGTTTTTGTTTTTTCGCGTGTTTAAAAAATTGTCAATTAGTTTGATGTGCAATAGCAAGCAACGACAACGTTTGTTGACAACAATCGTTGATGTGTAATAGGCTTTTTACAATTAATACATAAGGTTATTAGGCATGGAACCACGTGAAGGCGGAATACGTACCATCTAACAGAATATGGAATGTGGAATAAATAAATATAAAATACACTATATGCCAATAATGCATAACTGTCACACGTACGCTATAATGTATTGCTAAATACTGTAGCTGCATCAATATTGAAATCCTAAAATCAACAAGAATAATCTGAGACATCACATAAACAAAATAATTGCTTAGATAAGATGAATATTATTGAAGTCTTTTAAAACAGATAAAATCGACTTTTTGGAGAATTTTTCTACGTTTTATTAGTTATTCATACCTATTAGGGAATATAAATTTGTATCAATTTAGATAGTTTGCTGGACTCTCAAGAACACTGGTCGGAGTTCGTATTTTTGGCCTTATCTATTATTGATTTCTTTATGACATTTATCTACAGCGGTTTAAAAAAGTATTCGTCATTAACTAAATTTTTATAAAATGCTGTAATAACAACAAAACGAAACAAAAAAATTAAAAAAAATAATGCAGTTTTCAATGCTTGTATCCTGTTTATTTGTTGTAATTGTGTTTGGTATTTGTCGTTTGTGCAACAGACTGCAATTTTAGTAACAATAACTAAAATTCAATATTTTGTTAAACGGTCTGTACGTTTTAGTACCTCGTTTTTACGCTTTGGCATTGATTGGACTAATTTTGCTATCATAGCTGGATCTATATTAGCCCATTTGTCCATTAGAAGCTATTGCATCAGTTGCTTTGCATCAGTTAAGTCTGGACTTTGCGGAGGTGTTTTTATCACTTTTCGGCAGTTATATAATAACCAAAACTTAGTGTTTAACGAAGAGTGCTCTGTATCATTATCCCGATAGAACTGAAAATCATTCCCAATGCCCATTTTTTCTCCATTTTGCCTAAAGTTTTTCTTTAATATATCGATATATAACTTATGATCCATTATTCCACGTATTACTTCGATATTTCACACACCAGATGTCGCCATACATTCCAAATCATAACACCGCCACCACCATGTTTAACAGTAGTAACTGTATTGCGTTCTTACAGCTCCGTATTTTGCTTTCTATACACAATTACCTTGCCATCGCATCCAATTAGATTAAATTTACTCGCATCAGCAAAAATTACATTATACCAAAACAATTCTGGCTCTTTTACATAAGTTTTTGCAAATTGTAGCCTTTTGCTTCTATTGATTTTATTTACACATGGTTTCTTTCGTCAAGTTCTTTCTCTATGATCGTTAATTTTGAGCAAATTTGGAATAGTTGTGACTTCTTTACCAAAATATTCCTGAACATTATTACACGAAATTGTGGCATTTGCTTTGAATTTTTTTTGAACTTGGCGTACTAACCACCACTCATCCGCTTTGGAAAGCGCTTTAGGTCGGCCTGATGTTTGATTGTTTTCATCCGATTTTGTTTCTTTTAATTTTTTATAATACAATGAATCTTAATCTTAGTCTATTTACTATTTCACCAATTTTTTTTTTTACTTGATCCATTTATATATTGTTTAATTATAAGTAATTATAAGTTTAACTTCATCAGAAACTTCTCTTCCTTTACCACCCATTTTGGAAATATTAGGATAGTGCTGCAAAAAACACTTTATAATAAGGAGCCAAACACTGCTTTCTTCATAGAAAATAAAAAAAATGGGTTTTCCACGTTTTTGCGTATCAAAATTGCAGCTTAATGCATAAATGACGAATACTTTTTTGCTCTACTTTTGGTGTTTCGCAAAATAATTGATTTTTTTGTTATCTTAATTTTAAATTTTTGGAGTAAACACAATTACAACAAATAAACAGAATACAAACGTTGAAAACTGCATAATTTTTTTTTAATTTTTTTGTTTCGTTTTATTGTTATTACAGCATTTTTTAAAAATTCAGTTAATGACGAATACTTTTTTTGACCGCTGTACATTTTATGCTTAGTGTATGACACTATTATGTTAAATGTTATAGTATATGAATTATATTAATTAATTTGTTTGTATTAATTTGTTTGTAATAATTTGTTAGTATTATTTTGTATAGTAAAAATTTTGTTTGAAATATAGTTTATTGTAAAACACGTCACACGCTTTTGTTCGCACGTGAAAACAGAAGCGTCAAATTTCGTCTGCAAGAAGATGCACACTTGCAGTTTGTAACAAGTTCATTGCTTGGCACCCATAATTATTAGTTAATTTAGTTGTTGTAAATTAATTATTGAATTGAATTTTTGGCAATTCAATTGATGCGA
The DNA here is from genome assembly GCF_002237135.1 of Teleopsis dalmanni. Taxonomy (NCBI): domain Eukaryota; kingdom Metazoa; phylum Arthropoda; class Insecta; order Diptera; family Diopsidae; genus Teleopsis; species Teleopsis dalmanni. Next base: position 222,017,540 of record NC_051846.1, on the reverse strand, counting down.
AGCCACATTCAGCATTGATTCTATTTTCTGATTCATTAGATTGATAGATTTGGTTCAAGTACCCAATTTACATCACATAAGCGCCTAATCACTGGATTTAAGTGTTCAGTGTTTAGGATTCTGAATACAATCATCGAAATCACTGGATTCAAGTATTCAGTGGTTTTTTAAGTTGGTAGAATCAACATAGTAGTGGATTGAAGTGTTCAGTACTTGCGAACAGTTGAGTCCAACATTTGATCATATATTTGATCAAACACCTACTTTTGATTCATAAATACACAAAAGGGTACATTAATTAATTAAATTAAATAATAAATAATATAGTTAGTCCGGGCTGAAATTCCTGCTACTGCTCGATTTGGTTTTTTTTTCCAGGAGTAAGTAATTAATTAGTTTGAACAAGAAAATAAAATATGTTCGACAGTAAAAATGTTTTCAATAATGCTCAAATGGACGTCTGATAAATCACGCACTTCAACATTATCTGGACAAGCTCTGCCTAAAGCCAACGATCTTTCGGTTTTGAGATACTCTGTCAGTAGATTTTATTTTTGAATTGCAAGGATTCATGTATAAATAAGTTTCCACCAGAATAGTACACACAAAAAGGAGATTAAAGTTGCAATACTAAATAAAAAATAACACAATTCGATTAAATAGTATTCCACTGGCACTCTCAACAAACAAATGTTTCTTAAATAATTCTCTGCAATTCTGGCAGAGGTCGTCAAAAGTCTTACGTAAGATCTTGGAAAGATCGACTGTAAGACCGCTTGTAAAATTTTAGTTATTTTGTCACAAAAGTCTTCTAAAGAAAGTTTTATCATTTGCAATTCGCTGTAGAAATCAAAAACTGCTGCTAATCGAATTGAATTGAATTATTATTATTTATACATAAATAATTATTTACTGAATTTCACTAATGCCATGAAAGAAATAATAGCAGCTATTGCTGCATTAAAACAGCAGTGACAAAAAAAATTAATTAGTTTATGTATATATATATAGCTTATATGTATAATAT
>NC_051846.1:222008463-222016413 GCF_002237135.1 Teleopsis dalmanni | reverse complement strand
TATCTTAAATTTCGCTTTTTATTTATTTATATATTAATTTAATTGTACTTATAATAAAAAAATTTAAACAAATATGTGGAATATTTATTATTTTGATTTTTAATTTCTGAACTCACCATAAAAGTCATTGACTTTGACGTATGCATTGTAAATTTTATTTATTTATTTTATTTAATAAATGTTTTGTGGGTGTAATGTGCATAATTCAACTTGTTTGCAGTTCAGGCCTTCAGGCAGTCAGGTTTTTTTTTTGGAGTATGGTTCCACTCAGCTGAATTTTTTTTTTTGTGAAACGTTTTAAATAAAAAATTAACATACTCATTGTTTAATTCTTAAAATTATAAAAATCAATTTGATTATTTAAATATAGATTTTATAAATAAAACATTTGTCGTCATACCTTGTATGAAATAAATATTTTGGAAATTAATCAATTTGGTTTGCGGAAGTCTAAATATGGAGTTATTATTATTTAAAACTATTTTTGTCTATATGTACTTGTAACCATAGAGGTTAATCTATGTTTGACAGTTTTAAAACGCTATTAATTTTTTGGATATGCAAATTACAGCATAAATTTAAATAAATATAATATGATTTAATATCATTAATTCTATTTTAAACTTCACTTGGCGCTTATAATGTTTGTTATAGATCATTATTTATTATTTTAGGTTTTACGTTTTATAATTTATTACCATAAAATCCCAGAACAGTTGGCTGTTATTTGAATGTAGGTCAACATTTTTTAATTAATTTAAATTATTAAAACATTTTAAAATTAATAAAAAAAAACATTAGATTTATAAATCGTCTTTATTTAATTCATTTATGGCCCACTCTTATAGAACCTGTTTTATAAACTGGCATTACTAATAGAAATATACGTATAATGTTTGTTATGAGTGCTTAATATTTATTCATTTAAGTATGACTTATAAACATTTGATTAATGCAAAAAAATTGATTTAAAATAAAATACAATATTTAACGGATCGGACTGTTTACTGCAGATTTAATAAGGTATAAGTGTGAACCTTGGTTATTGCAGCCCACAAAATTATTTACGAAAAATTATCTATTATAATATAAGAAATTAAGTCGTAACCCGATACTTTGACCAATTATGAAGCACTGTTTATTTGAATTTAAAAAATCTACAGAACTTTGAATATTATTCTGAGACAAGTGTGGTATATAACTGTTCATATTATCCGAATATTTTAAAAACTGAAGTTATTCAAGTATTCGATTAATCGGATAGCAACGAAGTCTTCGAAGTAAAAAAAAAAATTGGATTTTTTCTAAATCAGGAGTCTTCGAATATCGAATATTCGAATATTCTTCGAATATTCGCAGGTAAATTATGTGGAGACTTTGTGCACAAACAAACACAATTTTTTTTAGGGATGATTGAATTTGGTATGATTGGTATTTCACTCAGAAAAGGATAAGTGTATAATGTTTGTTTGTTTTATTTTAAGTCTATTAAATCTCTATTTCCTAGCCTTATATCCCTATTATCCATGACATATGCTTCTAGGTGTTTCTTTTGCTTGTGCGTCAGTGCCGGACATTCTCCTAGCACATGGTATGGGGTTTTTCTCTCTTCTCTACAGTGTCTGCAGTCTGAATTGGATTGGATTCCTAACTTTGCTAGCTAATTGTTCAATCAACAGTGACCGGTTATTATTTCGGTCTTCCCGGTAAATCTCCTTACGGTGATTACATTCTATAATAATCTATGATAGAGAACAAAATTCATATAAATTAGTACTTAAAAGTTACTTTTCTATGATTACCCTATGGAAAAATTTCATAACTATAAACAGTTGGCTTTATCAATTTATTTTAGATTTTTTTTCTTCACATATATAACTACATACATATATAAGCTAAATTCCAGTGAATTATTCCAACACTTACCAACACCGCGTTATCATATCTCAGAATGGTTACAGGCTCCTCGGGGAGGTATGCAGATCTGAGGTCAATTATTGCTAGTCTGATGAAGTGATGAACAATAATCCAGTCAAGGCGTAAAAAGGGGTTTTAAAAATATCTCGAGTTAAGAAAGAGTATAAATGCTTAAGTGTACTGGCTCAAATAGCTTCAACATAATATTCCTTAAAAGTCACTGATAATTTTAGGTGTAGGTTGTAGTGAAGATGTGCCCCATAATTGTTATTGAGCTATTTCTATAATATACATAGAGTTTGAAGTAATAAAAGTTATTCTCCGATTTCTTAACATTTTTTCCTACGTGAACGGAATCTCAAGAATTTTAAAGATGTTACAGATAACTCCACTTTTTTCGGATGTTCTACGTGAAGAAAACTTCTATTTCTGCAACGTTATTTTGCAAGACAAGTAATGAGAGAAGGAATAAGGTACCACTAATGGCGATAAAATCTGTTCTGTTTAAAATACTTAAAAAATAAAAACTAAAATTAATATATTAATGCTTTTACTAAATAATTAATGAGTAATGATCATTATAATTAATGACTAATTTGTTCTTTGTATAATTTGTGAAAAAACTTTTTCGATTATAAATATATTTAAAGAAACCTAATAACATTTAGTATAAGTTCATTATTTACAGCTAATACATATGAATATACAAAGTATATAAATGTAAAATATATGTTATATGCATTGTATATATTTAATATATAGTATATTACCTTGAATACATGCGCTTTTTAAAAATACTGTACTATTACTGGATTAAATTACTTTAAAAAATCACAGTAAAACTAATTATAGTAGATTTTTAGTCTGTTTATTATTCACAACTGCAGTTTATGTTAGTGAAAAAACGGGGAGTTTTTTATTAAAAACAATTATTCAATATTAGTAATTGAACATTTTTACAAACAATTGCGAACTAAAAATTTACAAAAAGTAATTATTTTAAACGATAAAAAATGATTAAATTATTTTTAATTTAAAGTTAAAAATAACAAATGTTGTTTATTTCTTATGACAAATTATCAAGTTTTTTAATTTAAATAAATAAACAAAATATGAATTTTATAATTTTCTAATAAGAATAAGAAAAAAAGTCTACTTTCTATCAATTTTTTAAAATTTAGTTTATATTTTACTATAATAAAATAAAATATATATTTAGAAAATATTTACTTTTCGTTGATTTAAAATAAATATTTAAGAGTATGGTTCATATATAAACATATAATATAAATATATAATATATATAATATGCTACATCATACCATACATATATATATTATACATATGATGCTTTTACAGCATATAAGTGCAGTATTTTAGAAGCATTTAAAGCATCGGCTATGAAAGAATAAAGAAAGCAACGGACCTTTGCCATAAGTTGGATTAAAATAAACAATATATCAATATCGTTTTGTTTAAATTTCTGGGGGCATACGAATTAGGCACTTATATTTGATTCTATTATAACTTATAAGTTTAGATCATTTAACAGAAATAGATATAGAAAATAGAAAACATGGTTGGAATGTATATTAAATATAATAGCTATCATATCATAGTATCATATTATGTTTAAGTAACTGTTGACTTCCAATTGAATACAAACTTATACCGATTTAAATGAGACTTCCTTATATTTTTTGAAGATAAAGGAGAATTTTTCGAATATTGAAGATGTAAAACTTAATAATTAGATAGAACAATGAGAATATGTATTAATGTGTGATAAAGGAATACGATTACATCAAATAACATATTTAAAAATTATTCAAAAAATAAATTTAAAATAAACAAAAATTTATTAAAGCCCCTTAATACTCTTTATTAAGAGGCTGTCGTACCCAGCTTTAAAAATGAATTTCAATAATACAATCTCCCTCTTAAGCTAATAAGCAAATTAGCTTCCTTTTAAATGAGGGAGTGGTCGTTGAGCTTTGGCAGAGTCAGAGTTAAACTGATTTTCGGCTTTATTTTTCAAACAAAAAATGACAAAGGAAAAAGGAAATGATTTTAGTACTATAATTTGTTTGTTGTGATTAATGTTGTGTTTAAATGGAGTCACTGCACTTTAAAATTTGTACATCAAAAAAAAGAACTATATTTCAGTCACCTTTCCAAAAAAACACAATTTTTTAAAAAACTGAAACAAAAATTTAATAAAAATACTAATAAAATACAGTTTTATTAAGGGTTTCATTGAAGAAAAATTTTATTTCTGATTTAAGAATACGTAGCATTTATTAAGCTTCAGTTGCTACTAAGCTTAGGTATATCATTTGTGTGAAAACACTACACAATAATTCAATATAAAAGTTATTAATATTACTAACATTTAATCATTGTTGAGACAACTTGGTATTTAATTTTACCCAAAGAAAAATTCAGGTACCAGCAAAAAGTACAATGAAATATTGCTGTATTGTAAATGTTTAAATAGATTCATTATAGTTTAAGAGAACATTTATTTAACAATTAATTATTTGAGCATTATTATAATAGAAATAACATCTTTATTTGCTCCACATATACATACCTACATAAAAATTTTAATACACAATATTTATATACATATATAAATATATTAAGTTGGGAATTGACAACATGCATAATTGGAGTGAAGGAGTTTAATTTCTATTTTTTAGATGAATTTAGTTCATATTTAGTGTAGCATTTTTTTATTGAATGACATAATAACGTTAGTAACTTAATAATATCAATAATAATTTTAGATTTAAATAATTTTTTAATATTATTTTCATATTGAAATAGGTAGAAGAAGAAATCGTTTCATTTGTTACTGAAAGAAATTGGTATGAGACCCAATAAAGCAACTAGAAAATAGCATACCATTTCATATGATTATATTGTCTCCTGCTGGTGTCATCAAGATTTATTTTTCCTCAGGTGATACTAGAAATTCTGTTAATTAATTAAAAAAAATTAATTCTGTTAAATTACCATTGCTAATTTATATGCATGTCTCTTATCTAGAAGTTTTTAATCATAATAGGAGCTTGAGAATAGAGACGATTTTTTTTTAAGTCTTTTCCTTTCTTTCTAAATTTCATATTAATTCAAGTACTAACAGTTTGTGGGACTTGAATAATATAGTTCAATTCTTTATATACGCGATATGTGTTTTCTATGTATGAATTAATTACTTTAAGATTTCTTCAAAATAAAAATGTTTACCTTCTGCTCAAAAAGTACTCTGATTTTGTAAATAAATTTAAATTTTATTCCAAATTTATTTTATCTGCTTCAAAATATGCTCCTTCTGAAGCGATACACATATCTTCCATACACTTTTCGTAGGCCCGTGAAAGTATGGCTTTTATTTACTTCAGCGTATTCTCTTTTACTGATTCAATGGACTCAAAACGCTTACCACGAAGGGGCAATTTGAGTTTCGGGAACAGGTAAAAGTCGCACGGCGCCAGATCTGGCGAAGATGGTAATGACAGTGGTGCCGTGTTTGGTCAAAAAATCGCGTAGAACAAGAAGTCTCTATAGTAAAAATCGCTAAATGCACTTGAGGTAGTCTCACATTAACAGCTGCTGTAAACAAACTAATTGACAGATGGCGCTCAACCAACATAACAAAAAAAAAAATTGTTGAAAAAGGTCTATTACTTAAGGAAAAGTTAACAAAGAACAAGTCCAGATACTTTTTGAGCAGAAGGTTTTCCCATTATTGAAAATTTTTATACAAAAATTTAATTAAAACTGCATTTTTAATTTAATAACTGCATTTTTTTTTGTATCTAATTTGCGTTTTCGTGTCTTTTTTTTTATTAGTTTTTAAGAATTTGATATATGCCTATTTCTGAGGTGATTTCAGCACTAACTGCTTGCAACAGTTAAATGAAAAAGTTAACTTCTTAATTTATGTGATATGAATTTTCCATTCCTGGCTTAATTATTTTACTAATTATTTTTAAAATTTCTTCAAAACAAATAAATCTGCATATGTATTTAAAAATTTGTGTCTTTCATTTGTCAACCGATTAACCAAGTATTGTAATAGTATATATTATATTATGTCACAGTTTTGTTCATTTAAAACAGTTTTGTTTATTTAAAAAGTGTTCTCTCCACATAGAGAACTAAACAGCTGGATTCTGTTGATTTACTAAGTCTATTTTAGTGAGGTGTTATTGTAGTAAACACATCTCAATAGCTACACTTCAGCGCTCATGTATGCATATATAGTGAAGATATTTAATGAATATGCATAATTATATGTAATTGTTAGTAATTAATGATAGGTAATTAATGATTAACAAAGTGTAAACTACGTTGCATTAATTACACTTAAATACATATCTATACATATGTACACGAATATCAATCAGCAATTGATTGGAATAATAATCTGATTATTTATATTCTAAAGTTCAATATCATGAGCCAACTTGTTCTCAATCACTTTTACTTTCATTACTTGGATACGATAATAATCATTTTTAATTGTAAAATAAATTAAATATCAATTACATTTTACAGTTGTTTATATTTACTCATTCGAAATATGGTATATACATAAGTAGATATTTGTATATATTTATTAAAAAATTAAAAGAAAAAACAATTAATACTCAATGCACATAGTCTAAATAAGCAAAGCTTTATTAGCTTTCAAAATAATAATATAAAACCGAAATGAATTTCAATTTGTTAACAATAAATTTTGAATACACCTAAAGTGGTTTTTGCTTTCCCGAAAGAATCGTCAGAGATAAAAGCAAGGCAGAAATGAAATTAACACGTTCAATGAAACATTTTTGAAATATGTTTTCAAAGCCAAGATAGTAGAATGAGTTATTGTGAAATATTTCTGGTATTAACTCGTTCGCAGCCGTCATTTCAATATACCTATCACTGCATTGCACCTCGGGAGTTATATACATATGCTTTAATTGATTATCTTTGAATTACTTGAAGGTTTTGTTTTTATACCTGTTTATAACATAAAAACAATAATGTAATGTTCAACTAATCTATTTATAATATTAATCTAGCTTTTTGATTGCCAGTTTTTAAAGGAAATAATTTATTACGATAATAGTTAATAAATCAGATTTCGATATTGAGATTTTGCAGTGGAAAAAATCCGATATTCAACTAATTACTATTGTTTCCTTGAACTGTTAATATATTCTAATATACCATATTTATGCATAAGCCAATAAAACCAAATACAATTAAAAAATAATAACTAATATTTAATAATTTAAAATGATTTAGTAGGTAGGTGGTTGTAGTGGTGGCCTTGTACTCGTATTCAAGAAAGCACACTTGAGCTCAAATAATGGCGCATTGTGGTACCATAGAAATAACTTTGGTTCGTACATAGGCTAAAATGATAGTATACGACCAACACCCGAAAAGTAACGACACTCCCATTAGGTAAAGGTAAACCAACCTGATAGTTCTATGAATTTGGCTAAGTCCCAAATAATGTAGTATGACAGGTCGGTAAGAAAAGAAGCCCTGAAGATTTTTGATTTTCTCTTAGCTAAGAAAGGACACTAAAGAATTGTTGGAGAACAGTCTCTTCCTCATCCTCTGAGCCACAACTGCGCAAAAGTTGTTATAGGGTAGATCCAGTCTCATAGCATGCTTTCCTATTATGTAGTGGCCCGTCAGCACAGATACCGTAAAGATACCGTAAAAATGATTTATTTAAACTTCAAAAATTCTTCAATAAGAATAGTCAAATATATACTTCTCGGAAATTCACTATTTATTAGTTGTGGAAAATTTACTATAAGTGATTTTCTTATTTATCTTCCTATATTCTTCTTATGGAATACGAAGAAAAAAAATTGAAATAATTTAGCATATCATCAATTCTTGACAAAGAAGCTCTTGAAAACAGTTTAAAAAGAGATACAGTTTTATAGCTACGGAATAGGCTCCTGAGAATGTATATTCTTACGGGAAAGGCAATAAAACTCTGTAAAGTAGGTT
>NC_051846.1:221992922-222008363 GCF_002237135.1 Teleopsis dalmanni | reverse complement strand
GAATATTCATAGACAATTTTGGAAAATATTCATTGTTTCCGATTTGAATTCATCATTAGATTTTACCAAATAAAAATTTTCGCGATGGCATTATTTTAAAAAGTTTTTTTTTTTTTGTAAAACATACATTTATTTTTTGCAACTGCTCTTAGAATGAGACTAACAATAAGTTGTAAAATCTTATAACTAATTACATAATATTACAAATTCTTATTTTAACTATACATTGTATAAAATAAAATAAAACAAGTAAACCTTGTATCACGAACCTCACTTAGACTAATGGGTTAAATTTCATTGGAGAGAATGTTAGGTGGTTTCTTAAGAAAGTGGTTCAACTTTATCAAATTACTAAAAAGAAAGGTGCGGTTATTACTTAAAGTTGTTGTATATTAATTAATGGCTGGACGATCAGCTCTTTTTAGGCGGGAAGTAATGGATAAAAGTGCTAAAGGATTAACATGTTCTATCAGCCTTTTATTGTATTTTTTTCTTATATTGTCAAATTCAGCTTTAACTAGGGGAATTCGTAGATCTCGGTGTATACTTTCATTCCTAATATACCAGGGGGCACTAGTGATTATTCTTAGTATTTTTGACTGAGCTCTTTGTACAATTTCAATATTTGAAGCACTAGCATTACCAAATAACTGGATATCATAAGTCCATATTGGTTTTATGATGCTGTTATACAACAGTACTTTATACTCTAGGCACAGGGAAGATCTGCTATTAATGAGCCAATGCAACTTAGAGGATTGGAGCTTCATCTGAATTTTTTTGGCTTCAATATGTTTGCGCCAAATTAGTCGTCTGTCTAGGTGGATACCTAAGTACGTTATATTATCTGCTTGTGGTATGGGAATGTTGTTTAGTAAAATTGTTGGAGATGTACTCTGATTTAAGGTAAAAATGACGTGTCTACATTTTACTTCGTTAATTTTAATTCGCCATTTTGACAACCATTTCTCCATCCGATATAAGTGAGATTGAAGTTGGTTTGAAGCTAACACAGTGTTTCTGTTTCGCCATAAAATTGCCGTATCATCGGCAAACGTTGTGGTGATAACTGAACTACTTATTGGGATATCAGATGTGTAAAGTACATACAATATAGGGCGAAGAACACTTCCTTGTGGAACGCCAGCTTCTATTGGGAAATTATTAGAAGTATATGATTTGCATTTCACTTTAAAGCTTCTATTATGCAGATACGATTCTAGAACTGAGTGGACATTTGCCGGTAATGAATAGCGTATCTTATATATGAGTCCATTATGCCATACTTTATCAAATGCTTGTTTAACATCGAGGAATACCGCGGAACAATATTCTCTGAGCTCAAATGCGTGTCTTATTTCATTCGTTATACGATTCACTTGCTCAATAGTTCCATGTTTTTTCCTAAAATCAAACTGGTGGGACGGTATTAAGTTTTGAACGTCAAGGAACGATTTTAAATTTAAAAGCAGTGCTCTTTCAAAGAGTTTAGAAAGGCATGGCAGTAAGCTTATTGGCCTGTATAAAGAGGCAAGCGTGGGGTCTTTACCTGATTTATGAATCATAATAATCATGGATGTTTTCCACTCTGTTGGATAAAAGCCAAATTTAATTATAGCATTAAAAATTCTTGTGATAAAATTTATAGCCTAAAGGGGTAAATTTTTTCATCATGTTGGGTGAGATATTATCATATCCCGGTGTCTTTTTGCAATCGAACTTCTTTGTGATTATTTGCACAAAATCATTGGCCGTTATATGCATGTCAATAGATGGTGCATGTAGATGCTGAGTAGGAAAGTCATAATGTCCTGTTGCAGGATTTGATTGGAACGCCTCTTTTAGATAATCAGCAAAAACGTTAGATTTTTCTTCATCACTTCGCGCCCAGTTTCCAAGAGAGTTTCTTATTGGAGAATCAGAGTCTATGGGAGAATATATACCTTTGCTAACATTCCACAAAGATGAATGGTTTTTGCCATTTGGACATAGGTTTTAAATATAGTTATATTGTCTGACTTTGACTTCCTTGCTTAATGCAGATCTAAGTCTCCTTTGGGCTTCCTTAAATAAGTTTTGTGCTAAAGGGGACCTAGATTTTTGCCATTCACGCCTTAACCTACGTTTTTGTAAAACTAAATTCTCTATGTCACTATTTGTAAGTACTCTATTGAATCTGTAAATTTTATTGCCTTTAGGGGTGGAGTTTTCTGCTGCTGAAATCAGAATTGAGTTTAAAACCGAGGTTGCGTCCTCAATATGAGACTTACACTTTATCTTGTAATTTGTGTGTATGTGTGTTTGTTCTAGGACTTGTAAGGCTATAGGAACAGTCATATAACTGAGGACCATCAAGTAAGCAAAATGTAACTCGAGAATGGTCAGAAGACAAATCGCAGCTAGTGTATGTTGAGATAAAATTTTTGTTTATGCCTTTGGTTACGGCGAAGTCTATTAGGTCTGGTATTTTATTGTTATCAGCAGGCCAATATGTTGGCTGCCCAGGAGAGATTACGTCTAGTGCATTTTTTCTATTTAAAATAGAATTGTAGAGCTGTTTTCCTTTTGGATTACAGAGTCGTGAACCCCAATACGTGTGCATGGCGTTGTCTCCCACCGCAAGAAATCTTTCACCTAGAGTTAAAAAGTGATCCGTAAGTTGGGTCTCAGTAATGTTGAAGCGAGGAGGGCAGTAAACTGTCGATAAAGTTGAATTTTTTCCTGTGTGCTTAAGGCATATTGATGTGGCTTGCATATAATTATGAGCATATGTACCTAGAAAATTGTGTTTTAGACGCCTTCGTATCAAAATACCTGTACCACTATGTGCTTTGCCATCTGGGTGATTGGTTTTATAGAATAAATAACTAGGAATAGAAAAGAAATTTTTGTTAGTTAGATGTGTTTCTGAGCAAAGCATTACATGCACACTTTCTCGAGACATGAAATTTGTGAGTTCAAGTTTATGTTGGCTTAAGTCGTTTGCATTCCATGTACAAATTTTTAAAGTACTCGTTATTTAGACAAAAACATTTGCATTAATTGGCTTTGCATTTTAACTATCTCGTTAAGAGTAGTTTGCATGATTGACATGAACTGAGTTAAGCTCTGAGCGAGAGTGAACTGGAGGGGCTTGTTGCTTGTCGATTTAAGGACATTAGCATATGAAACACCTGGTGTAACAGGCTTAGAAGTTAAAGGTTGAAATATGCAGTCTACTAATGGTAGAAAACCACCATCAATAATTAGGTACAGTAGAACGAAATCATAGGGCATTTAACGAGTACATAAGATCTTACATTTCCATAGGAAACATGGATTGGGATGAGTGGCTACAATATTTTACATATTGTTATAACACTACACCCTCAATTGTACATGAGTATTGTCCTTGTGAATTGGTTTTCGGTAAATCACCCACTACATATGATTTTCTTAAGACCTTAGAAATAGATCCCGTTTATAATATAGAAGCGTACGACAAAGAAATAAAATTTTGTTTGCAACACGCAAATAAACGCGCGATAAAAGCAATAGAAAATAGGAAACAAATTTATATGATGGGAATGCACATAGTAGTAAAGTATCTGTAGGAGGCTAAGTATTAGTTAAACAAGTAGGACATAAATTAGATAATTTATATATGGGCCCATTTAAGTTAGTAAATATAGATAATAAAAATAATGCATTAGTTCAGGATGATAAGGATAAAATAAGTAAGATACATTTAGACAGACTTAGAGAGTATAATAAATAAATAAAAAAAAAAAGAAATGGTTATATTATTTATATGTATTAAATTTTTAAATATATTTAAAAAAAATAATAATATTAATAGATATATTATAGAATAAGAATAAGTTTATTCAAAAAAAAAAAATTAATTATAAATAATACATTAGATTTAAGACAAATGATATTGTAAATGATACTGGTTAAGTATACATAAATATATATATATCTAAAATTAAATAATAATATGTAACTTTTATTCAAATAATCTCATTCTTAAAAAGGAGGGAGGTGTAGCGTACATGCATATAAGATATACTTTGTTATGAACAGCGACATGGAATGTGCTTAACTAGCATATTTCTGTCGCTTATCGCCCAAGCAACAATAGCGCTTGCGCAACAAAGATATGTTATTGTATACTTACCAATGCATGCATGCTACTCCGTATATAACAATATAATGCTTACGTATGCATATGTGCGCTTATGCACAATGCTTCTTAAGGTAGTTTTAAGACTGCAATTTATAGTTATTAAATAAAGAGCTAAACAGCTAACACAGTCTTTTACTTTACGGAACGTTACAAATGCTGCAACTGTGGTGAAAATCACCCTGCCAACTATCGTGATTGTATAGTTACTAAGGAGTTGCAAAATATTGAGAAACTAAAATCTCAAGAAAAACCCACTGCACAATCAGCAGCTGCTACCTTGATTTCACAGGAAAAATGCACCTATGCTGAAATTGTTAAAGAGACTGGCAAAACTTCTGCAATTACAAACAATGTCGTTTTACAGCCAACCGATGCCATTCAGAACTTGCAAAAAAGCATCTACACTGGAAATGTAAGCAAAGCTAAGAAACCTGCTGAACACAAAAATTCTTAACACCTAAACGTAAAAAACGCAGGCACACTAGATGCGCTCGTTTTAATGCAATCTTTTTTCTTAAAGCAAGAAGCCTTCAACAGGCAGCCTAAAAATCGATTTGAACAAATACAAATCTCGTTAATGCGAATGGTAAATTGCCAACGGTTTGTACATATATGATGCCTCCGAAGTACGTATATGTAAGCCGGTTAAGCAGTCAGCTAGAAGTCGGCTAAGCAGTTGAGAGTAATTAGTCACTAGTTGAGAGTAAGCAGTCGGCAGCAGTAGTCGATCTTTTGTTCATAATTAAATATTTAACTTTACATATATTTAACTTTTACATTTGGGGGTTCAACCAAACAGAAAACGTTAAAATACAATTAAAAGTGTATGTGAATCTTAAAAGTAAGTGTTTAATAACTAATAAGTGTGATAATTTACTAAAATCAATGCATCAAATACAGCGATATTTAAAATCGAGTCACATAGCTTGTTATTAACAATTTTTTGTTTTATATAAACTACGTGCTGATACTGTTGTTGCATTTAAGAAGAAGGTGAACGAACTTAATTTTGTAAAAAGTGGACGCGCAAGCCGAAGAAATAACGAATAAAAAAGAAAAATTGACGGAGGGCAACAGAAAGTCGCAACGAATTCAAACTAGACCACAAAAACGACAAAAGTAGAAATATCAGCAGAGACAGCAGCAAAATATCTGCAGAAGTATCAGCAGACACAGAAGCAGAAATAGCAGCAGAAGTATCGGCAGAGGCACACGAATTATCAGCAGAGGCAGTAACAATATCGGCAGAAGTGTCCACAAAAGCAGCAGAATTATCAGCAGAGGCAGTGGCAATATAACCAGATGCAGCAGAATTATCAGCAGAGGCAGGAGCAATATCAGCAGAAGTGTCTACAAAAGCAGCAGAATTATCAGCAGAGGCCGCGGCAATATCAGCAGAGGTAGCAACATAAACAGAAACAGAAGTTGAAAGCAGAAAAGAAACAAGACAAACAGGAGAAGCAAAAAAGAACAAAAGTAGTGGTAAAATGTCGGTGAAGAATGAAAACGGTGAACTAAGCGCAGATCTGCGAATATTAGCGGAAAAATTAGCAGGGACAACAATATAATTTCAAACTTATAATAGTGCTGAAATTCACCAGCAGTTACAGCCCAGAAAAAATGCAGGGTGAAGAAGAAAAAAAAGTTGCAACAAATGCAAATAAATATACAGTCCTATATAAAAGAAATAATGAAGTGATAGAAAAGAGTAAAAATCATTGCTTCAATTGTGGATCTGCAGACCATAAAAGAGCCAACTGTTAATAGGAAACTAAATGTTTTAGATGTAATGTGACTGGAAATATGTCTAGAAACTGTCCACAAAATACGACTATTTTGTTAAACAAGACAAAAGTAACCGTTTTGATTGATACTGGCGCAGACGTAACAATAATTACGAAATGTATTTTTGATAAATTAAAGAACGTTGATTTACATAAAAATAACACAACGCTTCTTGGTTTTGATAAAGCAAGAACAATACCTATCGGACAGTTTATAGACACAATTTCCAAATCAAATGTAGCGAGCAGAATTATGGTCACTACAAAAAAGATAACACATACAGAGTTTGCGTAGACTTTAGAAAGTTGATTTCAATGGTGCTCAAAGATCGATTTTCAATGCCTTTAATCGAAGATGTTATATTGAAGGTGCAAGGTGCAACGTACTTTACTTCAATTGGTTTAGAAAACGGATTTATTCACTAACCAAATGAAGCGTCAAGCAAAAAATTTACAGCCTTCAACACCAAGGACGGGCTTTATGAATTTAATAGAGCGCCTTTCGGATTTTACTATTCGCCTGCCGTATTTATTCGTTACATTAGCAGTATTTTCCAGCCGTTATATATTGACGATATTGGAATTTACGCGTAATCTGCCGAATCATGCTTGAGTAAATTGCGAATGGTTTTAAATACAGCCGCCAAATGGGGCCTTAAAATAAAATAGAAAAAATGCAATTTTTTACAAACGAAAATTGGTTTTATAGGACATTGCTGTTCAGTCGTTTTTGGGATTGACAGGGTACTTTAGAAAATTTGTAAGAGGGTACGCACATATTGCGCGTACGCACAAGTCTTCTGAACAATTAAATACGGTAGAGAAGCTGAAACACGTACTTACACAAGAACCGGTTTTGCATACATATCGCTGGAATGCGCCAACAGAGTTGCACGCTTCAAACGTCGGTTTCGGTGCGAAGTTGTTGCAACAGTTTGAAAGGCAAATGAATTTAATTGCATATTGGAGTACAAAAATATCTAAACGTGAAGAGAAACAACATAGCTACATGTTAGAAGTTAAAGCGCTTATCTTGCAATGAAAAAATTTCGACATTATTTATTGGGTATTCCGTTTAAATTAGTAAGCGATTACGGAGCTTTTAAACAAACCGTCAATAAAACAGATATACCACGCGACGTTGCGAAATGGATCATGCACATGCAAGATTAGACTTATGAAATTGAGCACAGAAGCAGCAGTAGCTTGCGGCATGTGGATTGCTTAAGCAGCTATCCACAAGTTTTGTCAGGGTCATCAAAGATTTCAACT
Source organism: Teleopsis dalmanni (assembly GCF_002237135.1). Classification (NCBI taxonomy): domain Eukaryota; kingdom Metazoa; phylum Arthropoda; class Insecta; order Diptera; family Diopsidae; genus Teleopsis; species Teleopsis dalmanni. The sequence goes on along the minus strand of NC_051846.1, from coordinate 222,001,139 downwards.
TGATTAAAAAGTGCTCAATATCGCGATGAACACTTGAAAGCTATTTTTGAAATACTAAAAGCAAGACCTTACGAAAACTTTAAGGTCAAAGGTAATGTACTTAACAAGAATGTTAACGGGATTGATTTATTTGTAGTACCTAAAGCAATGGAGTTTGAAGTAATACGTGATGAACACGAGGTTGGACATTTCTCAACTCAGAAGACGGTGCATACCATACAGCAGTATTATTGGATACCACATATCGAGGTGAAAGTTTATCAATTCATAAAAAACTGTGTAAGCTGCATCGTACACAACAAGAAATTAGGCAAGAAAAAAGGTTTTCTACACTGTATTGAAAAAGGTGATTTACCACTAACATACAAACTCTGCATGTCAACCATCTCAGGCCCATGGATGCAACATCTACAATACAAATATATCTTTGCCGTCGTGGATGCTTTTTCAAATTTTGTTTTGCTACTTGCCACAAAATCTATGGGGCACGAAGAAGTTTTGCGACATTTGACTAAATGGTCGGATATCTTTGGTTCCCCGGCAAGAATTATCAGTGACCAAAGTGCTGCGTTTACATCGTAAATACTAACGGTATCGAACATGTACTGACAACTACTGGAGTCAAGTACGAGGTAACGGGCAAACAGAACGAGTTAACCGAACAATTTTAGCCGTAATATCTAAAATAATCATCAGCCGAACCCAAAGGATGGTATAAGTACGTATCTAACATGCAAAAAGCTATCAATTCTTCTATTCACAGTTCCATAAAGTCGACACCCTTTGAATAAATGTTTGGGGTACGTATAAGAAACGACATTGATGACCAAGTTTTAAAAGCTCATAATCCGATTAATCAAATAATCGCAGAAGTTCGGATTATAAAAAATTCGAATAATATGAACAGCACCAATGCATTCGTTTATTCGTGCCGAAGTGAAAATAATGAAAGATGTCTTCATACCAAGTGATACAAACATTGAGCATTACATCACTGAATATAAATATTATAGAGTGAAAATCAGGAAACCAACTCAATTAGCGAAATAGGCGTGTGGGGGCGTTTGTTTTGATTTTGTTTACTTATACTCTACATTTTTATTTCATAGCAACTAAATATTTAATGTTATGGTCATAAGTATATGCATGCAAATTAATTTTATTACTTTTGGTTTTTTTCTCAAATTTTTTACCCATAGGTATAAATTATAATGTACAGTGACATAATTACAGATACAGTAAGCATATGAACTTAAGCATAGCTTTCACCCCGTTAATGATGCGATTTTTAATTAACAAATTTTTTTTAAGATAAAATGCTTAATTTTCAATTCTTCTTATTTTACTATATTATCTATTTAATTTAATTTTTTGAAATCTAGAAACTAAAAGAACTAGTAAATTAGGCTGCACAAAGTTATTATTGATTTACTATTGATCTGATCACTTTTTTCTGGAAGCGCTGTATAACTTCTACATTAGGTTTGTTTGCACAGCCCCATAGCTGTGCGTCATACATTCAGATTGGCTTTAGTATTACCTTGTAATTAACCAATTTGTATTGAGTTGACAGATGAGTATTTCTGCCTAAAAGCCATTGACGGTTTCGTAGTTTCAGTTCTAGTTCATTTTTTTTAAATTTAATGTGTTCTTTCCATTTTGCCTTCGTGTCCAGAGTCATTTAAAGGTACTTTGTTGTATTTGAATACGGCAATATTTTGCCATTTATACTAATTGGTATATACGACAATTTTTCATAGTGAAATTTATATGAGTTGATTTTAAATTATTCAAAGCAATTTTCCATCTTGTTGTCCAACTAACTATTTCATCAACGGCGTTTTGAAATTGCTGCGTGGATTCAATTTCCTTGTTTGCTATAGTAAGAATAGCAGTATCACCTGCAAAGGTGGTTATGATTGAATTTATAGGTGATAGAATGTCGTATGTGTAGAGTAGGTATAAAATAGGTCTACTGCCTTGTGGAACACCTGCTTTGATGGGTTTTAGCTCAGAGTAGCAGTTTTCGTATTTCACGCAAAAAATCTCTCATGCAAATATAATTCTATGATATTGTTACGAATTTCATCAGAGTAGCAACGAAATGTTTAAATATTATTTAAACATTACGTCAATTGATATTTTTAAAAAGAGTTAGTTTGGAAATTTGTTTGTTGTGAAGCTGTGGTTTTTATTAAATTGACTCCTAATTAATACTAGTTCTTTGTAATACACAAAATATATAAGTATCTCTCATGCAAATATAATTCTATGATATTGTTACGAATTTCATCAGAGTAGCAACGAAATGTTTAAATATTATTTAAACATTACGTCAATTGATATTTTTAAAAAGAGTTAGTTTGGAAATTTGTTTGTTGTGAAGCTGTGGTTTTTATTAAATTGACTCCTAATTAATACTAGTTCTTTGTAATACACAAAATATATAAGTATAGTTTCTCCAATCCTAATAATTCGTTTCATTTTTTACAAAATCCTGAGATTCGAATAATCACGCAGTGATTATGTCACTTCTGACATTTGGTGTCAGAAGTGGGATTCGAACCCACGCCCACCTAGGTGGACTGCGAAAGCGGAACTGCAGTTGAGACTTCGTGAGGAGTTGGAGGCTAATGGCATATATGTAGAAGAACACGAGTTCCTCGATGAAGAACATGACACGAATAGTGAAATGATGGCAATCATGAACTTAATGATGCAGAAGCTTGAGAAAAATTCTGAAGAACAGGCGCACGGTTTATGTAAGTTGGAAGAAAAGCTGGAACAACAATTTAGTGAAATCACGCAGACATTAGGACAAAATTTTGTCGAATTAAAGTGCCAAAAAAAGTGCTCGAGAAGAAAGGACCCGATTGATCAGAATGTCCAGGTCTCAAAAGGTGAGACGGTTCAATTGGAAAGCCACACTGAGAGTAGGCAGGTAAGCGGGTCATATTCAGCCATTCGTGAAACTGGTAGCGTTATACTACAGGCACCGATGTTTGATGGGAGCGAGACTTTTGAAGTGTTCAAACTTAAATTTGAAATAGCGGCTGTAACAAATAATTGGAATATTGGTAAGAAAACGGAATCACTGATTGTGGCACTAAAAGGTAGTGCAGCAAAAGTTTTAAAACAAATTCCACCCGAACAACATAAAAGCTACCAAGCTGTAATGGATACATTGAAGCGCAAGTACGGTAACGTTTCTATGGCTCCATTGCACAGGGTAATACTGGAAGCAAGAGCCCCGCCTGTTGACGAGAGTCCTGGAGAGTACTCTGCCGACATTGAACGGTTGTGTAACTTGGTTTACATTGGTAGCTCTGATGATATTATCGTGAAGAGTAAAGTCGACACTTTAATAGACGGTATACGTGATCCGGAAACTAATCATCAGGTCGTAATGTTCTCAAAGGAGACATACTCTGAAACAGTTAGCGGCGCTTTGACATACGAAGCTGCCGGTATAATGTGTTCTTTTACAGCAAAAGTACGGAAAATGAAAACTGGAGTAAAGGCAGGAAGAAAGGCAAGAAGGAAAACAGAAGGAAAGACAGAAGGGAAGGCAGGAAGAAAGACAAGAAAGAAGGTAAAAAGAAATAGAGGAAAGAGAAGAAAAGAAAGAAGGATAAGAGAGAAGACAAGAGAGAAGATAAGAGGAAGAAGAAGACTGATTCAAATAATGAATAGGGAAAAAAGAAACAGAAGAAAGAGAAGAAAGAAAACGAGGAAAGACTATTTCGGCTTAGGTAGTTATGATTTCGTGTTAATCGGCTTTGGTATAGCTGAATCAGTTGAAATTAACATCTGCTATGTTATATATGTTGAGGGTATTCCATTTGAAGTAGATTTCACATGCGATGTTGTTATTCCATGTGAAGCAATTGGCATAAATGACATATCCCCGGCAAATATGCCATTTAAGGCAGATGACATGTAAGCTGTTGATATTCCATCCAATGCGGATGTCTTTGATAGCATGTTGGCTACAGATACTCAAATCGATGCTGGCAGTGCAGTTGATAAAGTTTTCAGGATTAATCAGGAAATCAAATACGATGCGGAGATCGCAGAGGGCTTGTTGGTGGCGGATACGTTATCTTATAAAGATATACAATTAAACGTTGATGCCAACCTCATAGATAATGAGAACGTGACAATTAATGGAAATGTCTTGTTTCATGAGGATACCACAGATGACGTATTGGCTACGGGTAGTAAATTTGATGCTGATGTCAGCGATGTCTTATTCGTTTCGGATATAACAAATAATGAGGATTATACAACTGATATTGATATATCTGATGGTGCGGTTTTTGTTGATCAGTACATTCCTGATTGGCATACTCAATGCATTGACAAGTTTGTTGCGTCTAACGTAAGTAGCATTGATGACAGTGACAGCTGTTTGCAAATGGAGGTTTATCAGGGTGACTCAGACGAAGCGGGCTTAAAATTCGGAATAACACCACTTTGCGGAAAGATGACATGTGACTACACTGGAAGTAAGCGTGACCAATTAGATGAAATTCATCGTTTTATCAGAAGACCGCTCCTACTGACCAGGAACTGAAATGTTAATGATGATGGTGATACTCAAAATCTCCACCCAATAGCTAGAAGTATAGGATAAGCAATTTGTAAATAAATATAGGATTTATTGAATTTCTGCAATTAGTAAGTAAGCAAATATTGAAAATTTTGAATGAGAACGGTGTGTGTTCGCAATTTGTGTATGATGAAGATGTTGTGATGTTTGTTTGGAGCCCCCTGTCCTTGATGGAACGAAGATCTGTGATGGTGTTTATCGAATTCAACAGTCGGGGCATCACAGAGCTCGAATGAAAGTGGTGCATCTGGAACGGCTGGCACCTTACTCCAACGATGTGGTAATTCCTGTTCGGGACGAACAGATTTAAGAGGAGGGCAATGTTACGAATTTCATCAGAGTAGCAACGAAATGTTTAAATATTATTTAAACATAACGTCAATTGATATTTTTATAAAAAGTTAGTTTGGAAATTTGTTTGGTGTGAAGCTGTGGTTTTTATTAAATTGACTCCTACTTAATACTAGTTCTTTGTAATGCACAAAATATATAAGTATAGTTTCTCCAATCCTAATAATTCGTTTCATTTTTTACAAAATCCTGAGATTCGAATAATCACGCAGGCGATTACGTAACAATATCACAATAGTCAGATGATAGTATGTTCCTTAGTTTTATAACTAATCTTGCATTCCAAACTTTAGAGCTACGTCAAGAAAAACAGCGGAGCAAATTTCTTTATTTTCAAAGCATTTTTCAATAACATTTGTTATTCTGTGTATTTTCTGTGGTGGAATGCTTGGCTCTGAAGCCAAATTGATATTGCGGGATAAGATTCGACCTTTCAATGGTAAGTTGTAATCGTTGCAGTAATAGTTATTCAAAAATTTTTGATTTTGTTGGCAATAGTGATATTGATCTGTAATGATCTTCGATTTGGGAATCATTACAACATCTGCAACTTTCCAGCTGTTGGGAACATATTTCAGAGGGACAGGCATTTATTATATTAGTCAGTCTAACTACAGCCTTGTGTGTTAGTTTCTTGAGAACTTCTGAAGTGATGAGATCAAAGCCGGTGATTTTTTATTTTTAAGTTCGCATTTTATTATATTTTCCACTTCTTGTGGAGTAACTTGGACCGTTTGTTCATTTCTAGGCAAATCGGATTTTTGATGTATTGTTACGTTATCAAATGCATTAGTATTACCTGTGGAAAAGTTCTCATTATAGTTCCAGCAAACATGATCCCTTTTTCAGCTGCACTTCTAGTCCATTTACCATTGGGAGTTTTAACTGGCGGGATATGCTGAACTTTGGTCCGTGCTTAGATTGGCAAAGTACGAATTTATGGACTCATGTCTGTATTCCTATAAAGATCTCTTTAGATTTTGACTTGCATGATTAAAATTACGTTTGTCGGAGGGTGCTCTGGTTTTTGTGCTATAATTATAATTTCTCGCAGTTCACGTGGATACTTTAAACCTATCAGCTAGTTTTTGCAAAGTACGAATTTATGGAGTCATGTCTGTATTCTTATAAAGATCTCTTTAGATTTTGACTTGCATGATTAAAATTACGTTTGTCGGAGGGTGCTCTGGTTTTTGTGCTATAATTATAATTTCTCGCAGTTCACGTGGATACTTTAAACCTATCAGCTAGTTTTTGCTCTAGGAGTGCTTTCAAGCTGCTTTCTGTTAGATTTGGTAATTTAAGTGCTTCGATTTCAATGTCTTCGTGGTGCCAATAATTACCTCAGAGCAATATCTTGTCCAATTTTATACAAAAATACTCCCAATTGGTGTTGCTGCTGGTTCAAGGAAGGTTTTCTTCTTTTCTAATGATATCATCAGAGAGAGAGAGCTTAGATCCATTCCTTCTTCGATATCAAGTAATTAGTTGAGATTTTGGTAATTAGGAAATAATGTAGTAGGTCTGGTAACTTGTTGCAATCAGTTGGCCAATAATTTGGTTTCGCTGTTGATATGACGTCCTAATTTTTTGCTCTTAGTGCATTTGATAGCGCTCGGCCTTTGGTGGTAATGAGTTTCCAACCCCAGGAGGTATGTTTTGGATTAAAGTCCCCACCAATTATACATTTGTATTGATAACGTTCTAAAAGTTGTTTGTACTCTTCAGTTGTTATTGTGTGTCTCGGTGGACTTAATAAAGCGCCAACTATGAGGGATTGCTACTTATCTTTGATGAGTACAGTAGTGATCTGAAATTTATCAGTGCATATGTGCTCTTGCTCATGATGCTGAATGTTTTTTCTCATTATAATGGCACTTTCGCTCCTCGCATGGGATGGATTGTGTGATACAAGGTATAGTTTTTAAAATTTAAATGGGGTTCGTTGGTGAAATGGATTTCGAATATTAAACAGATGTCTACTTTTTCAGTATTTTATTTTTGTTACTTAGTTAGATATATTGATAAAATAAAAATATATATTTCGAACAGTTTTCATCTTTTCATGAGTTTACCTGGTCCGAAATAAAATGTGTCCAAACAAATGCGTTTTTAATCAAATGAAAATTAAAATAAACAGAAATAAAAACTAATATATTTGTTATAACATGTGTTCACATAAGCAAAAATATAATTTCCGTAATTTTTGCCAGCGCCTTAGTAACAGTTACGTGCCACCAGATGCCGGCGAAAAAAGGTGCGTAGTGAACCACACGCTGGGTCCCATAATACTATAATGATGAAACAGTGCAATATAAATGTTTGTCGTTAGGTAATAAAATAAAATGAGAGTAATCTCTCTAATGAATATCATGCTCTTTTGATTTGCTTAAAGTTATGTTTATTAGAATGCATAATAGTAATAAGTCTATTTTGATATTTAATTTGTGGTTGAGTTAATGTGAATTTGAATGTTTTATATAGGGCTTACATTTGTTCATGCTAAAAGTTCTGTCGTCAATTTTTTACTGTAAATAAAATTATAGTGTCGTGCCTAAGACATCTAAGAACTCAGGAACTATTGCATGTTATTGACAGTTGAAGCGAAGATGACTCATAAGTGCCAAATGATAATCCGCTACCTGTTGAATAATAATGTTTGCCACCTGATAATGTTGTTGGTGAATCGGACAATAAAATGATTGACGATGATGAAATATCAACAAACATTTCATGCGAGTTTTGAATTTTGTTCTCCTTTTTTGAATTCCATTTGTCTAATTGTGAGAGAGTATTTTGGTATTACTGAAGTTGTGTATAAATCAAATGCACTAAATTATGGTGTTGTTGTAGAAATGCCTGAGTCGCAACTATTCACATTGGAACTTGTGAAACCAATACGTTTCGGTTATAAGCTGTGAACCCTTTCTGTGGATAGTGGATACATCTTCCAGTTTCTGCCATACTCCAGTGCAATTGAGAAATACAACAAACAATAGCGAATCGGTGCATTTGTTGTAAAGGAATTATTGAGCCATTGTGAGTATCCATTGCAACATACTGTATGATTCCGTTGAACCCATAGTAAATGTGCAACACTAAAGCAAAGAGAAAAAAAAGGTCGGTGTCCCACAGTCCCAAGTTATCAACAGCTACAACCGAGACATGGGCGGCGCTGATTTATATGACAATGGAGTTGCTAACTGTCTTATTGGGAATAGAAGTAAAAAGTGGTGGTGGTGACCATTATGGGT
>NC_051846.1:221983260-221992822 GCF_002237135.1 Teleopsis dalmanni | reverse complement strand
GGTATGTGACTCCGTGTTTTAAGAAGTTACATTTTTGTGGGATCAGTTTGAGATTACATTCTTCAAATATTGAGATAATCTTAATGAGATTAATCTCTGAAAGACTCTTTCCAAATTCAAATTGTTATGTTTTAGACTATTGCAAAGAATATAATGAGAATATAATCTAGAGTAGAGAAGTATCTAGCTCTTCCAAGTATGCTTACTATATCCTCAAGCGTGATAGTCTATAATTGTTGACATTGTCTGTAGTGGAAGTATGTTCCATATAGAAGTCGTTGTAAGTTAATGGTTCACCTTCTAAGTGAAAAATGTGTTGCTATTAGCTGATTAGTGAGATGAGTGTCTCACTATCACAGGTTTGTTAAGTATAAAATTGTAATTTACACAGAACTTTTTGAAATCTTTCTTTATCATGAATTGTTATATATTTATTTCAATGTAGTTGTAATTGGCTTAATGGATGACTTTTAATATTCAATATTTTTAGAGTGATATCGTTTTCATTTGTATTCAGTATTCATATGTCACAGTTTTCTTTACACTATGGTATTTGTAGTGAAGACATCTTTGTCAATGTCTTTCGAAACAGCAACGTTCCTTGAACTGCATATCAATAAACAGTATTTTTTCTTTTCAACCAATTAGCATCATTGATTTATAATAATAATTGTAATTGTGTCATGAGAGTCACTGTTTATATTCTGAGTCTTGGCAACACTGATTGTTGTCAGGTGTCATCTGATGTTTCCATACGAAAGTTTGACATTATTAAACATAGCCTACCTTAGACTTTATGTCATATGAGCGATATTTGTGTTATATACAGTGATTTATTAGCTCAGTGTTCGCGAAAAAATTAAATTAACAAGACAAAATTTTCGTACGTTGATTTTTGATAAAATCTCAAAACGAGGCTCGTGTCGATTGGTGTACACAAATGCTAGAAGAAAGATGTACAACGACTGTGCTTCAAAAGACGTATACGAATATGAGACTGTAACAGGTAACAAAGAGTTCGTGTTCTCAATGAACATGGTACTGTCACGCGCAAAATATCAGCCTACGCCAACCAAGACCATGCCGCGCAATACTATATCATACCCTTCCTGAAGTGTACCTGTTTTGATATTGATAATTTATTGACAAGAGAACACCATGGGCCTAGAGAGGTAAACTGGATAAAACCTGGATAAAATCTCCGGTGTTATTCGACTAGTATCGATGAATTGAATAGCAGAACTCTTCTTTGTCTGCAACTCGTGAATTTAAAACATGAAACAAAATATAATAAATTCTAATATTATAAAAACAAGCTCGGTAAAATCAAGCTCTTTGGGAACTAAGGGTTTCGGAAGTACCTACCGCAACTTCTGACGATAATAACAGGGCATCCCAACAAAACAAGGATCTTCATGCATTCTGGCCCCTTCGTAAGGTCGAGTCCTTCTTCGAGAAGAATTTATAAAGAACTGCGAGTGGTGACCAGATAGCTTAAGAGATATAATAATATTTCGGTTACATCCGAATCACTAAAGGCCTGGGCAAAACAGGTTCTCAAAACAGCGAAGGAAGAAAATAAGAACCTGTATCAGCGCTCATTATATAAGTCAACTTCGAAGACTTATACAAAAAAGACAAAATTTCGTGGAAACGCTGAAGAGCTCCATCACGTTGGCGGTCATTGATGAAAATGACCTTGATGGCACTATTATCCCTGGAGAGTGTGATTAAGTCGAGTTTAAGTTCCTAGATTTCTACATTGAAATCCTAAAAGAATTTCCAACCACAATTCCTTTATGTCGCCACATTGGATGGTTCCAAGGCCATTTGAAACTAGTCTCTTGAGTTACATATTGTATGTAGTTGTTTTAAGATTCAATTGAGAAATAAAGGTTCACAACTTACGTTGTGTAATTTTAAAAACTAATTTTGTGTTAAACTTTAATTTAATTCAAAATATAACTGGAGCAGTCGGTCTCAATTTTACTCCTGAGGGAATAAAATTTTAAGAACTGTTTCGTTGTGTCTGTTAAATCGGTTTTTTTTTGCAAATTTGTATTTGCACATACGTATGTACATAAATTAGAAAATGAGTCTACACCGAACTCCTCCCCGCATACGTAGCAAATCAGTAAGAGATGAAGCGAAAGCTGAGTCCCCAAAATCTCAACTCTCAATTGAATAAACCAAAAAAGTATAATAACTTGACCATACCCGACACCCAAAACCGTTTTTTCTACTTAATAATGATGAAGAAGCGCCTAATGTCGGAACCAATGAACCCAAAAAAAGTCCAAAACCGCCTCCAATATACTTGTGCGAACAAAATAGCAACTCGCTTTTTTCTCTTCTCGTATGTGCTATTGGAAATAAAAACTTCCACGTAGTCCCCCTCAAGAAAGACAACATTGATGAAACAAAAATACAAGTGTATGCCGAAAATGATTTTCGTATTGCTCTACTCTCTACTCAACAGCTCTACTCGAAAAAAATAAGAAACAGTTTTACATATATCAACTAAAAAGCAGTAAGGGGCTTGTTGTTGTTTTAAAAGGCGTCGAATATAATGTTAGCACAGAAGAAATCAAAGCAGCATTGCACTTAGTCGGTTTTAAAATCAAAAATATTCACAACATTATAAACAAAAATAAAATACCTCAGCCTCTCTTTAAAATTGAATTAGAACCAGAAAGCAGCAAATGTGAAAAAACAAAATTCATCCAATATATAAGCTTCGCTACTTATTGCACAGAAAAAAAACCACTGAAGAACCACACAAACGTACAAATATAGTTCAATGTAATAACTGCCTCGAATACGGACACACCAAAAGCTATTGTTCACTACGTTCGGTCTGTTTGATTTATAGAGAGGTGCATGCCTCGTCCAATTGCCCAGCTAAAAATGGAAATAATGTTGTTATTAAATGCAACAACTGCCAAGGTTCTCATACAGCAAACTATAGAGGATGCCCCGTCTACAAGGACTTGAAAAATAAAACTACTATTAGACCTAAGGTCTCGCCACGTAATTTCATATATACCAACGAACAATTTCCCCAGATAAGTCAAGCCGCTCCTATTGCAACAACTAACACTAATGAACTAAGTTACGCAAATGTTATGAAAAGCTCTTCTAACCTACCAAGCAATATTACTCAATCGGATATCCCTACCCTACAGACGGTGATTGCTCAATTAGCGAACTCTGTTTCACAAATGAATCAACTTATGATTTCAATGCAAGTGATGTTCCATGAACTCCTTAAATCTCAGCAGGAACTACTAAACTCTATCGTTTCAAAATAAACTCCATAAAAATATGTCAATGGAACTGCAATGGCATAAGCCAAAGAAAGCGTGAAATCCAACTATTTCTAAACACAAATGAAATAGAAGTCTTACTCTTATCCGAGATACATTTAACAAATCTAAATCACTTCTCTACACCTGATTATAAATTTTATCATATTAATCACCCGGATGGCAAAGCTCTGGAGAGGCACAGCACTTTTAATCAAAAACCGTCTAAACCATTCCGCAATTGAAGAATTCGCTAAGGATTATTTGAAAGCCTAGTCCATTTGTCTTAAATGTTGGAACGAAGTTATAGTGATATCGTCAGTTTACTGTCCACAGGTTTAATGTAACTCATATGCAATTTATCGAATTATTTAAAACACTTGGCAAAAAGTTTATAGCTGCAGGCGATTATAATGCAAAACACACTCACTGGGGCTCACAGCTTATTAATCCTAAAGGCAAATACCTCTACTTACCGCTATCAAATCGCGAATTAATTCATTTTGATGTTGTCAGAGGCATAGACCGAAACCTTATAAATTCTCAAACTTGTTGCAAGTTGTCTTCTGATCACTCGCCTCTCCTGATAACTGTTTCAAATAAAGCACTCTGTTACGGAAGATCATTTCAACTTACCTCCAAAAAAACGAATTGGATTAAGTTCTGAAAATACATTAGCAATCACTTAAACTTAAAACCCAAGCTCAGAAATGAAACAGATATAGACTCAGCCTTGTATGATCTTACAACTTTTATAACCGCAGCTGCAGTGCACGCAACACCCATCATGCATGACCGTGATCCAAAGCCTCCAAAAAGGACATCCGCTCTAATTGAAAAACTTTCAAAAGAAAAACGCCGTCTAAAAAGAAAATGGCAACGAATTTGATCTCCATCCGGAAAGCAAATGTTTTACCAAGCAGCTAAGCTATTAAAAGAAACTTTGGATAAAGAACTGGACGAAAATATACAGAAATTTACGGAAAACCTCTCTCCTTTCGGAAAAGATAAACTGTCATTATGGAAAGCCACTAAGCGGTTAAAAGGACCAAAGGAATCTGAACCACTCCTAAGACTGGGAGTCATCTCCTAAGACACCTACTCCTAAGACACCTACGGGTCATCTAGAAATTAATTCCAGCATTAGAAATGCGTAAAGTGTTCCGAATCCAATAAAAGTAAGTGCTAATGATGTCAAGAAAATTGTTGGCCAGCTTCAAATAAAAAAAGCTCCTGGTCATGACCTAATAAGCAATGAAATGATATCCCAGCTTCCGGGTATTGCTATAAGAATGTTTTCTTTCTCTGCAATGCGATGTTTAGAGTCGGATATTTTCCTTTCGCTTGGAAAACATCTCAAATCACAATGATTGCAAAACCTGGTAAGGATATAATGCAAGTAACCTCTTACAGACCAATTAGCTTACTGCCAACGCTTTCTAAGCTATTTGAAAAAATTTTGTTAACAAAGGTTCTCCCGTTCATTGAAGAAAGTAATATCATTCCTACTCACCAATTTCGTTTCCGGCATAAACACAGCACAATTGAACAAGTTCACTGAGTGGCAAACGAAATTAGAAAGGCCTTTGAAGAAAAAAAATAATGCTCTGCCCTATTTCTTGACATTGCACAGGCCTTTGACAAAGTATGGCACGAAGGTCTAATCTTTAAGATTAGGCAAATTTTACCAACTCCTTTTCATAAACTATTAATCTCATACCTAACTACACGTAAATTCAAGGTAAAATTTAAGGATACAACCACAGATGAGATTGAAGTGAATGCTGGAGTCCCGCAGGGCAGCGTCCTTGGGCCAGTTTTATATCTGATATTTACATCGGATTTGCCGACTAGTCAAAAAATTACAATATCCACGTTTGCAGATGATACTGCTCTTCTCAGCGTTCATAAAAATTCCACCGCTTCCCAGGAACTACAGGCTCATCTCAATGACGTCCAAAACTGACTAAGCAACTGGCGCATTCGTATAAATGAAGAAAAAAGTACACACATAACCTTTACACTTAGAAAAGATACTTGTCCACCCGTAACTCTCAATAACGGCATTATACCAGCATCCCAAAGTGTTACATATCTTGGTATTCATTTAGACCGACGATTGACATGGAGACAACACATAGCCGTAAAATAATCACAAATAAAACTAAGGTTCTTTAGGTTGTATTGGTTACTCAATAAAAGTTCAAGATTACAGCTTGCTCATAAAGTTCTGTTATATAAAACTACGATTAAGCCTATATGGACTTACGGGGCCCAATTCTGGGGTAAAGCCAGCGCGTCAAATATAGATATTTTACAGCGCATTCAGTCAAAAATACTTCCTTCAATAACAGGAGCACCCTGGTTCCTCAGAAATTTCATCATACATATGGACCTTCATGTATCTCTAGTCAAAGACGAGCTAACCCTCCTACGGCAAAAATATTTTTTTTGTTTCTTTATTATTTGAAACAAAATATGTACAATAATATAAATCCATGTTTCATTTGACTACGACTAGTTCATACAAAGAACTATCAAGCAGTTTTGTTACATTTCAGAATACTTATTAGAATTGTCAAGTTGTCAAAGACTTATTGTTAATGATAGTAATCTTAATTATTATTAGACTAATTCGGGAGTAGATCTGAAGGCTTTGTTCGTTTAAGTCTCCTCAGCAGGCTAGATGTATTAGACAGATGGTTGACTGTCTCGTTTGGATGCTGTTGTAATCGTTTTTGGTGCTTTAATGCGAACTTTTGGATTACTGCAGCCACAGATTCGATCTTCAAGTCCCGATGGAGGTCAGTATTCCTAATAAACCACGGAGCGTTGACTAAGTTTCTTAAAACTTTGTTTTGAAAGTTTTGAATGATTTGAATAGTGAATTTTGGTGCACATCCCCATAACTGGATTCCATACGTCCACAACGGAGCTAAGACTTGCTTGTATATCATTAATTTGTTGTTTAGAGAGACGGGTGATTTTTTCCCAAGAATCCAATATAAATTTTTGTATTTGGATTCTAGTTCAACTCGTTTTTTCTTTATATGTTCTTTCCGTTTCAACTTTGTATCTAAGTTCATGCCGAGGTATTTAGCTGTGTTTGAGTATGGTATTCGAGCATTGCACATAGTTATCGGCAAGTAGTCAATTTTTTTGTTTGTGAAATTTACATGGACGGATTTCGTTTGGTTGAGCTCAATTTTCCATTTTTTAGTCCAACTAATAATTTGATCAATGGATTGTTGCGTTGCTTCTGTTGATTCGTTTATGGTGTTTCCAGTGGTAAGGATCGCTATATCATCTGCAAATGTGGCAATAACACTTTCTGGTGGAACTTGCAAGTCGGCTACGGTACTCCGGCTTCAATTGGTTCAAATGTTGAGTACGCACCTTTATATTTCACTCTGAAGAATTGGCAAGATAAGTAGGACCACATAATTTCGAATATTTGTCTCGAAAACCACTTTTCAATCTTATGCACAAGTCCTTTGTGCCAAACTTTATCAAAGGCTTTCGATACGTCTAGGAATACTGCAGTGCAAATTTTTTGTTCTTCAAGTGCTCTTTCAATTTTGTCGTATATTCTGTGTATTTGTTCTACAGTAGAATGTTTTTTTCGGAACTCAAATTGATGAGTCGGAACTATTTGATTTTCTGTGAGAACAATCTGTATTCTATTAAGGAGAATTCGTTCAAAGATTTTTGATAAAACTGGTAGTAAAGAAATTGGACGATACGACGAAACTTCATTAGCAGGTTTTCCTTGTTTGTGTACCATAAGTACTTCCGCCACTATCCAATAAATTGGGAAGTGTCTTAAGCGCAGAGCTGCATTAATTATTTTGCATAGTTTGATTATTCCTTTGTTAGGGAATTGGTTTAATATCTCAGCGGTTATCTGATCCCAACCAGGAGCCTTTTTTAGTTTCATATTTCGTATTTTATTTTTTATTTCTCTTAGCGAAGTTGGTTGTATTGCTTGGTTTAATGGATTTAAATTAGACGTAGGAAGATTGTTTCCATCATCATTTAGTGTAAATGTTGCCTTAAGAAATTTTGCGAATAAATCTGCTTTTTCTTCGTCACTTTTGGCTCATGTTGTACCATCTGCTTTAATAGGAGGATTATGTTTTATAGGTTATATTAGTTTATATTAGTTTATCAATTTCTTTTAGAAGAGTTGGTCTAATCTGGTGTTTAGAGAACTGAGGAGTACTCATCTATGCTGATTTTGGAATCTGCTGTGTAAATAGAAGAACTTCGTTATCCACTTCAGTCACAGAGTTTAGATCAGAGTTAAGATTAAGAGTGTTTTCAAGGTGCAGCCTAAAGTAATCCCAGTCAGTAGATTTATTTATTAGGTAAGGCTTCGGTTCATTTATGACTACACTTTTATTAATAGAGAGGTGCACAGGTTAATGATCAGAAGAGAGATCGTATCCATTTTCTATTTGTAAGAGTTGACCAATATGTTGGGCTTCCAGTTGATAAGACATCACATCCTGTGGCTTGTATGGCTTTTAATAGTTCTCGGCCCTTAGTTGTAGTTAATCGCGAACCCCAATGGACATGTTTAGCGTTGAAATCGCCGCCAATAATGAATTTATTTTTAAATTTAGAATGGAAGTTTATATATTGATCTGTACTAATAGAATGTTTTGGAGGACTGTAGACCGAAATAATTGATAATTTTTGATTTTGTACTTTTATTGTAACAGTTGTGGCTTGAAACTCGCTACAGCTGATAGTTTCCTCTTCATAGTGACTGATGGTTTCCTTTATTATAATAGCACTTTCCCCTCGTGCATTGTTATTCGAGTGAGTAGTGTGGTAAGTTTCATAACCTCTAAATTTTACATGTGATTCTCTCGTAAAGTGCGTTTCTGCTATTAGACATATATTGACGGACTTTTTGTAAAGAATAGTCTGTAGTTCATTTTGTTGATGTAGCAGCCCATTTGCGTTCCAGAGCATAACTTTTATTGAAGACTGCTTTACACTCGGTGTTTGGGAAGGATCTGTTCTAGTTTACTTATCCGTTCATCTAAAACTTTATTAAATTTTTCCTGGTTTTGTAGCAGTTGAAGTAACAACTGCAAGGTTGAAGAAATTTCTCCAGGGTTTTGAGAGTTATTATTTGATTTTAGTGCTTGGGCATATGAAGGTGTTTCATAATTTTGTGTTAATTTAGAAACTGGTAAATTTTTTATATATTCAGTGCCAGCAGAGTTGGGTTTATCTGGCTTACTACTTTGATTATCTTTCTGAACGGTTTTGTTTCGCATATTTTGTAGCTCTTTGGCTACAATACATCCGCGATAGTTAGCTGGATGAGATTCGCCACAATTGTAGCATTTTGGTAAAGTTTTTACTGGTTTTGTACAGCTTGTTGTTGGATGCTTTCCCGTATGCAGAAACATATCTAATGGTTCCTTTGTTTTCCTTTTAAATTTCCGATCTGCTCTTATGGGTTTTAGTCCTTGTCTCTGTAAGTCATCGACAATATGTTTAGGTTCACAGGAGTGATGCAAGTTTTTAACAATAACACGAATAAGTCTTGTTTGTTTATCTTCATATAACTACCAATCTATCTTAGCATTAGACAGCAGCTTTGTTATGCTTCTGTAGTCATCTACTTCCCTGGTATTGAGCTTATACTTCCTATTATTTATAAGCTTGAATGAAAAATCAGTTTTCGCAGTGTTTTTAATGTCTTCGTAAATCTTTATGTAATCAGTAACTCCTGATATCATTATTGGGGGGGAGAATGTACTTTGCGGCCTTTAGTATTTAATAGAATTTCCGGTTTTGGATTGGCATTATTATTTTTATCATATGAAACATGAAGTTCTTGAGAAGATTCGACAAAAATATGATACTAAAATAATGATGCATCCAAGCCCACTCGCTCAATATCTTACCAGAACAAGAAATATATCCCGTCTCAAACGATCAGATTTACCAGCATACCTTTAATGCTTCCTAAATATATTACCACATCAAGTTCAATTATTATTAAAAATCAAAAGTTAAGAATCTTACGCTTTAAACAAGGAAAGTTTAGGTTGTGACATAAACTTTGAATGTATATTTTTAGTATGTAAGTTTTAAATAATTATTGTTAGACTTTTAAGTGATTCAATAAGAAAAGAAAAGAATGAAACAAAAAAAAAACGGTGGCAAGCCCGGAATTCTCGCCGGTATTGTGGGTGGGTCTTGGCTTTAGTATTATATAGTCGACATACAAAAAT
>NC_051846.1:221974249-221983160 GCF_002237135.1 Teleopsis dalmanni | reverse complement strand
TACGTATTCAAGACATGACACAACAACAAAGAAACGCTACTGATGACCATAACTAATATTTTTAACACGCTAAATTGAATATGAGTAATTAGAATCAAACAGAAACCTAAAATCAAACTGAGAAGTCTGAAAATTATAGGCAGAGAAGACGGAATAGTCCGCAGTACAACTAGTCTTTTGATATTGTCTTTTGTATTTTCGTTTACTTAAGCAGTTTTTAAGACACGATTGAACATGTTAATAAGGATGAACTTGAAACGAATCAAATGTAAGAAGATATATCATTACAAGCACAGATATTAACAGAGCAACCCAACCCCTCATTACGATTTTGCAACAAAAACAAATACAATGAATGCTCTTGAAATAAAGACAACAAATTGCACTTGAAAAATTGTAGATTATCTGCGTTTAAGCAAAAACTGATCACAGGTGTTCATGATCAAGAATTTTTATGCAGCACAGAAAAAAGAACCTTACGATCGGGTATGCAAGATCTTCTACAACAAACAATAAACACCAAACAGCGACAACAATAACAACAACAGTGGCCAATATAATCAGTACAACTACAGCAGAAGAACACATAATTTACAGATTCGAGTTACGAGATATGGAGTGCAGTGCATGTAGGTAGAGGCGTAGATGATGGTTACGATCAACGCAACAGCACAACTTAGCACAGCTCATTTCGTTGTCAGCACAGAACTCAACTGCAGTCAGCGGAGTTTTGAATTCATAGCCCCTTGCGATCAACTGTTCGAGACGATGCGATCTGAGGCTATTGATAATGATGATCATGTCAGTTTTGTAGTTCGAGTATTAGCTGCTGCTGCTGCTGCTGTTGCACATAATAACAACTGATTTTCCATCAAATGATATACATATCAAGACAGTCAATTCTGTTCAAATAAAATAAAACTATCTTTTTGTTAAGTTGTGATTGGAATATGTATATACTTACATTTATTAGTAAAGATATAGCTTTATAAAGAATAACTTTTAACACTATATTTTTGATTATATTACATTCACAGATTTCAAAAGTATTTGTACTAGTTTTTAAGATTTAAATAAAATCTGATTTTCGTGAAAAATTGAAGCAAAAAGTATAGTTTGGTATATGTGACCAATAGTGAATTTGGGACATAACAGTGGAGTAGTCAATGTAGAGTTCAGAAGAAAGGACATACTAGAAAATATTTTTTTTTTAAGTTTTTTTTTCTGTGTACAATATATACATTGCAATAAGACTTAGTAACAGCTTTAATTACATAAATCAGATGAAACAATATCAGATGAAGAAAATAATGTATACTTATTCTTGATACTGAAGTTTTTTCATTCTATCCATAGTTCATTATTTTCTTCTGTGTTTCAAAAGTTTCATTCTTTCACCTTTCTTTGGTTTTGTTAATACTACAATAAAAAAAATAATACATCTGAATTGTATAGTTCTTATCACAGATTAATTATTAACGTTAGATTTAGTCTTTATTTCCCACTTAATATGGCTCCAGTCTCTTGTTGGATACACACGTGTTTTTAACCTTTTTGACTAGCGGTGCCAATGTTATAACTCATCTGTTTTGATAAATTAAAAAATATATTAAATGTTCCCTAATTAAACTGGAATGATGGCACGTCAGAATGTATAAATAATGTAGTCTGTTCACAATACAAGTCAGAAGTCCATAAGTCAATTCGGAATGATAGAGATGTTGATAGGGTATCGGTTTCATTTAATAGCTATTTCTGAGGTGTTTCTTAGAGGAAAAAATACAGCACATCATGACACGGCAAGACATAATATCATGCATCTGGTATGCTACAATACAAGACAACGCAGGAGAAAATGTGATCTTCTAATGTGTCCATATCCTTTATGTGTACGTGAAATATACATCATAGCATTTGTTAAATCAGTTAATAAGTATTCCAGAATAAAATAAGGGATTTAAATAATATATTTTGCAGTACGAACTCTTGTCGTAGTGCAAAGGTTATGCTTCATATGATAATTCTTGATTAGCAACCGGTTGCAACTGATACCCACTGCACATTTATATAGATAAAAGAGCATTCCAATATGAATTGGATGGATTATTGAGATAAGAGTTTACAACTGAAACTTTAAAGAAAGATAATAAACCAAAAATTTAGAGCAGAAATGGAATTTCAACAAAATCAAAAAGTTCATAGCACTATAACTGTTACAGAGGGAAGGAGTTAATTACGGGAAGAAAATTGGGTACGTTAACAAAAAAAAAACCGAATGTAAAATTTTTAAGGAAACCTCATAAAATTTTTTCATGTATAAATGATTGAACTTAATTTTTTATCAGTTCAGTGAAATATTCAGATTTAAAAAGGATATTGAGTTGAGTATTAAAATACTTTTCGCTATACTGTCACAATTCCTTAATCGGATTGAAAAAAGAACTTAAAATTTATATTTTTTACCAATAATATAACACATAATTGCTTTAGTAATATTTATAAAATATAATTAAATCTTTTAAAATATATTAAATATTTGGGCAATACAACTTCTTCTGATACGCAAAGAAATTGGGTTAGTTTTTAATCAAATCATTAGCGATGAAAAATGGATATATATGAGCATATTTAAAGCAAGCGAAAATGGTCAAAGACTAGTTGCTCTTCAAAAATAACTTCAAAGCATGGATTGATGACAGATAGGGTTACGTTAAATGTTTTGTGGGATTGGAAGCGAAATGACTTTTATGAGCTACAGTCTGGTTCAATTTTTAATTTAGTCCTCTACTTTTTACAACTCAACCCCTTGTTTGAAACAATCAGAGAAAGCGAATAGAATTGGCCAACAGAAAAGGAATTGTGTTCTTTCATGATAATGGCAAGCTACACTCATATTTTTGATGGGTTGAAAGAAGTTAACAGAACTTGATTGGGACGAATTGGTGCATCTAAATTATAGTCCGGATCTTAAACGTTTTAACTACGACTTCTTTTGGTAGCTGCAATGCTCTTAATGGTAAAAGTTGGCAAATTGTGGAGTTGCTTAAAATAATTTGGTCAAGTTGATGGGGATAAACCACGGAAGCTCTATATCGATGGAATTATAAAGCTACCATAAAAATGGCCACAGGTGATAAATAAAAATGGTGAATATATGTGGTTAGTTGCAGTGACAAGCCATCAGATTACTTTCCATGTACCTAAATTAGCGATTTTTTTTCGTTTTGTTGCCACATTTCTCACAAGAACCTCTAAGATAGAAGAATACAGTTTAATACAGACCGGTCGAATTCAGATAATTTCACAGGTTTTTCGTCTTTACTGATGAATAGTTCGATGGTCAATATATACTTCATTAAAATACATTTTTAATAAAGTACATTTGTTTTTGAAAAGTGTATCAAGAAACCTTGGATAGTTTTTCTATCACCCTATATATAAGTAATGTTTTAAATTAATTATGTACCTCAACAGATTATTCTTTTAATTGCAAATGGAGGGAACGTTTACAAGAATGCAATTACTACGGACTTAAGCTTTATAATGATTTAATTAATTAAAACACAATATTACTTAAACAATTAAATATTTAAACAAATTACAATAATTATTTAACAGACAGTCTCAATGATCACATTTGTGCTGTACTAAGATCAGAAGTTTTTCATGATCTTAGTATTTATTTTATATGAAACTAATCTTAGAACTCACAAATTGTACATTTCAAAGGTCAATTATTAGGTTTATCTAAACCTATTATGAACAACAATTTGCATAATGATACACTGAAACAAAAACAATAATTACTGCATAAATTGTTTTAATAACTCTTTTTAAATCGTTTAAACGCTAAATTAACAATTCCATTTGTCGACGAGCATGGGACGGTCGTATGTGCAGTTCTATTAGAGCGTTGTAAAAATCCTTGATTGCTGTCTTATTGTTAAGTCGTGCTCCATTGTTTAATGGCCGTAATAAGATACAAGTAACGTCGACGGTAGTACCCGTAAGCCTGCGAGCGATCCTTCAATTTAAGACCGACTTCATGCGCCCAGCGCAAAAAGCGATTTTATTGACATACAAAACATAATGATTAATCATATTGCCGTGAACTGACCTCAAAGCTAACAAATATTGTTAATAATAGCAAACAATGTGTAATGTGCAGTTTAGGAAAATTGAAAAATAAATGCAATAAAATTTAATACAAAATTCTATTGTCATATCACGTGCAAATGAAAAGTCTCAACAGCCGCCAATTCTGCGCGATTGAGTGGTTCAGTGGTTCAGTTCAGACGCTGCCCAGGAACTCTCAAAGCAATCGCAAGTGTAAATGGGCTCGAATGCAAAATGTGCATTTGCCGCTATTGTTCTGCAGTTTTTTAATGTTTGAATGCATTTTATTAATATTTACGTATCACTGCAGTTGCTCAAACATTTGTAGTCGTATAGGTAAGGAAACAATCACTTCTTACTACTGTCATTTGCAGATATTGACTGCATTGACAATTCTAGCAACCTAAAAATGAACAAGCAACTGCCAGGCCAAAGCCCAAGAGCAATCAGTCTTGATATCTGTCTGTCTGAGTGTGCAGCAAGGCACAGAAACACTCAGCACGACAAATGAATCATGCTGTGACGGACAGTAAGTACCTTGGATTTTGTCCATTGGTGCGACGCAATAAAACAATAGTGGATTTACTGTTTGAGGCACTAATAACACAAATGCTCTTAATAATAAAATTTAATTATTATATATTAAAAATTTATGATCAGTTTCAAAAATGAATTAGGTTAAAGATCTTTTTTATTGTGAATTTTATCTTTCCAGAAACCATGACAAACACATCTTTTATTTTTATATCTTTGATTTTTGCAAATATTAATTATTGGCACTAAAATCTCATGCAAGCAACAGTACCGCATTTATCCAATTCTGGTCTATAGACTGTAGCTTTAAAAGAAGCATATTGCAATTATATGTAACAAAACTGGTATTCAGGATTCCGTCTGTAAAAAAACTGTTTGAAACGAACAAATGTATTTCGATTATAACGCATAGTAAAGAGATCCTAGACTATGTATAGTATCTGTATAAATCGATTCAATACCATTCAGCTCCATTATTAAAATGACTATCTAACTACCTTAGCACCAAATGGTGTACAAACAAGAATCGGAAGTAGTGATCGTATACTGATCGGCATAAAGCTAGAACCAAATTTCAGCTATAATGTTGTTCCGCACATGAGAGAAATCAACAAGCCGACTTTTAAACCAACTTATGCTTTCGGACTTCGTAGCTTATATCAGCTTACTGATTACCGAGAATCAATCCGAATTAAATTATTCGAAATCAGTAGTCTTAAAATGAACAAGTATAATACTTCTTTTCGTACACGATTAAATCTAAGAAATTCCCTGCAAATCGCCCATGAAAAGCACAAATGGAATATTGAGTTAACTTTTATCTAACTAACTTCAATCAAAAGATAATTATCTTTTGTTAGATTAATTAATCTTAGATTAATTCGATGTTAGATTTTTGGTAGGATTAAAAGTATAGACAATGGACTGAGAAGCAACATATGTGCATTCGAGAGACTTGCTTCTACAGTAATGTCAAATGTAAAGGTTCAATTTGCTTTTAAAAAAAATAATTTGACATCGTAAACTTAAGTAATTATTCTGAACGTTAGAATTGTCATCATAATAAAATGGGCTTAATTAGTTTTGATCATTTTGAAGCTTCGATTATAAGCTTAAATAGTTTTAGACAATGTAACGAATCAATGAAAAATTTAAATAGTATTACAAATTTTCAATAATTTTTAATGTAACTAATATTACTTATGTAAACCTCTTTAGTTCAGTCACACATAAGGATAATACTTAACTATCTACATATATACTCGTTATTTAATAAAAACGTACGCACTAAAAACAGAAAGAAGAAAATTAGAAGCCACCAAATTACCAGCTAATAACACTAAAAAAATTGAAGTCTGAAAAACGTGCAACCAAAGTAAAACACCGACAGCACGAAAAAAATAAATAAAGAATGGCATTAAGAAATAACGACTAAAATAATAAAAACCCAAAGAGCCAAGTAAATAGGAAGTAAAAATAAAGAAAAATAAAAACCCAAGACCCAGTCATAGCACTTTTTACATAGACTATTTCTACATTAAACGTTTTTATATTAAACATTAATACTTTATAGACATTTCTCCTCCACCTTCGCCGTTATAAGATCCGCCACTGTTATTATTGTCCAATTTTTTTTAGTTTTGCTTTTATGCAGCGAAGCATAAGTGAGGTTTAAGCTGTTTTGATAATCGTAAAGCTACATTTGGTCAAGTCTGTTCAACCATTTGAAACACTACAAACACACATATATGTATATATAGCACATCAATATATATACTCACAAAGAAGTGTCTAAGATTTACGTTGGCTTGTACATACAACAAAAAAAAACAAAAACGACATTGACAATGATCGCTGATGCTGCCTGTTTTAGCTGATGAAGTTCAACTCATCTATGCCCAGGCATTCAGCAATAGAGGCAACGTGCAAAACATAAGAAGCAGCAGCAAAAAACGTGAGTACTTCAATAGTTTTGGTTACATTGTAGTGGGCTTATGTATGCACAAGCATGCCACGAGGATCGTAAAAGTGCACAGTAGCAACTTCCACTAATAATAACAAGTAAGCAGCATTTGTTTTTTGTTTTTTATCTCTTTTTTATATACATAAGGTTTTTTTCGTGCTTTGTTCATAGCGCTGCTGCTGCTGCTGCTGCTGCTGCGCAGTTGCAAAACAACACTGCAACTCCAACAAATTCAGTCAGCATCAAAAGGTTCTTATAAGTATGTTCTATCAAAGCAGAAAACTGGTTTCTGACTGAACTTTTTAGTTTTAGTTATTAGTTTTGTGTGTTGTTGTTGTTGGGCACAAGCTTTCGTCTCTAAGTTAACTTTTCTTCTTTATTGTTCTGTTGTTGTTGTTGCTGCTATTGTTGCTGTTGTTGTTGCTGTGCTTGCAGCTGTACTCCACTTTGACAAGCACAGTAAGCTTGCATCAAGCTACGGTAAGGGTACCTTTTATGCACTGCAGCGTTCCCCAAACTTCTTTCTACACTAATGTCAAATGTAAAGGTTCGAAATTATTTATGGGATTTACTGTTAAAAGTGTTGGTTATACCTGCAACCTTTGTTATTTTTTTGCTGTGTTTCTTAACTTTTTTCGTTTATGATTTTACGAGCTGCATTACAACTTTTTACTACGTCTTAACTGAAATCGAGTTCTTTTCTTAAGTCTTTCTATAGTTCACTTTTTGTACTTTGCTGGGAGCAGAGGCTGGCTTAATTGCATTGGCTTTTGCATGGATTTTCAACATCATCCAGTGTATTTGGCTGTTCTATTCTGTTTGTTTTGGTGCTTGTGTGAGCGGGCGTTTTTCTATTTAGTGTAAGTTTAGTGCTTTGCGCAGCACACAGTAGCACTTTTATGACTTGTGCTGCATTGATTGAAAAACTTTTTTTACAGACCCACAATTTTCTTTGTTTGGTTTCAATTAAGCTTGGCTGGGCTCACACAGTAGAGTTGTGTTGAGGCTCCTATTTATCTCTTAACAAATGACATATTATTTGATTGATTTTACTTAACTGCAATTAGTGTTTTATTGTCTTATTTAAACAGAAAAGTGCTTTCGTTTGAGCATTTTTTTCAAGGTTTTAGGACTTACTTGAAGTTTCTAATTAAAATTTTAGTTACTTTTAGTTAATGATGTTTGTTTTTGTTTATGTTTAGTAAAACTAAGTTACTATCTCGAAAACATACTTTCAATGAAAATTTTTATTTTTATTATTAGAAAGTAATTAAAAATTATTTAATGTATGTAATAATATAATGTTTTGTTTTAAAAATACTTTATTTTTTGGAAGAATGTGTTAAAATAATTAACTGCAGCATAAAATATGCAGACCCAAACACAGGGATCTATTAAATCCTTAACTTTTCTAGTGTTTTAAAGGACTATTTTAGAATGTAAAAGAAGTGTTTTTGCTATTTTTGAAGGTAAGTAACAATAAATCGGAGAATAAACTAAAATTTACATGAGTGTAATGTATTAATTTATTAATTTATTTTTATTCGATGTGAAGTTGTGAAGACGTGTTAGATAACACTTGCTCTCTCTCAAGGTGGAAGCTATGTCCAAATATTAGCTAATATATATATAGTGAAATTCCTTAGTGTTGGATGGGTGTGTTATAGATGTATTATTATATATTATTATATATAACATCGTATTATAGAGATGTTAAGAGATGTTAGAGATGTTAACATCTGTTAAGAGCTTCATATTGTTCAACCCTAACGTTAACAATCTCTAGACACCATTGCGGATAAGTGTACATGAAAAACTAAGCTACAAAACTATAGTTATTATTTATAATTATTTATAAAATCTAAAATTATACAACAAAGTTCTCATAATAATTTTATTGTGTGGAGAAAAATGTTTAAAGGTTTGATAAAGTTAACATATAGCTGTAGAAATGAAATGGTTAAAAAGTATTATTGGAAACACTTGGCACAAGAGTGTAAGAAATGATTGCGAAAGGGGGTGAAAGGTGAACGAAGGTAAAAACAGTCAATTCAAAAATCAATTGTTTTCACTATAAGTGATTAGGTACCCTAGAATAGCAGCTGAGATAGCGAGAGAAAGATATAAAAAGAATAGCGCAGATATGTTAACAATGGGAAGACTCTGTTAGATGACAATGAAATTAGTTTATTATAGAGGATGTAGAAATAATGTTAATGTTTTTTCATAGAACACGGAAGTTATCATATTTTTTTGATACTTCGGATATATAATTGAAGGTATTTTACTGATCAGATG
>NC_051846.1:221965973-221974149 GCF_002237135.1 Teleopsis dalmanni | reverse complement strand
ACCAAAAAAAAAAAAAAAAAAAAATCCCTTTCCAAAAAGCTCAAAGCGTAATGAAAATTTTGCAATTGCTCGAACTGTTAAAGATACGGTCACAAAACATGTCATTAACGTATGTGTAGTACACGGACGTAGTACACGGACGTAGTACAACACTGGTAGTAAATGTACGTTGTACAACACGGGACAAGAGAAGAGCAGCTGGGAGAAAAAGGGCGGCAAGATAAGCGTTTGGTGTAAGATTAACAATTATTTATTATTAATTAGTGTATTTATTTATGTGTAACTAGCGAAGTTACTACATTGGCG
Organism: Teleopsis dalmanni; assembly: GCF_002237135.1. Taxonomy (NCBI): domain Eukaryota; kingdom Metazoa; phylum Arthropoda; class Insecta; order Diptera; family Diopsidae; genus Teleopsis; species Teleopsis dalmanni. The sequence continues at coordinate 221,973,843 of NC_051846.1, read as the reverse complement.
ACGAGGATAAAACTAACATGAATGCGGAACAGTTTAATTTGTTGTTGCAAGCTGTGCAAAAATCAAATAACGCTTTGCTTGAGGAGCTTCGTTTGTCGCGGACACTACAACAAATTGATACGCCTTCTTCAACTACAGAAGCAGTTTCGTCAACATTTAGGAATCTATCTGACTCAATGCTAGAGTTTTGCAATGATCCTGAAAATAAAGTCACATTTGAATCATGGTACAAGCGTTATAAATCAGTTTTCGCTATAGAAGCAGCACATCTCACTGAGCCAATTACGGTTCGATTGCTCACTAGCAAATTAAAAAATTTGGATTTCGAGCAATATGCAAACTCAATCTTACCAAAGGAACCCCATGAGCTTACACTCATGCAAACGGTTGCCAAACTCTCGTCTATTTTCGGATATCGCCAATCAAAATTTTCTCAGCGCCAAAAATGTTTTACAATTTCAAAACAGGATTATGAAGACTTTGCTCAGTATGCTGCTCGCGTCAACAAACATTGTGAAAAATTTGACATCGTTAATTGCACTCCCGATGAGTTTAAAGTACAAATATTTGTCAATGGCTTGAAGAGTTCACATGATTCGTTAATACTCGAGAAACTCCTTGCAAGACTCGACAATGAATCAACACAAAAACATCCACGCAAAAGGATGCCTTCATGCACTTAACACTTCAAGATTAAGAATAACTTGGCATCATTGCCTAAATTAGTGAAAAAATGACAAGAAAAAAAATTTTAAACAAATTTGTGATTGATAGATACATGTAAATACAAAATGTCCGCAGATAATTGTATGAAAAAGTTTTTTTATATAAATATATATGAATAACATAAAAAAGTTATTGGTGAATATTATATATGAATTTATATAAATGCACACATTTTTTATGTGTTATTCATGATAATGGACAAAAATAGTGAAAGCTCTTTAGAAATCAATAAATTCTTTTATGTAATTTTCAAACTTCTAGCGGCCATGTTATGCAGAGTGTCTCCGGCTCGATAAAATGCACTCTTTCGGTTTTTGCCGAATATGCATGTTATGCAGAGTGTCACATCAGTATTGCCAATTTCGTATTTTTACAATGTTTTGATTCTTTTTGGTTGTGCCTTTTAAAAGAAAACTTAGATATGCTCACTTTCAATTTGACACCAAAAATAACTAAGAGTACTTACGCCTTTCAGAAAGTGTAATAATTTGAGATTTGGCACAACAACCAGGCAGTCACTGATCTAGAGATTTTGACAGTGGCTTTTTAACACCTGGCAAGCAATAATTTTTGACTTCGTTTTTGACTTGTATTATTCTTTTGTGCATAAAATAAAATTTTTACAAATACAAATACAAATAAATACAAATTTTTGTGTGTGTTAAATTAATTGTATTTGCTTTTTCATACAGTAATAATTTTTTTAATAGCGATTTATAAAATAAAGCTTTGTTGCTTACTGCCATTTTTTCTCCAAAACGTATTAGAATTGTAGTAATTTGGTCCTAAAAGGTGCACATTTTGAAATTTATTACTAAACAACAATCTTTTGCCTGGAGCACAAATACGCTGGCTCACATGCCGGAGTTTGGACGGCCATATTGTGTTTTCTCTCATTCTGAAATTTAAAATTTGCATTGAAAACAACAAGAATTGTACTCATGCAATGCCTGAGGCACTCTGCATAACATGGCCCTAGGTAATACTAAATGAACAGTATTTAACACTGTTCTATTTTTCTTGCAATTGTCTTACAACCTTTTGCTTTTATTATATGTTTTTGTTTTATTGATGTATTCCATTTTTTAATGAACAAAAAACAGAAATTATAAATTCCTTAAATAATTTAACTGTCAGTAATCTTCATAAACTTTCTTTAAAAAAAATACTTTTTTAAAGTATTTAAATTTATTAATCAACACTCGCAATAGTTATAGATAATAAACAAACTTCTCTGGCGTCTGACTGAAATTTTCTATTTTCTTCCACTAATCATTCACAATAGATCAGTTTTAAGATTTGGTACCATTGTAATGCGAGTGGCTTATTCGTTAAGCAGTTTCAGAAAGATGGTGGTAATTTTGCGAATCATGTTTTTGTGTTCTATTGGATTCATGTCAAAAGAATATACCTCATTATGATTATAGTTATCGTGTATTTAAGTCAAGAGGGACAATGATACAATAATATCCATTAGGTTCTTTCGACAGATTTAAATATGGCAAAGAACAAGATGTTCGCTTAAAGTAGCTAATTTGTACGCAAAAGGACATTAAAGAAATATCATTAAAGAAATAAGCGATTAGCTGTAAACCTTTATTGGAATTTTCAACGAACATTTTAATCATATGTCAAAAGTTTGGAAACAAAAATTCAAACAAAATTAAAAAATTTAATAATCTTTTAAATTTTGGAAATGAAATATTTTTAAAATATGCAAAATTGTGGAAAATAAATATTTTAAAAACATATATACACATAAATATATATAAAAATTTATGCGGGTACATGAAGAAAGTATAATTGAAAAGGTCTTTAAGTTTTTGAACTTATTTGTTGCTGTCAAGACAATACTTATTAAGGCATAAATAGAGTGAACTGTTATTAATTTTGTTGTAAAAGATAAAGTTTGCTGTATTCTGAACATTGCTCTAAATAAATTATTCATTTTAATTTTTAATTTTAGTTTAATTATTTATTTTTATACAAAATGTAATTTGCTGCAATATGTGTACATATGCAATATTTGCTCTTTGCGAAAACATAACATTTGACTGATTGGAAAAGTGATGGTAATATCTCCTTTAATGCCTATAGTAAGTAACTTGCTGTTTCTTGCTATACTTAAGAGAAAAAAGGAAAAAAGGATAGATTATGTGTAAATTTCCAGCGGTTAAATTAGCAGTCCAAAGAAAGCGGAGAACAATTACGAAAAGCAAAACGTTTTAAGGACGTGTGCGAGTTAGGCTAAGTTGATGCTAAACCAAATAGGAGATTTTTTGGGATTTTTTGCACTGCACACATTTAGCCATTTATCAACACGTATCGACACATCACTATGTTATCGGCACAACTTAGAATTTCTCTCATTTAGAACGCAACTTAGCGTAACTCGCACACGACTTAAATACTTTACAGTCGGAAAATAAAATTGCTCCATCACTTTTTCAGCGTTTTATCGCTAAAATAAATTGTCGCACCTGACGACATGATGAACTATATAGACGATGTACAATTTGGTAGTGTAACAATGAACAAATTGTACGAAGAGTTGGCGCGTATCTTAAACGGTTTATATAGGTATTGCAAATGTTGCCCTTAACCCACAAAAGTGTGAATTTTTGAAAACTACGGTTAAACAAATTAGTGAGTGGACAGGAGCGACATTGAAATAGAAGACCGTGCTCGGCAACGAATGGTCGGTTTAAGAATTACATGATTTTGAAACGGCATCTCTATCGATAAAGTATAAGTTAGTAGCGACAATTGGTTTTTCGAAATATAGCTTCATGATGATTCTATCAAGCCAACAGTCAAAAAATGGCGATCCAGAAGTAAGCAAAGATTTTATTATCCACTATGGCAAACTGTACAGAAATATGAAAGGTAAAAATCTTTTGGTGGTTCCAAAAGGGCTACGGTGGCAAATTGTTTACAGCGCACTCGATAAAACCGGTCATATTGGTTTAGAAAAAACAATTGAACGAATAAGCAAACACATGTGGTTTTCTCGTATATGCAACTTTATAAAATTATATTTCAAATCTTGAATTGATTGAACGTATAATAAGGTTTCAGGAGGTAAAAACGAAGGTGAACTTCACAGTAGCGATATTAAACTAATACCGTTTCGAACTGCACACATCGATCACTTTAATCCCTTTCCAAAAAGCTCAAAGCGTAATGAAAATTTTGCAATTGCTCGAACTGTTAAAGATACGGTCACAAAACATGTCATTAACGTATGTGTAGTACACGGACGTAGTACACGGACGTAGTACAACACTGGTAGTAAATGTACGTTGTACAACACGGGACAAGAGAAGAGCAGCTGGGAGAAAAAGGGCGGCAAGATAAGCGTTTGGTGTAAGATTAACAATTATTTATTATTAATTAGTGTATTTATTTATGTGTAACTAGCGAAGTTACTACATTGGCGACGAGGATAAAACTAACATGAATGCGGAACAGTTTAATTTGTTGTTGCAAGCTGTGCAAAAATCAAATAACGCTTTGCTTGAGGAGCTTCGTTTGTCGCGGACACTACAACAAATTGATACGCCTTCTTCAACTACAGAAGCAGTTTCGTCAACATTTAGGAATCTATCTGACTCAATGCTAGAGTTTTGCAATGATCCTGAAAATAAAGTCACATTTGAATCATGGTACAAGCGTTATAAATCAGTTTTCGCTATAGAAGCAGCACATCTCACTGAGCCAATTACGGTTCGATTGCTCACGAGCAAATTAAAAAATTTGGATTTCGAGCAATATGCAAACTCAATCTTACCAAAGGAACCCCATGAGCTTACACTCATGCAAACGGTTGCCAAACTCTCGTCTATTTTCGGATATCGCCAATCAAAATTTTCTCAGCGCCAAAAATGTTTTACAATTTCAAAACAGGATTATGAAGACTTTGCTCAGTATGCTGCTCGCGTCAACAAACATTGTGAAAAATTTGACATCGTTAATTGCACTCCCGATGAGTTTAAAGTACAAATATTTGTCAATGGCTTGAAGAGTTCACATGATTCGTTAATACTCGAGAAACTCCTTGCAAGACTCGACAATGAATCAACACAAAAACATCCACGCAAAAGGATGCCTTCATGCACTTAACACTTCAAGACCTCACTAATGAAGCTGAACGTATAATCTGTCTGAAGCAAGACAAATATACTGTCGTCCAGCCATCTTCAAGTTCAAAAGTTTTTGCAATTCACCATCGATATCAACGCAAAAATGAATCAATACTATAAAATTCTTCAACAAAAGACGAAACTTCGAAACCACCAACGCCATGTTGGTGTTGTGGAGGTCTTCATTGGTTTAAAGATTGCCCATTTAAAGGCAAAGAATGTTCAGCATGTAACACTATTGGCCACAAAAATGGTTACTGCAATAAGAAGCCAAGCAAGTTGCGACGCAGAAAATATCAGCCTGACACATCATGTGTAAAGAAAATTGACGAAACTAACAGAACGCAGCAGCATCGTAGGTATGTCAGACCAAATCTCAATGTATCTACAATTAAACTCCAACTTGATACCGGGTCGGACATAACAATTATTTCCAAATCGAACTGGACCAAACTTGGTCAGCCAATCCTACAAACTACTAATAAAAAAGCTGGCGATGCTTCTGGAAATGTAATTCCTCTTCTAAGCAGCTTTGCTTGTGTTGAGAACCTAAATGGAAGAGAGGAATATGTTGTGTGTTATGTCACACCACTTAAGTTGAACGTGTTTGGAATTGATTGGATAACGACATTTGACTTATGGTCAGTGCCTATCAGTTCCTTTTGCAAAGCAATCCAACTAACTAGTAGCGATAAATTAAACGATGAAATAAAGGCTAGATTTCCGTCTTTCTTTTCTAATGACCTTGGCTGCTGTATGAAGACCCAAGCGACTCTGAGGCTAAAAGAAGGAGCGCGACCTGTTTATCGTAACGCTCGACCAGGTCCATATGCAGCAGCTCCCATAGTTTCGGCAGAACTTGAACGTCTTCAATATCTTGGAGTAATTTCACCAATTGAATACTCACAGTCAGCGGCGCCAATCGTAGTTGTAAGAAAGAAGAATGGAAAAATTCGTATATGTGCCGATTATTCTACAGGTCTAAATGACGGTCTAGAGCCAAATAAATATCCTCTTCCAGCGCCTGACCAAACATTCTCCAAACTCGCTAATAAGAAAATCTTTAGCACAATTGACCTATCAGATGCATTTTTCTAGATTCCATTGGACCAAGAATCTCAAAAACTGATGGCTGTCAATATTCACCTCGGCTTATTTAAAGTACTTAGACTGCAGCAAGGTGTTAAAATAGCCCCTGGCATTTTTTAACAGATTGTTGACACAATGCTTAGCGGAACCAATACCATTGGGTTTATTGATGATATGATCTGTTCGGGAATTAATGAAGAAGACCACAAAATTCAACTGTTTAAAACCTTAAAGCGTATTCAGGATTATGGAGTCAAACTTTGGTCCGAGAAATGTAAGTTTGGAGAAACATCTGTCGAGTTCTGCTGACACACGGTAGATCAATATGGTATCAGACCACATCCTGGGAAACTTCGATCAATCCAAGGAAATCCATTAAAAGTATGAAAAGCCTTCGCGGTCCTTTAGATGAACTTTTAAAAAAAGATAAAAAGTTTGAGTGGAAACAACACCATAATGAAGCATTCAACAAGATTAAAAATGTATTAGCTTCTGATCTATGTCTCACGCACTTCGATCCAGCAAAGAAAATAATTTTAACTACTGATGCTTCAGAATACGGTATGGGTGCAGTTCTCATGCATCAATTTAATGACGGAACGCTTCACCCAATTATGCACTACTCAGCTACATTCAATGCAGCAGAGCGGAAGTATCCTCAAATGTACAAGGAGGCTCGAGCTCTCGTGTTTGGATTAAAAAAATGTCACTATTACATTTCTGGTCGTCGCTTTACCATTCATATCGACCACAAGCCACTTCTTGCTATATTCAACCCGAAAAATGGCATCCCGTTATTTACAGCGGCTCGCCTGCAACGTTATGCAACCACTATTCTGTCATACGACTTCTCTATTGAATACATAAATACTGACAGCTTTGGATATGCCGATATTATTTCTCGACTAATCGCAAACCATGTAAAACCTGATGAAGATACCGTCATAGCATATAATCAATTAGAAGAAGACGAGGACCTGAAAATCAATTGTTTTGTGGTAGAAACAGCCACCAAACTTCAAATCACTCTCACTAATATTCAAACAGCAACTAAAGCCTGCCATACTCTCACGTGCTACATATTTAAGAAATTAATTGTTATATTATTTATTGCTTATGCTGATGAAACACTTCCACTTCCGCCGTCACGTTCTACATCCAAAATTACTGCTGGCCTCAAAAGAAAAAACAAATCACAGATAATGAAGTAGCGGCATTTTTCCAGCATCGACATCATCTTACGATCCAACAACAGTGTATTTTCTTTGGTGAGAGAATTGTTATTCCCAAAATTTACCACCAGCAAGTCCTTGAAGATGTCCATAATGGACATCCAGCTGAGTGTCGTATGAAACTTCTTGCTGCTACCAAAGTTTTTTGGCCAAACATTAATCTTGATATCGAACATGTGGTCAAAACTTGTGACACATGCGCTACAGCCTTAAAAAGTCTAATGAAATGTACTCCTCAACAGTGGAAAATTCCTTCTGCACCATGGAACGAATTCATATTGATTACGCTGGTCCAATCCAATCGCTGGCAATTACTTCCTTGTTATCATAGACGTTTATAGCAAATGGCCAGAAATATTCAAAACTTCAATTACTACTGCAGCTGAAACTATTGAGTTCATTGAGAAAGCTTTTGCGCAACACGGCCTTTGCGACACGATTGTTAATGATAATGCTCCGCAATTCATCTCGCACGAATTCAAAAATTTTTGTGACTTCCAAGGAATTAATCACATATCTACAGTTCCATACAGTCCATAATCAAATGGCTAAGCAGAACGGTTCGTTGACCTACTCAAATCACGACTTAAAAAGGCAAAGGGAAGTATCGACAGGAAGCTCAACGAATTCCTCACTTGTTATCGATACACACCATCCTACAATCTCGGTATGAAATCACCA
>NC_051846.1:221960823-221965873 GCF_002237135.1 Teleopsis dalmanni | reverse complement strand
AGATTCAGCAGTTTAAAAGAACTAAAATTGCAAATTAAAAGCAATAACAGCATTCACGAAGCAACGCGTTGGATATATGTTTGCGCTATTTTACATAATATTACAATACAAAAAAATTGTAGTGATGAGTTTTCATATTTTTTTGTAAATCTTACATATATTTTATATTTCTATATTACATTAATTTAATTTTTAAAACTTACAACTAAAACTATATATATTTTTATGTAAATCCTATATATATTTTATATTTCTATATTACATAAATTTAATATTTAAAACTAATAAATAAAACTATTATTTAAAACTATATATATACAACGAAAATTTAAAATGAAATCATATAAAAATATAATTTTTCTGAATATTGAAATATTTGTTGTTGTTATTTTAATCAATATCCAACGTTACTTTTACAATTTCTGATTTTTGTATTTCAAATCAATTTCGTATTTTTTGAGTTCAAACTCAAGTTTTAATTTTTCCAGCTCCAATTCCTTGTGAGCTTCTAATTCCATTTTTTTTATTTGCAGAGCTTGTGCTCTGTCTAATTCGGCGTTTTCCTTCATAATTTTTAGTTTCTGTTCCTCCATTTCGATTCTGCGTTGTTGTAGTGCAATAATCGAGGATGTAGAATCGCGTTGTGCGTAAATAGATCTTTTTCGGTTCATTCCGCGCATTCTAGATGATGTTGATGGAGTTGGAGAATCTTTCACTGCACCGGCCGAATCGGTTTCATTTCGGACATTTCTGGGCATAGCAATGGCTTCTACTTCTACTTCTGGTGGGTTTAAAAGACACTCCACAGAAACATCAGATTCCACAATGTTGACGTTCACATTGCTACGTCTGCCAAAAATGTCATACAGCTAATCGAATTTTGGGCATATCTTTAACACGTGTTCTGCAAATGTTATCATAATTATTTAAGCACATTTTAAGAATGCATTAAACTTATTGCCTGTGACACTTCTCTCCCCCATATCTGCTGTAAGACCAGCGCCAGTGCTCTTCTTCCACTCCATAGTGGAAATGAAACCTGTCTTTAGGTACCGCATTTTGTTTTTTAAAACAAGAAAATTAAGGCCACTGAAACTATTACTTTTGGCCATTATTTTTAAGTAAAATAATTGCGCAGTTGGTTTCTATATTGTAAACACAAATAAGAACATTACTTTATCGTACTAACTACTACAATATTACACTTACCTCAAAACTTTCTTGTGCATCTGTTACTGCATCAACTACCAAATGCAATAATTCCTGCATTTCCACATCTCCCCACTTAAACGCTTCAGAGTAACGCATGCGTTTGGATGCTGGTGCTTTATCCTAAAAAAACAATTAATGCATTTAATATTTGAATGGGAATATTATAACATACTTTGAACTACTTACTTGACTTTCCATTTTATTTGTTTTTATATTTATTATCACTTTATAAGAAATTTTTTAAATTTGATATGATATTACAAAATACTTGTGTTTGCAAAATTGTTTACACACAATTCAAACAGCTGTGAGAGACAGCTAACAAATTTCTATACAAAAGTTCATTTTAAGTTATTATTACGACACTTGGTACTGGTAGCACTATTAATCAAATTTGTACTAATCTGAGAATAACCGAAATAGTTGATTCTCTGCTTAGTTTCATTTTTGTGTGCAAATTTTTGTTGTAATCAACTACTAAGCAACGAATCAGTTGCCTGAATACCCCTATTGAATTTAGCGTGAATAAAATTATTTATATAATTTCAAACTTGTAGATCACTAGTGAATACTAAGTGAGCACTGTTTTAGATTTCTTGCAATTTTCTTATAACTTTTTGCTTTTATTTTAATGATTGTGTTTAAGATTCATTCATGTATTGTATTTTTTAATGAACACAGAAATTAAAAAATTCCTTAAAAAATTCTTAACTTATCCATAATTACTAACCTGAGAGTCATTTTCACAAATTTTATTAAAAAAATTATTTTTTCAAAACATTTAAATTTACTCATGAACACTCGCAACGGTTGTAAATAATCAACATTTCCTTCTAAAAATCATTCACAATAGATCAGTTTTAGGATTTGGCACCATTGTAGTGCGACAGCCTTATTGGTTATGTATTTTCAAAAAAGTGGACTTATTTTTGCAAATTTTGTTTTTGATTTGCATGTTAATTTTTAAGCGACACGGAGCATTCATGTTGTGGATGCACCTTCAATAGGGTGTCATCAGAGTCAGGTCGACCGGCAGAAAATGGAGAGCGCGCATGTAAGAGAGGCGCAGGAGATAAACCGGTCGATTCTGACGAGGTTTTTCGAACAACGTGTGCGGTTGAGGGAGATCTTGAAAGAACCTCGTGGTAGCAGTAGCAGTTGGGAATAAGCGATTGAAGCGAACAGTAAAAAACGAGAAATAAAAAGACCGTGAATAATTCCTTCTAAAGTAGAAGTTTTACAGTAGAAGTTTTTAATATATTTAATACAATTATAATACGAATTAAATATTGCAATGAAATCTGTAAATATATATATAATCAAGAAGGTGGGGAGTTTGGATTGGCAACCCTATTGAATGATATCTAATAAGTGCGCGCGCTGAAAAGTTTAATGAAAAATTTAAGTTGTATCGTGAGAAACTAATGACAATTGGTTGATTACTGAAAATAAACGTTTGTGTAATTACTACGCGTTGGAATGTTGTGCAAAAATTTGACAATAATATAATTTTATTTATTGAGACTTCAATGGACAAAGTAACGTTGTATTTAACAACAGTAAAAAACCAAATATACACAAAAGTGCTTACGATCAGTGGAACTTAAAATTATATTCAGCGTTAAGTTCGATACAAAATTATAGAAAATATACTAAGTATAAAGCTCTGAGTGGTTCTTGTCTGTGCTGTCGGGTTTGTCTATCAAACCGAATTTTATGCTTTCAAAGAAAACACAAGCAGAATTTAAAAAATTAAAAAATTAACTTTTCAGTTATATCATAATATTAAATAAAACATATATATATAAAATGCCAGTTGAAAGATCGCCACCAGCAGACGCAAAATACGCCACGAGTAAATCGGACCTGTGCACACCGAATAGGCAAGCACAGAGGCAAGAAAAACGTATGCGATCTGAGCTTTCGCCAGACTTATCGCTCGGTGATGTTATGCTGGCTATTCAGCAAATGACGGATAAATTCGAATCGAATATTGCAGGCTTGAGTAACAACTTTGATTCCCAAATAGCTACGCTAGCATCAAAGAGTGACATAGGCGAACTTAAAGAACAGATAGGCAACGTGTCTTTGAAAATGGAAAAATTGAAGAACGAGAACCAAAGGCTGAAACTAGAATTAGAACAATTAAGAAATGATAGAGATGAGGACAGGAGGGAGATTGAAAGACTTGTCGAACAAAGTAAAAGTCGTAATGTACTATTGAAAGGTTTACTAAAAGATAAAGCAAAAAAAAGTGATGTGGAGGCAATTTTCCGAGATAAAATGGCTATGACAAGTATTAAAGTTCGAGACACAAAAGTAATATTTGAAAAGAAAAATAAAGTGAGTGTAATTGCAGAATTGGAAACATCAGAAATGGCAAAAGATGTCTTAAAGAATGGTAAAAAACTGCATGGCACTCCGATTTATATTGAAAAGGACTTGAGCTTGACTAGACAGGAAAATAAATCAGCTTTATTACAGCTGAAAAGAGATCTTGAAGCCAACAGAAAGACTCACAAAATTTATGTTAAAAATGACAGTATAAATATATCAGGAAAATGGATGCACTTTGATAAAAACAAGAAACTAAAGTGCAAAGATGGTGACGCTGTTGAACAATTAAAGCAATTGTATGGTGAGATTGAAGTGGAAGAAGTGTTCGAGAAAAACAAGCTTTTTAAAAAAATAAATCAGCCAAAAAACTGTTAGTACAAAAGGAAATCGTTAAAGATGCCAAACAAAAAATTGAAAAAAATGCAAATGCCGCCAGATCAGACACTAAATTAGCATATAAATTTAAAATATTATCGTATAATGTAGCTGGTTTAGCAAATAAGTATAAGTTTATAGAATTTATGAAGTATGTTAAAAAATTCGATATATTTGTATTATTTGAAACATTTTTAGTAAGTAAGACAGATTATATTGAAAACACATTTATAGAATACAATCTTCATTGGGTGCCTGCAACAAGAACAACAAATAGAGGTCGAGCCAGTGGAGGAAAATTGTATGGTGTACGAAAGCAATTGCAATTTTGCGGTACTGTGGTGTTCAAGCACATTATGAACTCAACAATAATCGAGATAACCACTAATAATCAAAAGTTGTGTTTAATCCCAGTTTACCTAAATTGCAATAACTGGCTAAATGATATCAACAACTTATGTGAAATATTAGTGGAAGCTCAGAACGAAAATGTCATGATAATAGGTGACTTCAATGCACGAATAGGCAAAGAACAATGTCTGGAATTCCGCCCAAATATGCAGTGGGCTGAATTATTGGGCCACAGAGTAGCAATGGATACAATTGTAGATAGAAATGGCAAACAATTACTAGAAATTTGCAATTCATTTGGTGTCACCGTGTTAAATGGCCGCACTAAAGGCGACAGAGAGGGTACATTTACGTTTATCAGAGGTGTAGCAAGGTCAACGATAGATTATTGTTTTGTGAAAGGAGTATGGTTATTAATAACTGAAGAGTTTCAAATACGTGACATGATATACTCGGATCATCAGCCACTGGAAATTATGGTAAATCTAGATGCCTCTAATTCAAATGAAAATAAAATGCAGTTGCTACCGAAACTGATATGGAAAGATAAATATAAAGATCTGTACCAAGAAAAGCTTGAAGAATCCCTTAATGCATGCGAAGGTAGTACATTTGCGTCGAAGGAAGGAGATGACATTCTTCAATATTGTGTAAAACAAGCAGCAAAATCGTTTCAGGGTAATTCGGCGGGTATAAATAGTGTTAAGTTATTGTAAAATAAAACAGTTTGCAAAGCTTTTAAGATTTTAACCTAGTTTATTTATTATATTGATAG
>NC_051846.1:221949944-221960723 GCF_002237135.1 Teleopsis dalmanni | reverse complement strand
TTCGGATCGCTACGCTATACATATTTTGTAGTTGTAGGTATGGCGCCCAGGTGCCATCTAAGATTCTCGATGGATGGCGAAAATCATGTACTTACTAAAAATGTATATTTTAAGAGATGAATTTACATATAACTCGGATGATTTGTACGAGATATATACATTTTTATGGTGAGCATATGTGTGAAAATTTTAACCGACAATAGGTTAGGTTATGTTCGGAAGGCACGTGCTGACAGTTGTCAGCACTTCTACTCGGAGACATATATTGCCCATTGGGATGCCATCAAAAAATTGTACCAGGAGCTGCGAGTTGCTAACCTTTGTTATCCTTGTTAAACCATTTGGTTTTCCAGATGATGTTGAGGAGATCCGATAAGTTAGCTTTCGTTATCTCTTCCAAGCCAGTAAAATAAGGATCCCCAAGGAGTTAAAGTAGCCTTGTTTGAAGTCCTTGACAGAGACGCAGGAAGTGGTTGATAGATTTCACCTCCTCTTCATCTTAGCAACTCCTGCATAATCCACTTGTTGGAACTCGCCACCGTTGGAGCATCGGCGCAATGACTTTTCGTTTTATTTTTGTCCAACTTAGGCCATACAATTCTAGCGACCTTACAGTCTTCGCGATTAGTTTATAAATTGTTAGTCATTGTATTGATTTCCTCTATTATCCTATACAGTTTACATATCGGTGTATGTATTGAGAGGTCGGCCTCTCCAGTATGCAGTTCAGAACCTCTTCTGGCCATCTCATCTGCTAGTTCATTCTCTTCAATATTGCTATGTCCAAGTATTCGAAATGTACTATGTCCAGCAAAGAGAGACCTTATGAGGTTTGATGCTCATCAGTGAATGGCGACAATTTAATACTATCTTGGAATTTAGATTCAATTGCTTTCAGTGCGGCCTATCTACAAATATCGAATTGTACTTTGTTGTCTAATGTCGACCTCTTTTTCGATAGCATATATCTCGTTGTGAAGGACGCTGTAAGTAGCAGGGATTCGGTAGCACTGTCTTATCTGCATATCTTTCGAGAAGATACCTGCTCACGTACCGCCTTCCATCGTTGAACCATCTGCGTAGATAGTAACTGTAGAGTTACCGGTCACATCACCATACATTTCTTTCAAATTTCGCCTCTCCCCTTTTAGCTGTTGCTCCAGCGAATAATAACCGCTTTGTGTGCGGAGTACCAGGTAGCACATTTATGCGTTGCAAGTGTGTTCGATTGTGTTTGATCACTGCATAAACATGTATGTTTCCAAGTACAAACTCTTTTGTTTGAAAAAAGTTGGTTTGATGTTATAAGATATACATATGTATGTGAAAAGTTTTATTTATTCCATATTGATATAATATTAAACTTATATATAAATTATTAATTTAATTTGTTTAATATGTTATTTTGTTAATGAATTATTAATATAATATTGCAAATATATTGTTGGCTAATATAATACGGTTATTATTTAAAACATCTCATATATTTTAATTTAAGTGGTACATGTAAAAACAACATTAAAGAAGGACCGCACACCCTTCCAGATAGGGCACGCGTCGTCACTGCTTTGTATACATATAATTCTATAAATGCATATTAAGGTGCATATAAAATAGCATTAAATGGTTAACGTTCAGTGTTGTGAATGTGCCTATGCAGCACATTCCCATCATTGACTTAAGCCATATCCAAGCAGCCAGACTGCTTCAATATGAAACCTCACTAATGTGAAATAATAAAACATAAACATGCTCCTCTGCTGTGTTAGTGCTTGCCGGCGTACTAACACAATTATGTATTTGCTAGTTTTAAGGTAAAGTAAGCAAAACAATTTAATAAAGAATTATACCTGAACATAAGCGATCGCATTTTCTTTTGAATGATTTGTAATGTTATTATAACTATATAAATATTTCGAATATGGTTAATGCCATTATGAAACCAAATTGTTCAAAATATTTATTAAGTGCTTAGAATCCGCAGGCGGTAACGCCACTGGTTTTCAGTTTCACTTACAGCTCAAATTAACCACCGAATAAAGAGACCAATTCCTCAAATTTCACACCAAAAATAATTTAATAAAAGTACTTTGTAAAAGAAATACTTTATTTTGGAAGAAATACTTTATTTTAGCAAAAGTGTCCAGGAGCGCAACCAGTCGTATACGCTCAAGTCCGCTGTTCCGCAGTTCAGCTGACAGTATCGAAGTGGAGATTAAAAATTAATATCTACAGCAACAAAAAAAAAAGTTAAAAATAACCGACAAAATACTTAAAAGGAAATATTATTTCGGGTCTACATCAATATAAGTGTCCGAGAATGTGATCAGAGGCAAGTTTGACTGAAACATGGGATGCGCTTATGAATTACGCTCTTTACAGCTAATCTCCCACCAACAACCCAAAATTGCCTTCGTACATGTAGCTTGTGTTCCTCCATGTAATGTACGATGGTGAGCTTGAATAAATGGATGTAAATGGATGATGCTTCGGTAAGATCATTGAGCACCTTTCGTTTACAGGAATGTTTGCATTTTGTAGGCGGCCACTAAGGTGCATGGTGCCTTCAAAATTAATTACAGGATTCAATTAGATAAGTTTACTTGATTTGCTGATTGGCTTCTTATTCAGTAAAGCAATGTATTCATTAGAAAATTCAGTTTTTTGTACAATTGCAACCAATTTTTTGAGTGCGGCATACCGTTCAGGCTAAGTGCAGAAATTCTCGGATTTATGTGGTTTTCGTTGACATGCATCAGTAAAATGGAGACATAGACCCACTACTCCAAGCAGTTTGTCAAGACTAGCGTATCTTTCAAAAATGTTCCATATATCTGCTGGTAATTGGGTAGCTAAGACGTTGACTTCTTTTTTCTCAGACAAATATTCCGCAGCCTGCTTGATATTATATTGCGGCCTCAAGTGTTCATCTAAACGAATTCAGGATGGTCCGTACCACCACGTGATATTCTTCTTTAAGTGTATAACTGTACTTCCTCGTGAAGCGCAGTCTACTGGATTATCATTTGATGCAATGTACCTCCAGTCGCCAATTGTAGTCATTGATTGGATTTGCGACACCCTGTTCGCCACAAATTGTTTCAACTTACCAGGATCAGTTCGAATCCACCAAAGTGTTGTGGTGTTTTCGGTCCAACAAATACACTGTGACGGCAGATGATTGAGTGTTTCTTTAACCTTGCATAAGAGTTTTGCAGCCAACAAAGCTGCGCATAATTCCAACCGTTGTAAAAAATTTTCTTTTAATGGAGCCACTTTAGTTTTACTGATGAGCAGGATGACAAACGCACTTGAGTTGAAGGTTGTTTTCACATAGACAGCAGCAGCATATGCTCGGTTTGATGCATCGCCAAAAGCGTGCAATTCTATTGTACAATTTGAATTTGTTTTTATCCAACGAGGTATTTGAAGATGAGGTAAATGTGCCTATTGTTGCAGTGCGTAACCGGAACGTTGTTGGCACCTTTTCAAGGTAAGTACGCCATATGATACGCTGTAAACTGCGTCTTTGGTATGAACGAGAATTTGACAGTACATTTTCTAAATATCACCTGTAAACACTACTGGGTACATTCGTCATTGCAGTGTGATATTCGACAAATCATTCTGCAGCTTCGGTCCTATATGGAGGCAAATATTAAGCGATATCCCACTAGCACATTTTTTTGGTGCATTAAAAACGACGCGTAGTTTCGTGGTAGAACTTGCTGCCTTATAGACTCGATTCATGCATGGTATTCATGCATAAAGTCATGATACAGTTTATTCAATGCCGGATTTCGAGAGAGCCGTCGTTGTGTGCTGTCTAGTAATGCCAGCGCATCGTTCTCACTAGACTTAAGTTTTTGTAAATCCGCATTCTTCTTCAGCGGAAGTCTGACAACATATCGACCAGTGTCGTTGCGTACTTTCAAAAAAGTTTTCACAAAATATTTCATTATTTGTCAACGCAATATGATTTGTCACTTCTTCTAATTCCCAAAACTTTCACAAAATATCGTCTAAGGAAATTTGGGTATGATAGCACTTAGTTCGGCTTTTACACGATGTATGTTTAGGTTCAGAAAATCCACCAAAGATAACCCAGCCTAATTGAGTGTGATGAGCAATGATGTTGTTTGTTGAATTATGTTTCACTTCATCAAGTACAACGACAGCGTAATCTGAAGCGCTCATAATGATGTCTATCGGACCTGGAACATATAACTGTGGATCAGCTGAGTCTAAATTCAAAAAATCTTCAAAATTTTCTTTTGGTATTGCAGTATTTGGGAAAATGCTACCCACTCGAGGCAGTGTTAATGCAGTGCATTTCATCTGAAAATTTAATTTCGTAGAGTGAATTGTAAATGAGACCAATCCTTTAGCGTAGGCAACATTTTCACCATTGGCCCCATTTATAGGCACTTTCACATGAGTTCTATTGAGTTTTAATCGTTGGGCGATAAATTCACTGATAAATATCGCCTCTGAAGCACTATCTAAAAGAGCAAGTACAATCATTTTAACACGGATGGCAATGTTCGAGCAACTTCATTTGCAACCGCAACACAAGTGTTGTTTGATGTAATTGTTAGCTTGTGGTGTTACCTTGCGCTCTCTATTTGTGTACTTTGACGATTTGTTATTTGTTTGATGAGTGTGGTGCTTTGCATTGCATCGCAAGCAGCGATATTTGGACGGACAATTGTGATACCCCGTTCTTAAACACTTGAAGCATAAGTTTCCCAATTTGACTACGTCACGTCTATATTGCTCAAGCATAAGTCGAAAATCATAGCAATATGGCAACAAATGTTTACCTTGACAGTGAAAGCATTGCTGAGTAGTTGTATGGTAACTTTTCAAATTTTTAACTTTATTAAATGCGGTAGTCCTCTTAACATGGTTAGGATTATCGGTCATACTATTCACAATTTCCAATGACTGCACTCGGTTCTCTAAATATTTTATCAGCTCTTCAAATTTCGGGATTTGCTTCGAACTGGATGTTTATAACTCACAAGCCGCTCGAGATTTAGGATCTAATTTATTTAATATGGTTAACACTAACCAATCATCCCAGTGTTGTACAGGTCAACCAAGGTGTTCCAACGCACGTACGGCGGAAGTAATATACCACAAAGTAAGCGCAAACTTTGTGGAGAATCGTCGAGAAGCGTTTTTACATTGACAATTTCTTTAAGATGAGAATTTATGATTATTCTTTTAATTTCGTACTTCCTGACAAGTAACTCCCACGCTACTGCAAAATGTGCATCCGTGGTAGTTATATTATCTAAAGCTTGTTGAGCGCTCATCACCAAAGCATCTTTTAAATACTGAAGTTTTTGTGTATTGGAAAGCGCAGAGTTATTGATGATGACGGACGTGAATAAATCTTTAAATGAATACAAACTTAAGTAACTTCCATCGAACGAGGGGACTTTGATCCGTGGCAGATTGGCAGTTAATTCCAAATTCGTCGATGTTTTGCTAACAGGATCCTTGTCACTGGATACGTTTTTTAAAGCAGAGTTTGATACTGAATCATTCAACTCTCCGATGGTTTCACAATATATCGCTTCCATGTCCATAAACGATTCCTCACTGACTAAAGATAGAATTGCCTCACTTGTTTTAGTTTTCAACTATGCGTCATTGATATTTGCAAGTAAAACCTCTCGTGCTTCATTATACTTTTCCCAATAGCTATCTAATAGTGTCTTTCGGCCAGCAAAGTTGCCTTTAATTTGTTTAATTTTAGCTGTTTTTTTCGTATTTGCCGACAACTTCTTTATAACGGTTTGATGGTGGGTTAATTTTTCCATTTTTTATGTGCGAGACAAATTATCAACTTGCGCGATTTAAGCAAAACCATATCAATAATATTGAAGTAAACAATTGCGCACAGCAGCGACAATACGGTATGTACTTTTACAGCGGATACTTTTGAAATTATTACAGCAGCAAATCACGTGATTTCGAGCTGCTGACGTGGCAAACTATATCACCTAATTCACGATAGAGAGCGCAGCGCTCGTAAGTAGTAACAAATTTCAGCAATTGAACGCAAAAGTTGAAATTAATATTGCTCTCCGCAAGGGATACCAAAATGATCAAAATTCTAAATAAAAAATAACACGCCAAACATCTAAATTAAATCGTACAACCGTTTTGTTTTTTTATTTGTTCATACAAAATTAATTACTTCCATTTCTACACCTCCGACAACCGCACGCAATCATAGATGTTACCCAACTAACTAACAAACAGAAAATACATAGTAGTTTCAACGTGTGGTTGCCAGAGTAACACTTCGTTCACTAATGTGTGTGACTAACTAATTAAAACACATTTTTTTGCCAAAATTCGTTTTTATTCATCAACATAGTCCCCTTTTAGGGAGATACAATCATTCCAACGCTTTTGCAATCTTTCGATACCGCCTTTGTAAAACGATTTTTCTTTGCCTTCAAAATAGGCGTTAGTTTCTCCGATTACTTCATCATTTGAGCCAAATCTCTTACCACGGAGCATCTTTTTGAGGTATGCGAACAGCCAATAGTCGCTGGGGCCAGATCTGGAGAATACGGTGGGTGCGGCAGCAATTCGTAGCTCAATTCGTAGCTCAATTCGTTCAATTTTGCCATCGTTTTCATCAACTTGTGACACGGTGCATTGTCTTGGTGGAACAAATCTGTTTTCTTCGCCATATGAGATTTCTTTGCGATTTCGTCTTTCAAACGCTCCAATAACGCTATATAATAGTCGCTGTTGATGGTCTTCCCCTTCTGGAGATAGTCGATGAATATTATTCCATGTGCATCCCAAAATACAGACGCCATAACCTTGCCAGCCAACTGCTGCGTCTTTGGTCGCTTTGGGCGGCTTTCACCGGCTGCATGCCACTCAGCAGACTGCCGATTTGACTCTGGAGTGAAATGGTGGATCCATGTTTCATCCATCGTGATGTACCGAGGCAAAAACTCCGACTTATTGGCGTAAACATGTCCAAACAGCTCTTTGAATCATCCGATTCGTTTGTTTTTGCTCCGGTGTGAGCAAACGTGGCACCCATTGGAAAACACCTTTTTCATACCCAAATGTTCGTGTATTATGGTGTGTACACTGCCTGCTGATATCTGTAGAATGTCAGCAATCTCCCTCTCTTTCACTTTACGGTCGGACATAATGATTTTCAGTGTTTTTTCAACGTTTTCCGGAATAACAGCGTCATTTGGCCGTCCAGTAGATGGAATGTCATCGGTGTCTGTACGACCACGTTTGAATTCGACATACCAATAACAAATGCTTCCTTTTGATGGAGCAGAGTCCGAATAATGTTTTTCAAGCCATTCCTGGCATTGAACAGTATTTTTTTTCATTAAAAAACAATGATAAATCTGCACGCGGAATTGCTTTGAATTCATTTTTTTTTTGAAAACTTGGAAGTAGCGTCACTTAAAGCACTATAACTTGTAAACAAATGGTCGGATTAACATATGATTTTGACAGTAAGCCTAAAAAGGTTGCCACTTTCGAAAAAAAATATTTATTTAGTATAAGTGCCGCCATCTATGTGTCAGTCACACACATTATTGAACAAAGTGTTATTATAATATTAACATTTTAACAAACAAAATAAGATTTAATTCTAAACAAGATCAGTTTTGCGAAACTTAAGAAATCAGAAATTTAAAAATAAAATAAAAAAACCACAAAAAAATAAGTAAAATAAATAATTATGTTTCCAATAAAAACAAAAACATTTATATTAATATTTAACCTTAAAGAAATTTTCAAAGAACATTATTTTTTAATGAAACAAAAGTACTTCAATAAGTAAAATTTACTATTCTACTATTTTATTAATTTTCTTGATGTTTTTTTTTAATAAATGAAGCATAATGATATGCTTTCAATTAATTAAAATTTAGAAAAGAGGTAGAATGCTATTTCCTAAGGAAAAGTTGTTCACAAGTAACACTTATTTGATCGAAACGCTATAAAAAAAAGCTATCAGGTAAATCCACCAAATCAATAAAAATTGCTTTGAAATATAATTGATAATTATCAATTGAATTTGTTTAGTGTTATTCTTTAAAAATGTTGTTCATTATTGAAAATAAAGATATTAATTGAAAGTTTCCAAATTCAGTAATACTGTTACATTTCTCAGCAGTTTAGTGAAAAAATTAAGAAATATCAATTTTGGACTACTTCAAAAAATTTTATTTAACAGAAAGTTATATATGTATATGGAAATAAAATTCTGTACATAGTAAGGTTAATTCAGAATTTAAATCTAATTGTTTCTTAAATAATTATAAGTACTGACAAAATATTAACTATTAAATGCGACAAAAATATTTATGTTTGTTTTTTTTGATATCATCTGTTTTCGTATTATTTTTTAAATTAAGCAGAGTCAAAGCTTTGAGTGATGAAATATTTACGGAAGATAATATTAAACAAATTAAAAAAATACTGAACAATAATAACTACGCCAAATATTTCATTGACAAAATATTATTTTCAAATAAACATACACAATTAGTTAGAAACACAACAATACGAAACTGTTCAAAGAAGAACAAATAATTGACGTTATATTATATAATTTTAAAACAACCAATGTCTTTTTCTCTAAGCTGAAAGATCCAGAGAAAAAAGAAAATTTATCAAATCTAATATATAAGATTAATTGCAATGATTGCAATAAATCTTATATAGGAATGACAAAACAAAAATTATCAAAAAGGTTGAGTGAACATTAAATTTATAAAACTATGACAACTATGCAAGTTGTACTAAAGTTCTTTTGACATAACAAAATAGATTATATTTTTCCATTTTCTTACTTTTGTTTCTAAGTTTTATTATTGTCTGATCACTTAACATATGTGATGTTAAAAATAAAAATAATTATTGTGCATTATGTGTAATTTAAAAAAAATTTTTTGTAATTTTTTTTTTGTATAATTATTACAGCACTGAGGATGTTCTAAAATAAAGGACGAAATATCTGCTTCAAATTTCTAAATAAAAGCGTTTAATTGTGGTTTGTCTGATAGCTGAAAAAATTTTTAATTTAATTTAAAAAATAAAATATTTATTATAGCAACATCAATTTATTTTTTTATTCGATTTGAGTTTAATTACAGCTTAAATTTAACAAAATTCTTAAAATAAATTAATATCTCAATTTCTTATCAAAAAATATTTTATTTTAATTATTTATTTTTTTATTAATTCTATATCTATTTTATGGCCCTAGCAAAACTCACCAAACAAATACTTTAAGATCACTTTCAAAATTTGCATTTAAAAATGTTACATCGAAATACGTTTACATTATAAATACTTAAAAAACTAATTATTTTAAATAGTACATGTTAATTCATGCAATTTATAATATACGTTACGATTCCAACGAACGTAAATATCAATCCTCTTAAAAGTTGCAGCAAAATAATATTTACCATTTCAAACAAAATTGTGAAATTTAAGTTATTTGTGTGCAATCGTAATATTTTTTTGTTTTGGCTATCGAACCTGGGGGAAAAATCTTCCAAAGATACAAATGGCCCGTACTATTTGCATGCCCGATTCATGCATAACCCAATTGAGTCATACATGCCTACGGACTAAAAAGTCCCCTGAATTCTTAGCTCAAACTCCTGTAAATCCCTGCAGTACGACCAATTAAAGTATTCCTTCACAGGGCAGGTTAGAAGAGCACTTAGTGTGCTTTCACTCTGATTGTGTACTAAGTATTTCGTCCACTCTAACAGTGTTAATTGTTCTAGATATGATGCTCTTGTAGAGGCTCCAGTCTTCAATGCTTGCCAACATCTGCATTAGTACAGTAGGAGGGCTGGCTTCCTCAATTATAGTCTCTAGATTTTGTCTAGTATCTACGAATCTTATACAATCTCTAATTATATGGTCGGGGCTCTCAATTTTATTTGGACAAAACTGGCAGTATGGATTAATTGCAAGCCTGAACCAGTATAAGTATTCACGGAAGCAACCATGCCCCGTAAGAAACTGCGTTAATTGAAATCCCAAGTCTCCAAATTCTCGGTTAATACAAACTTTTATATTTGGAATTAACGAATGCGTCCATCTTGATTTTTGGGAATGGTCCCACCTATGTTACCATTCATTAAGATATTTGTCTTTTATTTCTAGATAAGTATGTGACAGAGATTGCTGAGTTTCATTCATTCGTAGACGAGAACGCAGGAAGAAGCTGTCTTTGGCCAAGAGCGCTTCAAGGTCTATTGACATACGTCCTGCCAATACTCCCGCAGCATCATCCGATACTGTACGGTAAGCACGGCAGATGCGTAGGTTTGCCAATCTATGTGCGCTTTTCATTACGCGTGAATACGACTTTATGGTTGTAGCATGCGTCCACACAGGAGCAGCATATAGCATCACCGACTTGGAAACGGATGCTAAAAGAACTCTAGCTGTGTCCTTGGGGCCTCCTATATTTGGCATTAACCGGGCCAATGTTTTGCAAACACGTGAGTCTTTGTCTCCCGATTGCTTTAGGTGAGTTTTGAAATTCAACCTACTATCAACGGTAACACCAAGATACGTAAGTTGGGGGCTAGATTGTATATCTACGCCACCCACTTTAAACCAATCGTAACATTAGAAAAGCACACTCGTGTGCACAGAGAATTTTTTGTCGCACAGTGCGATGTGCGAAGAGAATTTTATTTCGCAAAGTGCGGTGCGAGTATTAAATTTTCTCGCACATCT
>NC_051846.1:221943225-221949844 GCF_002237135.1 Teleopsis dalmanni | reverse complement strand
TTTAAATCAATTATATTTAATTTAATTAATTAAACTGGTATTCATTTTTGCACTTACTTGTTTAACGATGCCTTTACGTATCGGTGCTGGAATCGCCGCTGGCGCACCTTCCTTATTGCTCGGCACAGAACCAGTACCCGGAACAGTTGCTACATTTGCTGCACTCATATTTTTTTTTAATAAAGCGGGTGTATCCTCAGTATTTTAGAAATTTGTTTGGAATCACTTAATCAATTTGCACTTGCAAATTTTTTTTATTTTTCAAAGAAAAATATGATTTTTTTCCCCAAGAAACTATTTTCTTGTTTTAACCTAAACGCACCTCCGCCCGTCGCGAACTTTATAATCGGTTTGACAGCATTAAATTTGAATATCAACTTGAAACCTTGTCAATGGTATCTCAACTATGCATTGAAAGTTGCTATCTTCGTTTAATGTTAATTCGTTAGAACGAGTACAATATATTTTTAAATGCGCAGCTGTCAACATAAGCAGCTTGTAATGAAGCAACAACAAAGAAAGTAGCCACGATGACAAAATTCAAAGAAAAAATTATCTTTAAATGTCATTAAAAACAGTGCTACCAAATTTTTCAAATATTTTACAATTTTTGATAAATTTTTAAAATATTTGTGGAAAATATTTTTCTTTTAGTACAGATAAATTGTATATGATTGTTGGAATAACAATTTGTGTATCATATGAAATTAATGTCAAGTAAATAAAAATTTTATATGCTGAATTGTTGATTTAAAATCACAAAACAATTAGTTGTGTCAGGAAAAAAATAAATCTTCAAATTTAAAGTTACATTGAAAAAAATTGATAACGAAGTTTAAACATATTGAAAGCCATTATAATATTTGAGTTCGATTGCAAAAATACTTCTTAAACGTTGTAGTGCGAACTGATAATAATTCAAAGTAAGTATATTTTGATTCATATATAAGCAAAAATGACTGACAAATAGCCGTAAGAGGAACTTGAGTCTTACCGAAATGAATCGAACGACAAATATAGTAGTACATATATTATATATTATACACATATATAAGATAAAAAATTTTTTTTTATCACTGAAATTATGTGCTAGAGAATTAAATACATATTAAATAAATATATTTTAAGGTAAAGAAATTTTTACAGTAGTTTTAAAGCTAGAACTTAATACTTTTTATTTAATTATACAGTTGAGACTGTTTTTTATAAATAGCGGTCCATTAAAGTAACCAATATTAAGACTATTTCAAAGTTTCTATTTTGGTTAACGACTACAATATATAGTCACAAGACTTATTTACATCTGATATTCTTATATCTACACATGTTATAAGGACTCTCAAAAATATGGCTATATATTAATAAATTTTGTTTATAATTATTTAATTAATTTTAATATGTGTGTATTGTCTTTTACCGCGTCCAGTAACCTTTTCCAACCAAACTAGCTTCCACTAGCAAATTGGTGATACCGATTGTAATTACATCTCACATAATATGTGGATCAATTTGACGCACTGTGCTAACACGATATTATAGTCCTTAAGATTAATATAAAATTTTTTAAATTTATTTTTCTACCTGTTTATAATTTTAATCTGGCTGTAGGTCTCTTTTTGTTAATAATTAAACGTTTAATATTTTTTTAGAACAATGAGGATGACGTATCGTAATTCTGATGACAGTGGCGTAACTACATTTTTTAGGCCTGTAAGCAAATTCTAACTAAGGGGCCCCTACCAACATATTAAGGGGCCCCTCTTTTTATACTCTTTACACTAAAAAAAATTTGAAAAGAATAGATAAGGTTTGTCAAGATTTTCGTAACGCATTAAAGGATACGTCGAAAATACCATTAAATATATATCAGTACAATATATATATACTTTTTCAGTTCAAACTACTCTCTCAGCTTTTGAACTCTTCGAATGAAACTTTACACACATACTTTTCGGGAGCCGACCCTGTTCACCATTTGATTTGATTGAAATTGGACGTCTATTTCTTATAGCTGTGATATAAACTTAACAATCGGATATGAAGTTTCTCCGTTTTTAATAAATTCAAATGGAATTTGGTGTATACAGTACTGATATTTGCAAAAGACAACGTACAAAATTATTTTTAAATGGGTTTAAATCTAGATATAGCTTCCATATAAACTCTCGATTAAGACACATATTTTTCTTAGAAAAAGTTTTTTATTTTATAAATAGGTTTAATATTTTATTTGAAGTACATACATATTATGTACTTTAAATTTAAAATTTACGTATCTTTTATAAAATGCAATATGAAGTTATTCCAACAAAAAACGTTTGTCCCACTTTTGAGAATTTATTAAAAATAAATACAATGAATACAAAAATTTATAGTGGGGCCCCCTAAATTCGGGGGCCCGAAAGCGTTGCTTCCAGTTGCTTCCCTGTAGTTACGCCACTGGTCGAAATTATAGTTGTGTTAAACAATTCATCTCATTACTAGTTGGACTGAATTAAATATACGTAGCAGTTTTTTTGAAAACTAGATGCATCTCTAAAGCAAAATCTAGTGCACCGTTGCATCCATCATCGATAGTTCATTAAAGTGACTATCGTGGAGTGATTAAAGTGGATTATTGCAGACTTTATGTTAAAAATAACTGCACCCAGAAAGCAATTTCATTTTATATTATATCATTTTTTGATGGAGTTTTCTTTAAGTTTTTCATATTTGCATTGGAAGTATATATAATACAAACATGTTCTCTTATTAAGTGTGGTGTACTTCCAGCTTGATGTTTTTATTAATTATGACGTTTGTTTAAAATTTGTAAAAAGAAAATAAAGGTTGGAGTACGAGTATAAAAAGTAATTTGAATCTGATAAAAACGGTGGAGATAATTGGAGACATTAAGATAGAGTTTTTTGTTTTTCATTTTTCATGTTCATCTTCATCAGTACGGAAAACTAACAAAAGTTTATCTTATTGAGTTCATATTCTTTAATTATAACTAGATTTACTTCTTATTGTTTTTGCGAACAGAATGTATAAGCGTCAAAGCAAAGATACTTAAATTCAGATTCTCTCCAGAGAATCGTTGCTCTGTTATATGATCTGAATTCGAAGTTATAGTGATTGTTTATTTTATCTCTCAATTATTTGATAATTTCGAAGAGTTTTCATCGATTTTCCTCTTTGCCAGATTGAGGAGGCGACTTCTAGGGCCACAATTGCGCTCCGAAGAGGAGATCGTTTTTATTATTTAATGAAAAGACATGAATTTTCATATTCTGATATTATTTTTTTTGAAGCGCACCTTTCTTGTTCTATGATGTTATGTAAAATTTAACGTTTCGCTATTAAGTTTCAATTAATGCAATGCATTTTCGTTTTTATACTCAAGCTCATTAGCATATCGCATGTTCCTTTTATGCTGCGTTTGCGTGCTTGTGTTAGTGTTGTGCATAATTTAAAACTCAATTTACCTTTTTAACAATGTCGAAACTGAACTTTGGAGCAGTGCTAAGCACTTTAGAAACTTTAGAGGCTTATGTATGCAACTTCTTCAAATGTTAATATGAAGACACACATGCATACACACACACACACACACACACACACACATACACACGAAAGGGAAGAGAAAGCAAGCGCACAATAGAATTAATTTTTAAGTTGCTGAATTGCAAAGAAATTTAATTTTTATAGCATAGTTTTAAGCGAGCATTTGGCCTTCATGTGCGCGCCTTCCCTACTCGAAGTGTAGTCGTGCGTTTCGTGTTGTGTAATGAACTATTTTAAACGAGCTACGTAAGTGAAATTACTTTAATATCGTTAATTAAATGTATTTTTTAGTGTGCTGTGTTGTTGTTAAAATTATTTTGGCATATAGACAATCCACCCATTGCAATAGTCAATGAGGCCTGACCGTCCTAGGGCAAATGTATTCCTAATATATTGCTTTCCACGTGTTTATTGTACGCCATCTTGCGTTGAGTATGGAAAGTTTGTTGAAATTAGAACCATATTTTGCAATAGTCAATGAGGCCTGACCGTCCTAGGGCAAATGTATTCCTAATATATTGCTTTCCACGTGTTTATTGTACGCCATCTTGCGTTGAGTATGGAAAGTTTGTTGAAATTAGAACCATATTTTTTCCAAGTAAATTATTTGAACTTTTTTCTATTTTTATTTTGGTTGGTAGGAAATTAAAAGATGTACGTGTGGTTCATATGTGTATATGTTATGTGTTCTGGAGCCCTGATGTTGCTCATGTGTATGTGTTATTTATTGTGCCTTTTTGTTGTTGGATTTGCACATTTAATTAGCACTGCCAACTTTGCTGTTTACTTTTGTTGGCTGCACAAAAATAGAAAATAAATCTTATTTTTAGTTTAGGATGTACCAGGCGGGAAAATGAAATTGGGTTCGCCGACATTTTATGAAAAGAAATATAAATTATGCTAACTGGCAAATAGATGCACACAGTTTGTAGGGCAAAGGGCGGCTACACGTTGACACGTAATGAAATCTGTTTAGCCGAGCGGAATTACGCACGTAATCCTTATAACTCATGTAAAGGTAATTAACATTAATTCAAAACTTATTTATGAATGCGTCTATTTAAACACTGAATAAAGCACAACATAATGAGTTCCACGTACATTTGTTATTGTTCATTGTTCATTGTTTTTAGTATTTTAATATAATTTATAAGAATTCCTTAATTAAAGTATTATGACTTGAAAATTAAAGTTAACTTTATTAAAGTAAAAGACGTGAAGTATTATATGTTCAAATATTTATTTTCATTATAATTATTTGGTAAAGACGCGTCTATAGCTAATGCATTCCATTTTTGCGATATTTAAGAGTTGAGTACAAATGATCAATTTCATGAGTGTTCAGCCATATGGATATGTTTTCATAATATATTTTTAATTTCTTTAAGTTTGAGATATTTCAGAATGGTGTTGTATAACAATTTTTTCAATCGCCCAATAAGGAGATTTTTGTAAAGTGAAATTTGTTTAAATTTAATAAATCATATTTAAAATTGATCATTATAAATTACCTTTTTACTTTTTACCTCTTAATTAAGTATTGCAATATTAAACGGATAAAAGCTATTGTATAATTCTTTTAATTCATCAATATTATAGAAGACTGAACATGCAAATTGATGTTCAAGTCATGAAAAGTGTTAGATTTGGATAGTATAATATAATTAACTATAATTCATACTTTAGATTATAAGAATTAGATTAGGTTATGTACATTTTTGGGTGCTCTATATTCACTAACTCTGTGAATGACACAACTTTTGTAAAAAAATGAAAATATCATTAAATGTGCAAACATGTGAGGTACCCAACAAGGTATTCAATTCATGATGGGATCAGTTTAAGAAACTATGACATTAATAGGATCATTTAGGTTCATTTGCATTGTGTTAAACGTATTAGGTTAGGTTAGGTTATAGCGGCGATGCAAATTATCCACTTAGGTGGGACTTAAATCGTATCCAACCCCAATCCACTTCCACTCCCTATTTCCTCCCTCTTCCACCCTCAATCAATCATTACTCATCCACATCCAAACCCATAAAATCGTCGTGTTATTCCTTTCATGTTATTTGCTTTCCAGATCCTTGCGGACCACCACAACTACAACATCCACTTAGGCCTATTGGTCTTGATATGACATAGGCTAAAAAGTAAAACAGATATTAAGTAAAATATTATGCTTGCTTATATCTCGTCAATTAAGAACTTAAACTCAAAATTCAAGTATTTCAAGTAATTTTGCAATGAAAATACACAAATAAATACATTATTGCTTTGCCATATTATTATATCCGAATATTGACTCCCTGTAGTTTCGGATACCAAGATATACTTGCAGAATCCTTAAATCTTAGCTGTAAAGTAAGAACCTTGAAGAAAAAACCAGCGTATTTATTCAAAAGTTAACCGCAAAAGTATTTATACGAATATGTTTGTCATTTCGCTGAATTATAGGCACAGATGAAGATATAAAAAAAATCAACAAAACTTCGGAATGAAAACGCAACCTTGACTCAGATATGTCGCAAAATTTCTGTATCATCTGAGAAGAGAGCAGTCGTTGTTCGCGTGCGAAAGATTTGCTAAATTAAGACTCACACTTTCATTATCAAAGACCGTAAAGCAAAAAGAAGTGAAGATAAGCAAAACATTGGTAAGTTGAATAAGGAATTTACACTTTTAGCTGCAAAAATATTATAAATAATAAATTTTTGTTAGGCACTCGGACGAACATTGTGTCTAAAAGTGACACTGCAGATACTCAACAATGATGTGACTGACTGGCTGCTTCTGGGGTTTGTGCTGTTTTGTCAACAGCCCAACGGCCTAACAGCCCATGCTTAAGGATGTCAATTATTCATCAAATGCGGCTAAAACACATCTCAGCAACTCGAATTAAGCGGCTACATTTTTCTTTATTTATATTTGCGGGCAAGGAGCTGTAACTTTTCCAAGAAACACGAAATCCTCACATTTTCCGTAAACACGCTAATGGGAATCACATTCAAAGCATAAATGGATTTCTTTTTTTCCCTGTGATGAGCCTGGAAAAGTCTTCGAATCTGAGTGT
>NC_051846.1:221938539-221943125 GCF_002237135.1 Teleopsis dalmanni | reverse complement strand
ACAATATAAACAGCTATTAGTTGTATGAATTTTACGTACTTTACAATATCAGTTTGACAGATATACGTGTGTGTAGTTGCTATCCCTTGAATCGCCCATCCCTGTATTACTGACAATACCTAAATCCAACATATTAGCTTGGATTTCGGAAAATCCACTGAACTATTGACCAAGTTCACAAAGTTGGAAATTAAAATTAGTCTGCCATTGTAGCGTTTCGTAAGCATCAAGGTATGGCACTAGGGTGGCTCAAAAAAACAAAAAAAAGGAATATGACCAAGAAACTATATTCCCGAAGTTTTGAAGAAATAGGATTAAAAATGGCGTTGCGCCACTCGAGCAAAGTTGGGTTTTCAGTACAAAAAATGAAAATTTTGCAATTCAAGTTCATTTTATTCCTTTGTTATAACAAAAATTCTGGAGTATGAAATTTCTTACATTTTAATCTACAGGATATTTTTTGTGTAATACATTTAACCTTTTTGACGATAGAACGCATAGACTAAGATTGCTTAGCTGAATGATTGATAAAGTTATATAAATTATGGATTACAATATATACTACGAGATTTAAAGTGAAATATTTCCAAAAAATTATCATTTCAAGAAAATATTTTTTTTCAGTAATTGTGCTTATTATGCTTTATAACGTAAATGTGATTTGTTGTTTTTATGTTTTTATGATATGATAGTATGCGACTACTTGCTGCACATATTGTTTCACCTCTTCGTTTTTTGTCAGAGTTGAATTTAAATTCATCCTTATAAATTCATTCCTTATTCGTCTTTCTGCACAATTATTTACCACATGAAGTCTGAAACAGAACTTAAGTCCATCTCTGTAATCGTGTCTCTCCATCCTTGTCAAAGGTTCGAAACTAATAAAACTTTTCGATAGGCAAACACAATCGAAATTATTGTGTTTTCGGTCACAAAATCACTAAGATTCTTTGAGGAAATCGACTTCAACTCACTTATTGTGGGTTCAAAATTTTTAAGATCTAAAGGATCAAGTTTTTTGTTTTTTGATACGTATTTAAATGATAAACGAATAAGATTTCCATTCATTTTTGCTTTCGCCTTAACTGATGTAGTGTCATCCAAGAAAGCCATGATCTTGAGTTTTCAGTATTATGAATGATTGGTCATTTTCATCAAGCGTTCGAAATTTCTTTGTCAATGATTTACTTTAACTCCGATGAGTTGAATGTAAATTGATCTCTAAAAATCCATTCATCGAGAGTTTGAAGTGGCACCTGGCCGATGAAATTTAAAATTGCAGAAATTTTCGTTTAAAAATATCAATTCTAGATCCAAGAGCTCTTTATAATCATCGCGAGAGGGATATTTTTTCAAATACTCACCACTAAAATGTGTGACATCTTTGGAATTTTCCGCTTTGATATTTCTTTTGATGTATAAGTCTTAAATACCGCTTTCGAAATTATTTGTTTTAAATTTGCTTAAATCCCATGCATTCTGAAAGTCATCAAAAATTTTGACTTGTGGAGCCTATGATTTGCAAATTTCGCTTCGAATGACCTCATAAAATAATTTTACAATATGTTGTCGACATGCAAGTACAAAAATTCCCGTTCAAGTTTCTTCTCAATCTGCTGTAGTATCAGAGCACATGCCATCGACTTTCTTCAAAAGCGACCCACCAGTTTAAATTTTTATAAATTTTATTAGCAATTGCTTTTCCACTACCGTTGTCACATACAGATATACTACTAAATAATAAAAATATGTTGTTTGAAATGTACTTTCATATAAGATTCATCTTAAATCTTATCTGCTATTTTTTCATGATATGTCATGACCTAATGCATCAGCCACTGCGGCCAAAATATGTATAGCGTAGCAATCCAAAACCTTGCATTTGTCAAAGACGGAAGCTAACCTACGCGTGACTGTAGATTTAACTTCACTTTCGGAATAAATTTCTTCATCAAATTCATTCTAATTAAAATCAATGGAATTATAATCACTTTCAAGAAAGAAAATATACCTATTTATTAAATGTATGAAAAAGTTACAAGCGCTTGCTTATATAGTTTTTGCGTGCCGTTATAATTTTCTGATTTAATATGCTAAAGTTTTTTATGATCTTCTTCCTCTAGCCCCTCTTCCATCCTTAGCTAGAAGGATATCAACTCTAGTGATACTCCCTGGACCACCATTTTCTCTGTGGTTACAAAGAAATTCTTGTCTTGACTACATTTCCATATCTGCATAAATATGTACATAAATTTATAACTAGAATAACCTACTTATTAGGTAGGTAGGTAAAGAATATTTGCGATTGCGTTGTGCATGCCAGCTAAAAATTATAAAATGAAACACAGTCCACAGTTGTTTAACTAATTATTGTGTTTGTACATAATTTTTATCAGATCTTGCTCATCAATATCTTATTAAAAAGATATTTTAATTATCTATCAAATAAATATGTATTAATAATAGTTAAAATAAGTAACAAAGGAATTGTTATAACTATTAACAATTCAATTAAAGTTATAAACGAACTTCAATTGAACAGTTTTTGCATATAGACATGATAAAAACCATATTTCTTTACGATGAGGTAGCACCCTTGGATCAGTTCTGTATCTACTGTCTTTGTCCGATTGACCGCCTTTAAATCAATATATCACTGTTCATTTGCCGGATTCTCTTTTAGTAGTCGACGAAACAATTTAAAAGACAATGGCTGACCTGCAATCTGCTGTAAATTCTAGGTGACGTATTAAGCTTAACATGTAGTTTTTTGATTAAAAAAATACATTTTATTAGACAGTATATGTAAATTCCAGGAAATTTCTACATACTAATAAAGCGAAATACTTTGGTTTTACTCCGGAAACAAAGTAAAAAAATGTCGAAAAATTTGATGCGTAATGGCAAGCGACGAAATCGTCCGCTGATGCTTAAGACGTAATCGTCGGACGATACTTAAGACGTAATTTTAACATTGAAAATACTTTTCTTCTACAAAGGACTGTTCCACGTCGATGACTAAAACGTACAACAGTGGTAGACCCTCAAATTATCAATTACTATTTAATAATTTTTTCTGACAATATTTACAAAATTACGCGAAATAAAAATTGTATAACTTAAATTTGATTGATATTACTTATCATAAATATCATGTACATCAATTCAGGGATTTAGAAGAAATTTTTGAAAATTTTTTTGTTTGATGGAAACCTTAAATTATAAAGCTTAATATATATATGCATAGTATATATATTATTCATATTAAAAAAACAAGTTAAGAGGAAATTCGATGTAAAAAAAGTTGTGTGTGGTGACGATCTTAAATATTGATTAATGTTGTACCCTTTGTATGGTAGCTTTTTATAGAGTTGACATATAAAATTTATGTCGACAGATACAGCGGCTTAAGAGAAAGTTCGAATTATGACAATAAGAAAAAATTATTTCAGTATTTTCAATTTTCCGTTGTTCATGTAAATTTTCCAGTTATGCGCCGCTTCCAAGTGATGCGTATACCATAAAAAGCAGTTCAATCTTAGTATATAAATACCTAGTACAAGTATATTGATAAATAAATACTTTTATTTGATCTCTATTTTAATTTTAAATGTATCTTACTTTTAGGATCAATATCGGTTACTGAGTTTTATACACGTAATAGTCATTGGACGGATGGGTTAATTTCAGCATCAAAAAGCGTAGCAAAAGGAGCAAATTTACTTGTAGAAGCAGCAAATAAATCTCTTTCAACAGAAAATAATGACAATTTTGAAATAATTGTAGCTGCGCAAGAAATTGCTGCGTGTACTGCGCAGCTAGTGATTGCTAGCAAAGTAAAAGCTTCAAGAAGTAGTACAAAACTAAAAGATTTGACTAAAGCATCTCGTTACGTATCTGAAGCTACTGGATTTCTTGTAGCCACTGTTAAAGATGGTAATCATCGGTTAGAACAATTGGACGACATCGATTTAACTAAACTTACGGCTTCTCAAGCTAAAACAATGGAAATGGACATACAAGTGAAAGTACTGGAACTGGAACAAGCTTTACAATCAGAAAGAATAAAACTCTCATCATTCCGACGTAAATTTTATCATAGTTCTGATAGCATGTAAACATTTTATAAATTTTTAAAGTATGTATTAATTTTATGACCCGATGTAAATATATACTATACAAGCTATAAGTTTTGAGATTGTTTTTTTATTTTTTTTTTGTTGTTTTTATTTATTTTTGTTTTTTTAACATCACCTTATTTTTATTTTATATCCGTGTTAGCCTTTTTACTATTTTTAATTTTTTAATTATAAGAATAGTGCAAACAAGAATAATAAGAAATTCAAAACGCTTAAAAAACACATTTTTATAAAAGCATTGTTGTTAGCGCCCATAAATAGATTTAGTTCGATTTAGTTATATGCTGTAGTTATTAAATTGAAGCGAATACCAACATATAAGCAAAAGACGTACAAAGATTGCTAAGCACTGCACAAAAAGCTGATAGTAATTTAATTTCACTGAAAAGTTATTTAATCCTTTAACACATCAAGCATTTTCAAGTACTTTGCATGTCATACCATCAG
>NC_051846.1:221929577-221938439 GCF_002237135.1 Teleopsis dalmanni | reverse complement strand
CTTCGAATAAAATGCCAAAGGTTGCGACTTGCCTTCTACAATCTGCTGCAAAACAGCACCGACTGCTGTATCGGACGCATCAGTGGTCAACGTTAGCTGAGAATCCGACGCCATGAAGTTGAGAATTGTAGAATGTGCTAAATCCGCCTTGCAAGACTCGAATGCGGAAATGTCTTCTGGCTTCCAGATAATCTTGCTATTATCGTTTTTTCGATTCCCAGGAGTGAGATTGAACAGACATCGCTGACTGCTGACGGCGTTGCGTAGAAACGGTCGATAAAAGTTAATCATCCCCAGGAAGCACCGAAGCTCCTTCATCGTTGTTGGAAGTGGAAATCACGAATTGCGGCTACCTTGCTTTCGGGAGGCTTGAAACCGTGTGCACTGATGGAGTGGCCCAAGAATTCGATCTCGCTGCAACCAAATTCACACTTGGCAAAATTCACTGTCAGACCAGCTTGACGAAGACGCTCAAAAACGGTTTGGAGATGAACTCGATGTTCTGCGGCGTCTTTTGAAGCAATTAATATGTCATCGATGTATGCGAAAACAAAATCTAGTCCAGCCAAGGTTGCGTTAATAAACCGTTGAAATGTCTGGGCTGCGTTTCGTAAGCCAAATGTCATGAAACGGAACTCGAATAACCCAAAAGGGGTAGTAATCGCCGTTTTCGGTATATCGCATTCCGCCATTGGAATCTGGTGGTACGCCTTTTGTAAATCAATCTTAGAAAAAATGTTTTTTCCATGGAGAATGGTTGTTACGTCATGCAGGAAAGGGATCGGGTACCGGTCCGGCTTCGTTCGTGCATTCAACATACGATAGTCACCGCATGGTCGCCACGAGCCATCACTCTTCCGAACCATATGCAATGGGCTCGACCAAGGACTCTTTGACGGCTGACAAATGCCTTTTCGTAACAAATAATCAAACTCCTTCTTTGCTTCCTCCAATTTTATCCCAGACAAACGTCGTGGACGGGCAAAAACTGGAGCACCAGTAGTCTCGATGAAATGTTCAACGTGCGTGTCACACGTGCGAGAATTATCACACAATGTGGCTAGATCACGATATTCATTCAACAAAGAACTGTAGTCACCTGCAATAGAGTTGGCTCGGATGCCGTTCACCTGCCCAACTGCTGCCGCGCCTCTCGCTACTAATAACGTTTTGCTGTCCAATAGCTGTTTCCGTTTCATGTCAACAAGTAAATCATAATACCTCAAGAAATCTGCGCCGACTATGGGATAGTTAACATCCGCCACCACAAACGTCCATGGGAAATCGCGCCTTAAACCAAGGGATAATGACAAACATTTGGTGCCGTATGCGCGTATCGGCGTGCCATTAGCAGCAAACAAGCTGGGTAATAATGAAACAACTGACTGACCTCGTTTGATACCGTATTTTTTCGGTAGTACAGAAAGATCCGCTCCGGTGTCGATAAGAAATGCGGTTGATGTCGCCGGATCTCGTATTGTCAGTCGAGCTATAATTACGTTGCCCTCCAATCGGCTCGACGTCGATTGCGGCATGCTTAGTTTTTTGACTTTGCATTGGATATATACGTGCATGGCTGACGACATCTGCGTGCTTGCTCCCCGAACCTACTATGAAACCAGCACCAACCGGAGTGGTTTGAGGACTGCGATCGCGTTCGGCTCTTTCTGCGTGAGGGCTGTTGCGTTCTCGATGGCTGGCGTCCACCAAAATCCAATCTGCTTAACCGCTGCTCAATTTGATCCAAACGCTGGCACAACATGGCTGTCTCGTTCGAAACGCTACTTCCACTAGATGACGCTGCAGCTATTTGATGATAATCGCCCGCTTCACAAATTCTATCAGCCAGTTTAGCTAATTCTACCAGATCAACACTTGATGTTTGTGAAATGGCACGTACCTGCGAAGGTAGACGTTGGAGCCAAAGTGACTTCAGGAATTCGTTACTAACTTTATCCTTCGCTAGTGCTATCAGCTCATTCAACAACTGCGATGGTCGACGATCTCCTAATTCGATCTCAGAAAGGAGCCTCTGGATCTTCCGTTGCTCACTTTCACCAAACCGCTCTATAATCTGGTTCTTCAAGTAACTGTATTTACCAGTTGCAGGCGGGGGTAAAACAGCATCGGCTACATCAGCAATGACACTGGACTCAATCGCTGCGACGACAGTATTGAATTTCGTAACGTCGCTAGTTATAGCGGCGACTGCAAACTACGCCTCGATTTGCGCGAACCAAATTTCTGGTCGTTCGTGCCAAAATGGCGGTACCTTGACGGACACGCGACTCAGATTACCTTCTGATAACTCACTCCCTCGCTGCACTGCTGCGGCTTCGTTAACCGTCGACAAAGACATGCTGCTTGAAAATGTTACTTGCAAAAATATTGTTCAACTAATTTTGGTGGGTGTAACCGTTTGTTATGATCACGTCGGGGTCACCACTTTAACAAAGGACTCCACACTTTGCTAATAGATAAAGACACGAAAATTTAACAACAATAAACAACTTTATTTAAGAACAAAATTGGAAACGTTTTCCTTAAAAACAATTAATAAACTGAATATATTTTACATTGAATTTTACATTTAAATTTCAAATAACTCACAGACTACTGCGTCGCTCCCACAGGTTCTATAATATTCGCAAAGATGAACTGAGTAAACAATTGGAAAACTTTCAGTTAGATACAACAGGAACAATGGAAGAACTACGCCGACGCATGACTAATTTCATTGAAGAAGGAAACTACGACTCGGTCACCCGCAATGAGTTAACAATCCTCGCACAGAATCATACAAGAACAAGTACCAATTCCAGTATAGAAGGAAAAATGAGCAATTCACTAGTACCAGTTTTGACATCACTTAATGTTCCAACCATGGCTTAAGTAAGAAGCTGGTCAGTCCAATATAATGGTGGAAGAGACCCGCTAGCCTTTATCGAGAGAGTTGAAGAAGTAGCAACCATGGAAAACATCGACCTCAATGCTATTCCACGCACAATGCCGGAACTCCTGAAGGAAAGAGCTTTAATGTGGTATCGAAACAATAATAGGCAGTGGCAACTTTGGTCTCAATTTAAAAACGACTTCCTTCAATTTTTTTTACCTGCGCGGTATTTCGAAAAACTGGAAGACGAAATCCGGTCGAGACAGCAAAAACAGGAAGAACCGTTTAAAGACTATGTTTTAACACTTCAGAATTTAATGCGGCAGGCTGATATTTCTCCATCACAACAACTCGAAAGGATATACAGGAATTCTTTAATCAGCTACCAGATGTACATCAAACGAAGGGACTTTACGACGTTAGATGAACTAATCATTTTAGCGGAAGACTTTGAGACGTTGAAACATGGGCAAGACAAACCTCAATACAGTCGTCCGAAAGAAGAGCGCAACCATCTACTCAAAACTTACGAGGAGAAAGTTTCAAATCCCCAACAGGCCTGCCGTCGATGTGGAATATCAGGGCACGTAGCGAGACAATGCCAAAATCGTTCAATACAATTTTGTTGGGAATGCGGTACCAAAGGAGTCCGCACAATCGAATGTTGCCGTAAAGATTCGGGAAACTTCAGACGGGTCCTTTCTATGACAGGAGAGACAAGCAACCCAAGATTCCATCCTGTCCCTACGCCGAAGAACCCATTTGCTTAAAACGCAATCGTCTTCTAGCACGAATACGATTAGACGACCATCCCCTGGAAGCTACACTAGATACGGGAGCATCAAGCAGTTTCATCAGCCTGGCACTGGTTCAAAAATTGGGCCTCACATTACATAAGAATAAGCTTTCCACAAAGGTTCGTCTTGCAGACAATACAACGAGGTGTATTCATACTTATATAGAGGCAAACATTCAATTGGGGCAAAAAAATATGCGACAGAAGTTGTTGATTTTAAATGAAAGTACGGACGAAATCATGTTAGGTTTGGACTATTTTCAAGCAATAGGCACATCAATGCAAATAGGAGATCATCTCATCATCATGAATAATACGGACCCCCCATCAGTGGAGAAGTATATACCCAGTGCGTCTCTAGCCCAAACAGAACACGAAGCTACCATTAAGGAATTCCTGGACAAAGAACTCAAATATTTCCATGCCATGAGTGGTGTCTCAAATATCACCACCCACAAGATAGTGATGAAGGACGACCGGCCTATTAAACAAAGATATTTCCCTAAGAATCCCGCAATGCAGCAAATTATCAACGAAAAGGTGAATGAATTACTTGAGAAAAATTGTATCGAGCCATCCAAAAGTCCCTACAGTGCCCCGGTGGTCCTGGTAAAGAAGAAAAATGGTACATGGCGTTTCTGTGTAGACTATCGGCAACTAAATGCGAATTCCATTCCAGATGCCTATCCCTTGCCTCGCATTCATCACATTTTAGATCGCCTTCGCAATGCAAAATTCATAAGTAGCATCGATTTGAAAGATGGTTATTGGCAGATTCCCATGGACGAGAAGAGTAAACCATTCACAGCTTTCACAGTACCAGGACGAGGATTATTCCAGTGGCGCGTACTCCCATTTGGCCTACACTCCGCACCCGCTACATTTCAACGAGCATTAGATCAAGTTATTGGAGCAGACATGGAACCACATGCATTTGCGTACTTGGACGACATCATTGTCACGGGTACTACATTCGAACATCACGCACGTAACCTAAAGGAAGTACTATGCCGTCTCAAAGCAGCCAATCTAAGGATAAATGTGGATAAATGTGAATTTTTCAAAACAGAGACAAAATATTTGGGACACATGATTAGTGCCCAAGGAATCCATACTGATCCGGATAAAGTCGCCGCCATTCGAGATCTCCCAACTCCAACTAATATCAAACAAATAAGGCAATTTCTCGGTGTAGCTTCATGGTATCGACGCTTCGTACCTAACTTTGCACAAATTATGCACCCACTCACGTCGCTGTTGAAAAAGGGCAAACATTGGAGGTGGACAGAAACGCAACAAAGAGCCTTTCAGGAGATTAAAACACGCTTAACCGAAGCACCGATTCTAACATGTCCTGATTACAATGTGAAATTTTGTCTGCAAACCGATGCCAGTGACATTGGCTTAGGTGCCGTATTAACACAAGAGATTGAGGGTGTGGAGAAAGTAATAGCGTACGCCAGTAGGCATTTGACCGAAACTGAAGTAAAATATTCTACAACCGAGAAGGAATGTTTAGCAATTGTATGGGCAGTGCGCAAACTGAGGCCATACTTAGAGGGATACCATTTTGTCATTATAACCGACCACTTAGCATTGAAATGGCTAAATTCCATCGAAAATCCAACAGGGCGAGTGGCCAGATGGGCTTTAGAATTGCAGCAATATCAATTCGACATTCAGTACCGCCGTGGTAAGTTGAACGTAATAGCCGACACTCTCTCACGACAGCCAATAGAAGATGCGAAAAGAATCATAGAAGAAACCGAAGGTGAAGCACAGTGCAAGTGGTATGAACGCAAAGTTGAAGAGGTAAAACGTAATCCAATACAGAGTCCAGATTTTGCTATCCAGAATGAACAACTGTACAAATGTCTTCCAGCCGATCGAGAAAGTCATACGGAAAGTCGTTGGAGGCTATGTGTACCTGAAAATATGCGACAACGAGTCTTAGAGGAGAATCACGATAACACACCGGCCGGACATTTTGGTATTCGCAAGACCATTGCGCGTATACAGAATCAGTATTATTGGCCCGGTATGTCACGTGATATTGCTAAACATGTAAAAAGATGTGAATTGTGCCAAAAATACAAACCAAGTTCAAACAAACCGGCAGGAATGATGCTGACTACGATCCCTGAG
Source organism: Teleopsis dalmanni (assembly GCF_002237135.1). Taxonomy (NCBI): domain Eukaryota; kingdom Metazoa; phylum Arthropoda; class Insecta; order Diptera; family Diopsidae; genus Teleopsis; species Teleopsis dalmanni. The sequence goes on along the minus strand of NC_051846.1, from coordinate 221,932,605 downwards.
GAACCATTTGCTACCATCACAGCCGATTTTATGGGGCCACTACCGCGATCGAAAAATGAAAATACAATGCTGCTGGTGATACTAGATAAATTTTCGAAATGGACGGAGATGATACCAATGCGTCGAGCGACATCCGACAATGTGATCAAAGCGTTGAGAGAAAGAATATTAGCCAGATTTGGGTCACCCAAAGATATCATTACTGATAACGGGCCTCAATTCACTAGTAACATTTTCAAACAATGGTTGGTGAAGATGGGCATTAAACACAGAACCACCGCCCCGTACACGCCACAGGAGAACCCTACTGAACGAGCAAACCGAACTATTAAGACGCTGATGTCGCAAACGGCACGCGAAGAACATCGTACTTGGGATGAAATGTTACCGGAAATAACTCTAGCTATTAACACTGCGAAATCGGATTCAACAAAATACTCTCCAGCCTATCTGGTACAAGGGCGAGAGTTGAGACTCCCTGCCAACTTGTTTGACGAATGTACCCCAGGAACAGGACATCCTCAAGTAGCTCCAGCAGTAAAAGCCGAGAAACTGCAACGTGTGTTCAAAACCGTTCAACACAACCTACAACAAGCCGCAACCAATCAAGCGAAATATTATAATTTGCGTCGTCGGAATTGGAAACCACGGATAAATCAATTAGTGTGGGTTAAACAACATCCCCTCTCAAATGCCAAAAACGATTTTTCAGCAAAACTCGCACCGAAATTCGACGGTCCATTCAAAGTACAAAAATTTATATCGCCAGTGATAGTTGAGCTTAGCGCAGAAAATACTGCAAAATTAACTATGGCGCATATTGCCGACCTTAGGGTGCACTACGGTTTTCCTTAAAGTATAAAGGACATTAACACTTATGTACCGACAAGATAACTGCAACATAAAACAAATACCCGCTATCTATTCAAGTACTTAAAGGACGGGCACCATGAGAAAGTTCTCAGTCGTCGTTCAAACATACACCCAGCAGGATGAGTGAACTATTAACAAAATTCGAAATTACCGCGGAAAAGTTTCGCACAAGAATGATCGAGTTAAATAACAATAGATCAAAATGTCAATACTTGCCAAAGCCTGCAGCACTCAATAAAAAATCCAAGAATGTGTTGAAGCAAAGTACAAAGAATTCGTCAAAACGTAAGGTAGGTCCAAGTGACTCCAGCCAGCACAAACACTCAATAGCAGAAAATAGTCGAGCGATTCCACGCATTACTCCAAGCGACAGGAATCAAGTATCTAAAGCTCATGGGTGGAGGTTAAAAAATAAGATCGGAGTAACCACAGCAGCGGAATCTTCTGAAAGAGAAATAGGTAATTATGTCATTTAAAAAAAAAAAAACCCAAAAGTGTAACGTTACCTCACTAATGGCAGAAACAATATCGGTAGAACCCAGTCCCAGTAAATCATACACAACTCACGCAATTGAACAAGAGGATGTGATTGATCTCGATTGCGACTCGCAGCAAATGGAGCTGGAGATGAATGGGTTCACTTGCCCCAAACAAAAAAGGGTTTGCATCACTTGGCCGGCGGAACTCGAACAAACTATACGTGACGCTTTGACAAAACACATAAAGGGGAAACGAATCACGTATCGACGGACGTTCAACGATATACTGTATCTGGTGCGAATAAATCGTCAAGGCCATACAATGGTCCATAGTCTTCATCAGTCGTAAGAAAGGGAGGAATGTAAGGGCTAAATTTACATAAGCAAATTTTGCCCTACATACATACACACATCCACACAGCGTTTAGTCCAAAGTAATTGTTGAATTATTGTATTTGAAGAAATAGAAATCTCTGAAATAAATTAATAAAAATTAAATTAATGAATTTTGTTTTAAAATCTAATACATATCTGGTTTAAATTGGCCTTTGCACGAAAAATTGTCACGATAACTGCTCACATGGCGCACTACGGCAAAACGTGGAGCTAGGGAAAGAGAAATGCAATTATGAACAAAAAATATTCAGTTAAAATAAAAATACACACCTGTTAATGTATCACCACAACTTTTAGTCCAAATTATTAAAAATTTATTGAACTATTAATTTATTATTATGAATAAATTATTTTTAATAAAAAGAAGAAACACCGCACGAAAAGTTACGAGAATTATGAAATCAAAACATAACAAGCAAATATCAAAAACGTCAAAATAGAAATTCGCCGCAAAGAGATAGACGAGATCGGTTGAGCGCACAACTTGAAGAACAGTACGAAAGTAAGACATACAAACGGGAAAGTAAACAAAACTTCACAAAACAGCAGAAAACAATTGTATGTGCGCTACACAAAAAGCTCGTCTGATCTGTATAAAAGACGACGCATTTTTGGTAAGAGTAGTGAGTCTTGTATGATCACTCGGTGGCATTGTATGTCAAAATATAAAATAAATAAATATAAAAAAATATTGTCTGACACAGTGGCGGTTTTAAGCCTAGTTGTATAAATTACTAAAATATATATATAATTGTGTACAGGTGCATGGGCGGTTTTAAGTCAAGACACTTGGACACTATTGTATAGATATTCTATAACCGAACAAGGAAATATATTTTTTGTATATATACACTAACCCTTCTGTCCCACACAGGTACGCATTGAGCAAGTAATCATACGAAGATACAAACCACGGAACCAGATTAGAGATCACCGAGCTTCAAAGGAACAACCTCCAGATACAGTAGAATACCAGGAAATAATCTCAAGTTTCTCAAGTTTAATCACGTTTAATGAATTTACTTTGTTTTTTTAAAATACTATGTCATTGAATTGTACACATTAGTAATCTCAAGTTTAACTAAATTCCTTTTTTTTAAATACTATTTTTATGAATTAATAATATTTTAAATAAATCTACATTTAAAATTTAACACACAATCTTTTATTTGAGAAGTCTCGTTCTTGTGAATACAAATTTATTGTAACGACTCCTGGAAACGGCTGAGGTTACCCCGGCAAAGGAAATAACGAAACGGGAAAATCCGTGTCGTTACAAT
>NC_051846.1:221924099-221929477 GCF_002237135.1 Teleopsis dalmanni | reverse complement strand
AACGCAATGCTTATTTGGTAATAGACCCATCGAATACGTTGCCTCTGAAAACTACACAAACTGACAAAAGTTTGTCAAACATTGCACCTTCAGCAGCTTCGCTTGCATTTTCCGACTTAGCGAATCCAAAAAATAAAACGAAGTCCAAACAGGCATGGAACGCTATGTAAATATGAAACGCAAACTTAGTCCTCAAAAAAGCAATTCAAAAGGTGCTAAAATAACTAAAACTATCAAAGATAGTGCAACTACAAGCATTCTTTCTGGCAATAGATTTGGTGAATTAGCTGAAACTACAGAAGAAGCTAATCAGCATATTAACAAAAATTTTAAACCGTCTCCAATCTACCTGCGTGAACGCAGCTCAAATAACCTAGTTACAATCCTTGCAAGTCTGATTGGAAATAATACTTTTCATATTGTTCCTATAACTAGAGGCAATATACACGAAACCAAAATCCAAATCGACACTGAAAACAATTTTAGAGTCATAACCAAATATTTCGAAGACAGCAAAAAAATTACTACACATACCAACTAAAGAGTAGTAAGGGCCTTGTTGTCGTAATTAAAGGTATCGAATCAGATGTAGACCCCATTGAGATAACAGTTATAAACATTGTTAACAAAGATAAAATCCCACAACCTATGTTCAAAGTTGAACTTCACCCGGAAGCTTCTAAGCTTAAAAAAGATGAGAGCCATCCCATCTACAACCTACAGTATTTACTTCACCGCAGAATTAGCGTTGAGGAGCCCCACAAAAGAAATGGTCCGGTGCAATGCACAAACTGCCAAGAGTATGGCCATACTAAGTCATATAGCACTCTTAGTACAGTGTGCGTAGCTTGCGGCGAGCTTCACCATAGTTCCGAATGCGATAAAAAAGCATTAAAGGATACCAACTCCAAAAAATGTAGCAACTGCAGTGGAAATCACACTGCAAACTACAGAGGCTGTCCCATTTATAAAGAACTGAAGCACAGGTTAGCTCTGCAGAAAGAAGCGTTGCGTAATCCTACAAGAAGCAACACCATTAAATTAGTTAAAGTACCTCAACCTTTAACTTTTAAGCCTGTTACACGAGGTGTTTCATTTGCTAATGTCGTTAAATCTGACAAGCAATAAGCCCCTCCAGTTCAAAGTAATAGTTTGGAAATAATGATCTCCACTCTCACTCAGAGCTTAACTCAGTTCATGTCAATCATGCAAACTACTCTTAACGAGATAGTTAAAATGCAAAGCCAATTAATGCAAATTTTTGTCTAAATAATGAGTACTTTAAAAATTTGTACATGGAATGCAAACGGCTTAAGCCAACATAAACTTGAACTCACAAATTTCATGTCTCGAGAAAGTGTGGATGTAATGCTTTGCTCAGAAACACATCTAACTAACAAAAATTTCTTTTCTATTCCTGGTTATTTATTCTATAATACTAGCACAAACAAGTTAGATTGCAAAAAAGCACCGGGATATGATAATATCTCACCCATCATGATAAAAAACTTACCCCTTTTGGCCATAAATTTTATCACAAGACTTTTTAATGCCATAATTAAATTTGGCTTTTATCCAACAGAGTGGAAAACATCCATGATTATCATGATTCATAAATCAGGTAAAGACCCCACGCTTGCCTCTTCATACAGGCCAATAAGCTTACTGCCATGCCTTTCTAAAACCATGCTAAAACCGTTCCTTGACGTTCAAAACTTAATACCGTCCCACCAGTTTGGTTTTAGGAAAAAACATGGAACTATTGAGCAAGTGAATCGTATAACGAATGAAATAAGACACGCATTTGAGCTCAGAGAACATTGTTCCGCGGTATTCCTCGATGTTAAACAAGCATTTGATAAAGTATGGCATAATGGACTCATATATAAGATACGCTATTCATTACCTGCAAATGTCCACTCAGTTCTAGAATCGTATCTGCATAATAGAAGCTTTAAAGTGAAATGCAAATCATATACTTCGAATAATTTCCCAATAGAAGCTGGCGTTCCACAAGGAAGTGTTCTTGGCCCTATATTGTATGTACTTTACACATCTGATATCCCGATAAGTAGTTCAGTTATCACCACAACGTTTGCCGATGATACGGCAATTTTATGCCGAAACAGAAACGCTGTGCTAGGTTCAAACCAACTTCAATCTCACTTATATCGGGTGGAGAAATGGTTGTCAAAATGGCGAATTAAAATTAACGAACTAAAATGTAGACACGTCATTTTTACCTTAAATCGGAGTACATCTCCAACAATTTTACTAAACAACATTCCCATACCACAAGCAGATAATATAACGTACTTAGGTATCCACCTAGACAGACGACTGACTTAGCGCAAACAGATTGAAGCCAAAAAAATTCAGATGAAGCTCCAAGCCTCTAAGTTGCATTAGCTCATTAACAGCAGATCTTCCCTGTGCCTAGAGTGTAAAGTACTCTTGTATAACAGCATCATAAAACCAATATGGACTTATGGTCTCCAGCTATTTGGCAATGCTAGTGCTTCAAATATTGAAATTATACAAAGAGCTCAGTCAAAAATAATAAGAATTATCACTGGTGCCCCATGGTATATTAGGAATGAAAGTATACACCGAGATCTACAAATTCCCCTAGTTAAAGCTGAATTTGACAATATAAGAAAAAAATACAATAAAAGGCTGACAGAGCATGTTAATCCCTTGCAAGAAATCTCGCACTTCTATCCATTGCTTCCCGCCTAAAAAGAGCTGACCGTCCAGCCGTTAATTAATATTCAACAGCTTGAAGTAAAAACCGCACCTTTCTTTTTAGTAATCTGTTAAAGTTGAACCACTTTCTTAAGAAACCACCTAACATTCACTTTAATGAAATTTAACCCATTAATCTAAGTGAGGTTCGTGATATAAGGTTTACTTATTTTATTTTATTTTATACAATGTATAATTAAAATAAAAATTTGTAACATTATGTAATTAGTTATAAGATTTTATAACTTATTGTTAGTCTCATTTTAAGAGAAGATGCAATAAATAAATGTATGTTTTACAAAAAAAAAAAAGAAAAAAAAAAAACTACATAAATTCGAATGTTCGGCCGATGGAGTGATTTGCCATATATGTAAAAAGTAAAATCACAAAAATGTGCTTTAATTGTTCATCAGTGCAGCAGCAGCAGCAACAGCAACAACAACAGTACCGTGAAAGCCGCTATATAAAAAATGTTTCTGAAGAAACAAAATTGCTTTTTGATTTAGATGAACCTAGTTCACTAGGTATTAAGTCTATTTTTTCATTCCTCTCTCCTATAATTACTGGAATGACGTTTCCACATTGCTGTGGAAATCTTCTTCTTTCATTCCTAAGAGATGGTTTTAGTGGCTTCAAGTCTTACACTGTGGCTTTCGATGCTTTTCCCCTACTGCAAAAAAAAAAATTATTTGATGACTATTTATTTGTTGGAACAATAAGCAAAAAACAAGTTTTTTGCACAGAATAAATATGTGAACATGATGTTACAAAAGAATGTCAGCTTGAAAACCTGGAATGTTGATGTTTATATAGAAGGCGCAAAGGTTAACTGCCAGGTAGATTCGGGAGCGGAAGCAAATTCATTGTCGGTGTTTTCTTTTAATAGAATTAATAATATTACATTAAAAAAAGTGGTGAAAAATTACCTATAATAGGAAAAGTTCATGTGAATGTGTTATTTAACAGTATTATACAAAAGACTATTTTTCATGTTGTCTATATGCAGTGTAATAATGTTCTGGGCTTGGAATTAGCAGTTGAGTTGAACCTAATCAAAATTCTAAACGCAGTAAGTTGTGATAATAAAGTAGAAATAAAAAATTGTGACGAATTAGATATTTTCGGTAAATATTCAGATGTATTCAGTGGTTTCGGTCAGCTCAAAAATAAGTGTAAATTGCAAATCAGAGATATTAGTACACCAGTTGTTGATGTACAGCGTAGAGTGCCCTTTAGTTTACTTGAACCACTTAAAAAGTGTTAGAAAAAATAAAAGAATTAAAAGATATTACTGAAGTCACTGAACCAGCTGTATGGGTTAGTTCAATTGTGTTAGTTACTAAGCAAAATGGCAATATCCATTCTATGCTTAGATCGTTGTAGTTTAAATAAAGCTATTGTAAGGCCAAGTGCGGGATTCTGGATGGTGCCTTTGGATGAAAATTCTTTAAAGTTATGTACTTTTAACACTCCTTTTGGTCGATATTCCATGGAGAAATGGTCCGTCGTTTTGATGATATTAAAGAAGTTATCATTTATTTAGATGATTTACTTATTTATGCGAAATGAATGAAAGAGCATAATGACATTTTGTATAAAGTCTTGACGAGAGCAACAGAAGTAGGTCTTGGTTTTACAAAAAAATCTAAACTTTTTCAAATTAACATAAAATTCATTACGTTAATTTCAATGAAAATGGTGTTAAACCAGACACTGAAAAAATTAGAGTAATTACTGTAAGGATGGAAATTTTGCACAAATTACCAACTTACATATTATGACTTTATTGTTATTGGTGAATCATCTGTAAGAAATAAAGTGCATTAAAATTAACATCGAGATAATAAATAAATACTTACCTGGAATCACTCCCCAGCACACTCGTCTACAGCATACTTTAATAGTTGGATGTTTCTGTAAATGAATTTATGAAATATAATTATCAATTAGAAAATTGAAAAACAATTATAAATACCTTTGCACTACCACTTTACGCACATCATTTGGAGTAATTTAAACAAAAGGGAACGTCGTTTATATAAATAATTTTATTAAATTAATTATTAAAACTCCGATATTTCTTATTAATTAATTTTACTTATTTTAATATATTATATTCAATTTAAAAAAAAAGGCGCATTAAGTTCAACTAAGATCAACTCAAAGCTTTGTGTATTTTACATAAAAAGTTCAATAGGATGCATATAAAAGACGATGCAATTTGTTAAGAATTTAGTGTGTCTTGTATGATCACTCAGTGGCATTGTATGTCAACATATAAAATAAATAAATATTAAAAATTGTCTGACACAGTGGCGGTTTTAAGCCTAGGTGTATAATCTATTAAAATATATATATAATTGTTTACGAGTGCATGGGCGGTTTTAAGTCCAGGCGCGGAAACACTTTATATATACCATATATTCAATATAACAAGACATGTATACATTTACTAACCCCGTTTCGTCCAGTAGGTACTTATCGAAACCGGATCAGCCACCACTGTGAACTCTACAGGGACAGCTTCCAAATACAGCTGGTCTCAAGGAAACATCTCAAGTCATATCTAATTAAATTTAATCAACCTCTTACGACTAAGGAAATACATTCAAAATTTGCATGCGTTTAAAATC
>NC_051846.1:221917198-221923999 GCF_002237135.1 Teleopsis dalmanni | reverse complement strand
CAATAGAGTTTACAATAAACTTTATTTTATTATCATATAAAGAGATTTTATCTTGAGCAATATAATTCTTAACAAAAATCTTAACAATTTCCGAAGGCGCCGGGATATAAAGTATTAACGTATTTATAATTATTCAACGCACATGTCGAAGACGCAAATATATAAAGTATTTAAAATTTAATTTAGTCAAATCACAGATCGAAGACGCAGGAATATAACTACGATTCCTCAGCGTATTTTGCATTTGTTCGAACCACAAGTCGGAGACGCAGGAATATAAAGTATTAACGTATTTATAATTATTCAACGCACATGTCGAAGACGCCAATATATAAAGCATTTAAAATTTAATTTAGTCAAAGCACAGATCGAAGACGCAGGAATATAACTACGATTTCTCAGCGTATTTTGCATTTGTTCGAACCACAAGTCGGAGACGCATGAATATAAAGTATTAACGTACTTATCATTATTCAACGCACATGTCGAAGACGCATATATATAAAGCATTTAAAATTTAATTTAGTCAAAGCACAGATCGAAGACGCAGGAATATAACTACGATTTCTCAGCGTATTTTGCATTTGTTCGAACCACAAGTCGGAGACGCATGAATATAAAGTATTAACGTACTTATCATTATTCAACGCACATGTCGAAGACGCAGATATATAAGTATTTAAAATTTAATTTAGTCAAAGCACAGATCGGAGACGCAGGAATATAACTACGATTTCTCAGCGTATGTAGCATTTGTTCGAACCACAAGTCGGAGACGCAGGAATATAAAGTATTAACGTATTTATCATTATTCAACGCACATGTCGAAGACGCAGATATATAAAGTATTTAAAATCTAATTTAGTCAAAGCACAGATCGAAGACGCAAATATATAAAGTATTTAAAATTTACTTTATCTTATCGTTTTCTCGGCTGCTCAGTTCTTCAGTACCTCGCTTCTTCTGGTGTCTGCCAAAGCCACGTGCCAGTTCATACCTTCACTGAGATTTCCCATAGGGTACTTCTGAAGCCTCCTATGAGATTTCTCTATCTGGCAACTTTTAAAGCTCCCAGATCGGTATCCTGGGCGCGCAATGGTCCAGCAACTATTATCCGCAACTGATATTAAAAAAAACGTTCACTCTGCTTTAGGATGATGTTCAAAAAAAAACGTTCACTCAGCTCTAGGATGATAAAAAAAACGTCCACTCTACTCGAGGTTGATATTCAAAAAAGAGACCGAATTCACATTTTTATCCCCTTTTATTCGATCTTGTCGACGCTTTTGATCCCGCTATCCTCAAGTTTGCATTTTTTTCCATATAAGTATTGTTTTTACTTGTTTACCATTTATGCCCATGCTTATTATTTTCTAAGTTTTTTTTTTTCTCTGTGCAGAATTGTTCTTGGCCGTTTACGGCTTGCTGTTGTGATGCATTTTTTTTTGTATAAGTTTTGTTTTTGCATGTTTACAATTTTTGCTCATGCTTATTTTTATTATTTGCATAAATACGTTAGGGCAGCGTGGTATTATGTAACCCTTATTTTTTTTTTCAGGGAAAAATAGGGTCGTTACACTCCCCCCTTTCTTTCAGAAAATGGAGTAAGTCGAGTCGTTCCATTTTTCGCAATCCTTACGAGCATCCATTTGCCATCAAGCAGTGCCTTGAAGCGGTGTCTTTGCAATTTGGCCCATCTTGCCACATCATATCCATGTCTTGCCAGTGTGTCTGCCGGGCATGTATCGGGCGATGGACCTTTGTTCTCGGTTATAAACGCATGGTTCATTACTGGGCTATCGTCTTCATTCTCGGTTGATGCCTTTAGAATGGTTTTTGCCGTAGGTGGAGTTGGTGGATATCCCCAATTAAAGGCTGTATGTAATGGGGAATGTGGTTCATCCCATTGTATAGGAGATGTTGTGACCAACAAGATGTCTTCATGTGGTGTCTCATGGTTTATCACGGGATGATTATATTCATGCTCCTTGGCTAGTTTTAGAATAGTTTTTGCCAGGGGTGGAGTTGGCGGATATCCCCAATTAAATTTTCCATAATGTGGGGACGATGGTTCATCCCACTTCGTCGGTGAGGTTGTGACCAGTAATATGTCTTCCAAAGAGGTATTGGTCTTAGACCTGCTATTCTCCTCATCATGTGCACCTTTTCCGGTATCAGCCTGACTGATCATGCTTTGCTGCACCTCGCGTCCCATAGCTTCGGTATCCGAATCTTCCCCGAAAAGTTCGATATACCGTAAATATAGTTTACGCTTTGTTGCTAGGTTTATCTTATTGTCTTGTCGTTTCATGGTGATGTTTACTTGTGTTTATTTATTTCACATTTGTCTGGATTCTACGATGCGGCATTCATTACACATGGAGAGCTATAGCATTTCAACGGTCAGGCGGATATATTGTTGTTAAGATTTTTTTTTTTTTTTTTTAAATATTAATATTCTATTTCATAATTCATTTCTTTCCATTATTCAATTGTTTTCTAACAAATTTAGCATACTTTAGTACAAACAATTTTCAGTAATAATTATTACCTACATCACATTATAGTGATCTTTATATTCTAGTATATATATAATATATTAATATTGAAATTATAATGTACTTATAAAGAGCTTATTTATTTTTACTTACTTATTTAATAATATGTTTTCATATATTATAATGTATTTCTAGCAACTCTCTTTACCACATTCTTTCTTACTGTCTTATAACGCCTATATACTCTATTAAGATTAGATTATACTGCATTTCTAACTAACTTATTTGATAGCTTATTTTTAATATAATATAATGTATTCATAACAATTCTGTTTTTTTTTTTTGAACTTATACGAGAACATATTATAGTGCATATATCCTATATTAATATTGATATTATAATATATTTATAACAATTATTATTCGATAATATATAATGCATGTATCCTATATTAATATTGATATTATAATATATTTATAACAATTCTTATTCGATAATATATAATGCATATATCCTATATTAATATTGATATTATAATATATTTATACCAACAATATTAGATATACCAATCGTCCACCCTGATTTATTTTCAATTGTAAGTGCAATATTTTCACCTTTTTCTTGTCTTTCTAAGAGAAATTATATTACCAACAGTATTAGATATACCAATCGTCCACCCGGATTTATTTTCAGTTGTAAGTGCAATATTTCCACCTTTTCCTTGTCTTTCTAAGAGAAATTATATTACCAACAGTATTAGATGTAAATGTATTGTTACGTAATCGCCTGCGTGATTATTCGTATCTCAGGATTTTGTAAAAAATGAAACGAATTATAAGGATTGGAGAAACTTACTTATATATTTTGTGTAATACAAAAAACTAGTATTTATTAGGAGTCAATTTAATAAAAATACAGCTTCACACCAAAACAAATTTCCAAACTAATTTTTTATATAAATATCAATTGACGTAATGTTTAAATAATATTTAAACATTTCGTTGCTACTCTGATGAAATTCGTAACATTGCCCTCCTCTTAAATCTGTTCGTCCCGAACAGGAATTACCACATCCTTGCAGTAAGGTGCCAGCCGTTCCAGATGCACCACTTTCATTCGAGCTCTGTGATGCCCCGACTGTTGAATTCGATAAACACCATCACATATCTTCGTTCCATCAAGGACAGGGGGCTCCAAACAAATATCATAACATCTTCATCATACACAAATTGCGAACACACACCGTTCTCATTCAAGATTTTCAATATTTGCTTACTTACTAATTGCAGAAATTCAATAAATCCTATATTTATTTACAAATTGCTTATCCTATACTTCTAGCTATTGGGTGGAGATTTTGAGTATCATCATCATCATTAACATTTTAGTTCCTGGTCAGTAGGAGCGGACTTCTGATAAATCGATGAATTTCATCTAATTGGTCCCGCTTACTTCCAGTGTAGTCACATGTCATCTTGCCGCAAAGTGGCGTTATTCCGAATTTTAAGTCCGCTTCGTCTGAGTCACCCTGATAAACCTCCATTTGCAAACAGCTGTCACTGTCATCAATGCTACTTACGTTAGACGCAACAAACTTGTCAATGCATTGAGTATGCCAATCAGGAATGTACTGATCAAAAAAACCGCACCATCAGATATATCAATATCAGTTGTATAATCCTCATTATTTGTTATATCCGAAACGAACAAGACATCTCTGACATCAGCATCAAATTTATTACCCGTAGCCAATACGTCATCTGTGGTATCCTCGTGAAACAAGACATTTCCATTAATTATCATGTTCTCATTATCTATGAGGTCGGCATCAACGTTTAATGGTATATCTTTATAAGATAACGTATCCGCGACCAACAAGCCCTCTGCGATCTCCGCATCGTATTTGATTTCCTGATTAATCCTGAAAACTTTATCAACTGCACTGCCAGCATCGATTTGAGTATCCGTAGCCAACATGCTATCAAAGACATCCGCGTTGGATGGAATATCAACAGCTAACATGTCATCTGCCTTAAATGGCATATTTGCCGGGGATATGTCATTTATGCCAATTGCTTCACATGGAATAACAACATCGCATGTGTAATCTACTTCAAATGGAATACCCTCAACATATATAACATAGCAGATGTTAATTTCAACTGATTCAGCTATACCAAAGCCGATTAACACGAAATTATAACTACCTAAGCCGAAATAGTCTTTCCTCCCTTTCTTTCTTCTCTTTTTTCTGTTTCTTTTTTCCCTATTCATTATTTGAATCAGTCTTCTTCTTCCTCTTATCTTCTCTCTTGTCTTCTCTCTTATCCTTCTTTCTTTTCTTCTCTTTCCTCTATTTCTTTTTACCTTCCTTCTTGTCTTCTTTCTTGTCTTTCTTCCTGCCTTCCCCTCTGTCTTTCCTTCTGTCTTCCTTCTTGTCTTTCTTCCTGCCTTCACTCCAGTTTTCATTTTCCGTACTTTTGCTGTAAAGGAACACATTATACCGGCAGCTTCGTACGTCAAAGAGCCGCTAACCGTTTCAGAGTATGTCTCCTTTGAGAACATTACGACCTGACGCTTAGTTTCCGGATCACGTATACCGTCTATTAAAGTGTCGACTTTACTCTTCACCATAATATCACTAGAGCTACCAATGTAAACCAAGTTACACAACCGTTCAATGTCGGCAGAGTACTTTCCAGGACTCTCGTCAACAAGCGGGGCTCTTGTTTCCAGTATTACCCTGTGTAATGGAGCCATAGAAACGTTACCGTACTTGCGCTCCAATGTATCCATTACAGCTTGGTAGATTTTATGTTGTTCGGGTGGAATTTGTTTTAAAACTTCTGCCGCACTACCTTTTAGTGCCACAATTAGTGATTCCGTTTTCTCACCAATATTCCAATTATTGGTTGCAGCCGCTATTTCAAATTTGAGTTTGAACACTTCAAAAGTCTCGCTCCCATCAAACGTCGGTGCTTGTAGTTTAACGCTACTAGTTTCACGAATGGCTGAAGATGACCCGCTTAGCTGCCTACTCTCAGCATGGCTTTCCAATTGAACCGTCTCACCTTTTGAGACCTGGACATTCTGATCAATCGGGTCCTTTCTTCTCGAGCACTCTTTTTGGACTTGTTGTAACTCCATCTTTAATTCGACAAAATTTTGGTCTAATGTCTGCGTGATTTTACTAAATTTTTGTTCCAACTTGCAAAAACCGTGCGCCTGTTCTTCTGAATTTTCCTCAAGCTTCTGCATCATTAAGTTCATGAATGCCATCATTTCACTATTCGTGTCAGGTTCTTCATCGAGGAACTCGTGTTCTTCTACATATATATCATGAGCCTCCAACGCCTCACGAAGTCTCAACTGCAATTCCGTTTTCACACCACCTGTACTAAGTCCCACTTCCTCCAACTGCTCTTTCAGTTGAACCACAGTCAATTCTTCTAATTTCACCATTTTTACAAAATCCCACTTCTGACACCAAATGTTACGTAATCGCCTGCGTGATTATTCGTATCTCAGGATTTTGTAAGAAATGAAACGAATTATTAGGATTGGAGAAACTTACTTATATATTTTGTGTAATACAAAGAACTAGTATTTATTAGGAGTCAATTTAATAAAAATACAGCTTCACACCAAAACAAATTTCCAAACTAATTTTTTATATAAATATCAATTGATGTAATGTTTAAATAATATTTAAACATTTCGTTGCTACTCTGATGAAATTCGTAACAGTATGTTAATATAAAATGATGTATATAAAAAAAAAACCTGAACCTTTTCTAGAATTGATATCCCTTTAACTGACTCACATGTGCCGTAATAATCTTATCTGTAGACATTTCCCTCAATTTTATTATAACTGGTGACGTAAAATCAATAACCTCATAGGGCCCCGTGTATTTTGGTGCAAGTTTCGCAGCAAAACCTTCTTGTGCCTTTGACAGTGGGTGTGTTTTGGTTAAGACCAGTTCTCCGAGTAATGGTTTCCATTCTCGTCTGCGTAAGTTGTAATACCTAGATTGATCCATTACGGCCTTGGTCATGTTTCTTTTGGCTATCCCGCAAATTTCGATCAAATGTCGTGCTTTACTGTCTGGTGACTCTGACTTCTTTCCAATGCCTGGAGTTACTTCATCGTACAAGGTTCTGGGTAATCGTGGTTCCCTTCCTTGGACCACATACGCTGGCGTGAAGCCGGTTGAAGCGGATATACTGGAGTTTATGGCCAACATTATCTCAGGTATACCCTCGTCCCAACGCCGTTGCTCTGTTGCTGTGTTCTGTGCG
>NC_051846.1:221911176-221917098 GCF_002237135.1 Teleopsis dalmanni | reverse complement strand
ACTAAATGCTAAATCTTGGCGGTTGTATAATAAAGGGAAGCAAAAACAAAAAAACCTATTCCGCCATCTAAGGAGTCGCTTTAAAAGCAACTACGTGTTTCTCGCCAAAAGGTCCTTCGACTCTTGAATCGGTAATGCCCATATTAAGATCCGTCCGTAATTCTGTTTATTTGCAGCCTTACTTGTGCTATGTAGATGCTCCGCTGTACTAGTTTGGGGTCCCACCTGGTTAAATTAATTGTCTGCCTTGTTTGACCCCAACCTTCTGAAATATGGGTTGTGGTTGGTTAACACCCTGTATGGGTTGTCTGCCTTTCTTAACCCCAGATCCGTTTTGCGATCTCTTCTGGCTATCACCCGCTAAAGGTTGTCCACCACGCCGACCAACGGTTCTTTTACCAACCAATGCGGGTCGGTTGAGTGCCTGATAAGGTAATCCACCTCGCGCACTGGTTGGATCTTTGACTGTCGATTCAGCTCGGTTAACATCCTTTACTGGTTGTCCACCATCAGAGTTATCGCCTGTGATTCTAGCTGACGGAGTTGAGCTTGTTGTCGGAGCTTCAGGGCATCCGCTCTTATGCCTCTTTGCTAGCTGTTCTTCCGCTGTCCACAGTCCGCTGAGTCGATCGGCTAGTTGTTCAACCGATCTTGCGGCTTTTGCAGTCTTTTGCCTCCCTCTTCTTCGCTTCTGCTTCTCCCTCTTGTTCAGACGGATACGTTCGGCCAAGTCGAGATCAATCGTTGTCATGTTTCCAACTGTTTTGATCAACGGATCAGTCTCTTGCGGGGCTTCATCGTCCTCCATTTTGTTGGTCTCATGACCGTCATGCGTTGTGGTATCTGAAGCTAAGGCTATCAGCTCGGCCTGTGTGGCCTCATTGTCCACCTTATGAGCGTCAACCACTTCGCCTTGTGTTGATATAGTTAAAATTTTTTCGTCGATTTTGATTCCCACTAATTGCGAAAAGAAATATGTCTACCTGCGGAGAGAGTATATACCAAACAGAACTAATACAAGCTACAAGTGTCCATACTCAAGATACAAAACGCGAGTTAACAGTTATTGTGCCCTCCGAAACACAATAACTCGAAGAATGTGTACCTGAACTACCTTACTCTCGGCAATCGGTACATTGTTGGTGGAGACTTTAATACAAAAAATACTTTGTGGGGTTCAAGAATTACAAACTGCAAAGGGAAAAATTTTCATAATGCTATCATTGACAAAAAAGCAGACATTCTAAGCACAGGTGAACCTACGTACTGGCCTACCGATATGAACAAAATACCAGACGTGATTGACTTCTTCGTGACCAAAAATATAAATAAACGATTTCTTACAGTAAGTACATTTCCTGACTTATCATCTGATCACTCACCAATTATGCTATCATATGAAAGCGATGCAAAACTAAACATCACAAGGACAAAATTAATCTATAATTATCGACCTGACAATAAATATTTCCTTAAAATCTGAAGACGAAATCGAAAGCGTGATTGTATACTTAAACGAAATGATCGCTGTTGCCGTGACAAATTCTACCCCAGTTCTTAAACAAAACGACACTCAAAATAAAATCTCGATGGCAGTTAAAAGCAAGATAATGGACAGAAGAAAACTGAGAAAACAATGGCAAATAAATCGGTCCCCTGAACTAAAAAAGGACTTAAACAAACTAACCAAAGAACTTAAAATGATGCTACTTAATGAGCAAAATAAAAACCTGCAAAAACGCATAATGAACTTGACAGCTGACAAAGCCACTAACTATTCTTTATGGAAAGTTACTAAAAATATCAACAACTCAGTAATGCATCAACCACCACTGAGGAAAGCAAATGGAACTTCGGCTAGAACTAACATCGAAAAAGCTGAACATTTTGCCACGTACTTCGAAACCACGTTTAGTAACCCAAAACAGCCTGATAGCAACGTTACACGGAGCAGCTCTACTCAAAATGTCGCAATAAAGAAAGTTTCAATAACAGAGATTAAGAATACTATTAAAAATAAAATTAAAGCTAAAAAATCACCGGGATATGATAGTATCACAGGAAAGATTCTGACTGAGCTGCCTCTTCAAGCACTTCTATACATGAGAAATCTGTTTAATTGCGCTTTACGCCTTAAGTATTTTCCAAAAGTTTGGAAAGTAGCAGAAGTAATCACTATACCTAAACCAAATAAGGACATATCTGTAACAAAATCATACAGACCAATTAGCCTATTACCAGTTATGTCAAAATTGTTTGAAAAAATAATTTTATCAAGACTAGAACCGATTCTCCATAAAGAAAAACTTATACCTGACCATCAATTCGGCTTTCGGAAAAAGTATTCAACTATACAACAAGTTCACAGAGTTGTTAATAAAATAACTAGTGATATTGACACAAAACAATTTTCCTCGGCGGTATATCTAGATGTCGCAAATGCTTTTGACAGCGTTTGGCATAGAGGTCTACTAACTAAACTATCAGAGCTTCTTCCAACAAACTTTTACCTCCTACTTAAGAGCTATCTACAAAATAGATACTTTTATGTGAAGTATAAAGACTCAATCTCCGAACGTAAACAAATGAAAGCTGGTGTGCCCCAAGGAAGCGTACTAGGTCCATTACTCTACTTGCTATACAGGGCTGATGTCCCAATACCTCCTGATTCTCAAAGTTTGATAGCAACTTTTGCAGACGATACAGCCCTAATTGCAGCTTATAAAAATTTTAACATATCCACAGACAACTTGCAGAATTACCTAAACGCAACGCTCGAATGGTTCGACAAATGGGGAGTTCAAATAAATACAAGCAAAACAGTTCATGTTATCTACACGAATAAAAAATATGACCTAGAACGTATAAAAATTAACAATGACGAAGTCTTCACACACACAAAGGCAAATTACCTTGGCATTACTATAGATAACAGATTAACTTGGAAAGACCAAATTAAAGCTAAAAGCAATGAAATTAAGCGTCGCTTTGGACAATTGTACTGGCTACTCTGCTCGAAATCAAAACTAACAGTGGAAAATAAACTACTAGTATATAAAACAGTAATCGCTCCAATATGAAAATGTGGAGTCGAAATATGGGGCACAGCATGCAAATACAACATTCAAATACTGCAAAGAGTACAATCAAAAATACTTAGGACTATCATCAACGCTGAATGGTACATCTCAAACTATGACATTCATCGCGATTTAAAGATACCCTTCCTTGCAGACGTTATCCGAAAAAATAGTAAAAAGCACACAGACGGATTACTTTTCCATCCTAACCCAACAATGAGGCAGCTACCTAATGACGAAGCCACTCACAACAGAAGATTGAAACGCTTATTTCCATCAGAACTAGCAATACTATAATAATCTAACTAATATATTCATAGTAAATTCATAGCAGTCTATTTAATTGACTCATTTATTATATCATTTATCCATTAATTTTAATTATTTTATAATATTTAATTTATATAATTTAAAGAAAATTTTTCTTTTTATCCACCATTAATAGCTCACTCATGCCTATAGCAAATTGTATAAAATTAACGCTGGAGTTCCGCAAGGTAGTGTCTTGGGTCCTCTCTTATATCTGATTTATACACACGACTTGCCAACGAGTGCAACGACGTTCACAGCAACTTTTGCTGATGATACTGCAGTCCTTGCAGTTGGAGAAAGCGCAGTAATAGCAGCTATTAATTTGCAAAATAGTATGGACAGTATAATTGCTTGGACAAAGAAATGGAAAATCAATCTGAATAAAGAAAAATCAGTGCATGTAAATTTCACAAATGGAAACATCAGTCATATACCTGTCTACATCGATGAAGCACAAATCTCTCACGCGAATACTGCGATATACTTGGGTATGACTTTGGACGCTAAACTAAGATGGAGCGAGCACATAAAAAAGAAAAGAAGTGAATTAGATCTTAAATTCAAATCGTTGAAATGGTTAATCGGCATAAAATCAAAACTATCGCTTTTCAATAAACTTGTATTATACTGGACATATACCAATCTGGACATATGGAATACAGCTATGGGGTTGCGCAAGCAGAACACAAATTTCCATCATCCAAAGATTCCAAAATTTCATGCTACGGAGTGTAACAAACGCGCCATGGTACGTGAGAAATTCTGACTTACATCGTGACCTCGGAGTGTCAACAGTACAGGAAGAAATTCATACAAAAGCCAAATCACACCAAGATAGACTTAGTTGTCACATAAATGCTGAGGCGCATTTACTAGCGACAACTGAGCCAATTCGCCGTCTAAAGCGCCAAAAGCCGTGCGATCTTTGGGCTTAAATCATTAAAATGTACTACAGTTAATTCATTATTGCGTGGAATCACCTAATCTGTTTAAATTTAAATTGCTTGTTAGTTATCTATAACTAGTTGCTTTATGTCTTGTTTTGTTTTATTTATTATTCTTTAATACCATATATAATAAAACAATTTAAAAAAAAAAAAAAAATGTTTTTGAATTATTACTATTACTAAATGCTAAATCTTGGCGGTTGTATAATAAAGGGAAGCAAAAACAAAAAAACCTATTCCGCCATCTAAGGAGTCGCTTTAAAAGCAACTACGTGTTTCTCGCCAAAAGGTCCTTCGACTCTTGAATCGGTAATGCCCATATTAAGATCCGTCCGTAATTCTGTTTATTTGCAGCCTTACTTGTGCTATGTAGATGCTCCGCTGTACTAGTTTGGGGTCCCACCTGGTTAAATTAATTGTCTGCCTTGTTTGACCCCAACCTTCTGAAATATGGGTTGTGGTTGGTTAACACCCTGTATGGGTTGTCTGCCTTTCTTAACCCCAGATCCGTTTTGCGATTTCTTCTGGCTATCACCCGCTAAAGGTTGTCCACCACGCCGACCAACGGTCCTTTTACCAACCAATGCGGGTCGGTTGAGTGCCTGATAAGGTAATCCACCTCGCGCACTGGTTGGATCTTTGACTGTCGATTCAGCTCGGTTAACATCCTTTACTGCTTGTCCACCATCAGAGTTATCGCCTGTGATTCTAGCTGACGGAGTTGAGCTTGTTGTCGGAGCTTCAGGGCATCCGCTCTTATGCCTCTTTGCTAGCTGTTCTTCCGCTGTCCACAGTCCGCTGAGTCGATCGGCTAGTTGTTCAACCGATCTTGCGGCTTTTGCAGTCTTTTGGCGGGGGCTTCATCGTCCTCCATTTTGTTGGTCTCATGACCGTCATGCGTTGTGGTATCTGAAGCTAAGGCTATCAGCTCGGCCTGTGTGGCCTCATTGTCCACCTTATGAGCGTCAACCACTTCGCCTTGTGTTGATATAGTTAAAATTTTTTCGTCGATTTTGATTCCCACTAATTGCGAAAAGAAATATGTCTACCTGCGGAGAGCTTCGCATTGCAAAGGTAAGGCTGTTTAAAACAGGAGGTCGCTAGATGTCCTGAGTTCGCTACTAATACTGCTTCTACCCCAGTAGCCAAGCTAAAGGCGTAGCTGTTCCACCTTAGTTTGGGGGATTTTATTTCTAATACACACATTACATTCATTTATACTGTAACGACACGGATTTGTCGTTTTTAATTTTGCTGAGGTATCACTCAGTCGCGGTCCGGGTCGTTGCAATAAATTTGTTTTATTGACTAGTTCGAAGCTCTGAGACCAAGGAAAAGCAAAGACGCTGTTTGTAGTGTTAAAATGACTGTCTTTATTATAAAATTTTATTGACGCAAGAGAGCTTCCAAATTAACTTATGCTAATTATTATGCTACAGAAGTTATACAAATTTCCACTAAATAGCTTCTAGCCAACGATGTCAGAACATCAGAGGCGTTATATAACATTACTCTATTCACTGGACTCTAGCCAACGATGTCAGAACATCAGAGGCATTATATAAAATTACTCTACTGAACAA
>NC_051846.1:221898893-221911076 GCF_002237135.1 Teleopsis dalmanni | reverse complement strand
AAAGATTCTGCTTTGAGTCAACAGAGCTGGCGAATAAATCTCTAAATGATGGCCAATCTATATATTTTCCTGAGAAGTGCGGAATGTTAATTTTAGGTAACTAATTTCCCTAAAATGATGAAACATTAGAAGTGGATGAAATTTGTTTAAGAAATGAAGCTTCCTGTTCCACTAGCTTATTCATGATATCATCATCATCTTTAGGTCGCACATTTGGTGCAAGGCCCCGTTTCAACGCAAGCATGCAACTTTGCGTGGACAGGTACTTCTCCTCATATGTAGCGAAATCGGAATCAGGGTCGACGTAGTCAGGAACATTTCGAAATGCGTACATCTCATCCGTTGACCTAACAAACTGCTGCCAAATATCTACTAGTTCGTCAGTCCTAGTTACGATTTCATCGTAGGACACCTTTACTGGAGGACTGGTTGCGTAAACAAGTGCTTGAGTAATTGAGCCCTTCAGGCGTTCACGTACGTGCATTAACCTCTTCATTTCCTCTGCCATAACGAAATAGGGTTTAAATATTTGCAAATATAATCCGGCTCGATGGACCAATTTTTGATTAAGAATACACTTTATTTAATTTTCAATTTAATATTAAATGATTAAGAATACATTTTATTTAATTTTCAAGTTTTACAATTCTAACAAATAAAAGAACCCACGTGCACACACCGAACTACTACGAATAACAACCAAGCAAAATGTGTCTACAAAAGGGTGCTATTTCAATGCACTTCGCCTTTTTTGAACAAATGTTCAGAAAGGTGCAATCCCAATGTACTGTGCATTTGGTTCATGCACAGTAGTATAATTGGGAATTTGGTATAATCAGCGATGAATGCGGCTTTATCCAGTCTACTTTTCATTCGACAAACATTCTGCTCGTCTACGAATTTTTTTTTTTTAAACCTTATTATTTATTGAATCTTTCTAAAATGGAAATTGACAATAATTTTGCAAATCTTAACAAACTAAAATGTATGCTATTGAGCTAGAGAATTCATATTTATCAAGGATTTTCTTTTGAGACGATTTGGTGCAGTTGCAGAAGATAAGTATTGAACATGAGGATTTGGATGCGACTTGAGTCTCTCTTGAAATTTAGGTATGTATTGACGAATAACTTCTTCAACAGTTGGTAAATTAAGATCTTTGTGTAGATTTTTGTTTTTGACGTACCACGGGGCGCACGTAGCTTATCGGAAAATTTTATTTTGTACTCTCTGGATTTTTTCTATATTTGTATTGCTCGCTGAACACCACAGTTCAATACCATAAGTCCAAATCGGCTTTAATGTTGATTTATAAATTAACAATTTGTTGTCGAGACTGAGTTTAGAATTGCAATTTAGAAGCCAGTACAATTCTCTATATTTAAAATTCAATGAGCCTTCTATCTAGATGAATTCCCAGATATTTTACAGAATGTGATTGGGCGATATCCACATTATTAATTTTAACTGCGGGACATGTTTCTCTCCTTAGAGTAAAAGTTACTTGAACACATTTGGTTTCATTCATCTTGATTCTCCATTTTGCAAGCCACTCTTCAATCAATCCAAGATGCATGGCTAAATTTTGTGATGCTATAGTGCGGTCACGGTTGGTACTGACTATAGCAGTGTCGTCAGCGAAAGTTGTCAGCAAATTGTTTGGGTATTGTGGAATATCAGCTGTATAGATTAAGTATAGAAGCGGCCCAAGGACGCTACCCTGAGGAACTCCAGCGCTGATATCGAAAGCTCTATAATTGGAGGGTTTTGTATGTCAGCTAAGATAGATATGTTAGGCTGGAAATTATTGATTTGTGGATTTGGCTGAAAAACATTCTGTAGGTGTAATGCCAGAGTAGTTCCTTTTTCTTCATCGCTACGAGCCCAAGAGCCATCTTGTTTGCGTATAGGAGGTTCTCTTTTAATTGGGGCTTTACATTTCTTTGCAGCTTTCCATAGGGAATAATTATGCTCTTTTTGAGAGCCAAGGCTCTCTAAATAATTTTGTATTGAATTGCAGTAGGCCAAACCAATCGTGATTATTGGCTTATCCATTTGTTATTATCGAAGGTTGACCCTGAATCTCGTCGCAAATGGATACATGAAAGTCGAGGGGATTCTTCGCTGTGAAGAATTAGAGTTGTCCCAGTATAAATCTAATTCAATTTAAAACCTCAGGACAAATTAAAATCATCTCTGGTTTTTGTCGACAAAGGATTACAAAAATGTGTCAAATGTAATTCAACTGAGCACAGTATACCTAAATGTAATGCAATTTGATGTCTATCGATGAGCGCCGCGAGTTTGTGAAAAGTCACTCGCTATGTTTCAATTGTCTCAGATCGGGACATTCATCATACATGTCCCGATCTGAGACATGGGCCCGATGATTTTCTGATACATGGGTATCAGAAAATCATCGAAATTATCAACGAATTGTTTGGAGGGAAGATCCATCAGAAAAACTAAAACATTTCCAATTCTGTACGGTTACTTACGGTACTTCATGCGCACCCTTTCTCTCTGTGAGGGTCCTCGAACAGCTTGCAAAGGATCACCAAAGAAGATACCCTCTCGCTGCGAAAATCATTCTAGAAGATTTTTACGTTGACGATGTCATTACTGGTTCGCAGTCCGTTAGTGAACTAGAAGGAAAACGTGACGAGGTAATTCAACTTTGTGCGGAAGCAGGATTTGAACTTCGAAAATGGGTCTCTAATAGTAGTTCCATAACCCCTAACTTTTATGATCAGTCTGATCACTGTTTTTTGAAGGATGAAATAGATGATACGACGAAGGTTTTAAGTATCTATTGGAAGCCATGCGAGAATGTAGTAGGATATAAGGTTTGCTTTGATGAAATTCCAAAATTAACTAAGCGACAAGTATTATCAGACGTATCACGGATTTTTGATGCATTGGGCCTTTTTGCTCCTGTTGTTGTTCAATTCAAGATCTTTTTCCAAAAATTATGGGTCGCTAATTTGATTTGGGACGATCATCTCCCTTCTAATCTCGCTGAAGTTTGGGTAAAACGTCGTGAAGACTTAAATAATGTTGCTAAATTGTCATTGTGAAGATGGGTGTTGTAATGAACCTCCTTATTGTGAGGGTGTCTAGAGCTGGGATAGCTCAGCCACAGCCAGGGTCCTTACAAGAAAATTTCTACTTACTTGACGCTGGTTGCCTCTCGATCGTTTTAGTCGAAATTTTCAAACGACTTTTATTTAGTTCAAATTATTTTTTCTTTTATTGATTGTATGATTATCGATTCCGAATTATATCTTAATTATATCTTAATTCTGCAAGTTGTGATTTCAAAAGAGTAGTGTATTTTCGACACAGCATGGATTCAAGCCGCAGCTATATAATTTCAACGCACAAGATGTAATTTCAGAACAGTGGTATATGATTAACACAGCATGGATTTCAGCCGGAACTATAAAATTTTAAACCACAAGTTGTAATTTTAAAACAGTAGTATATGTTTAACACAGCATGCCTTCGCCGCATTATTATGGTTTTCAGCCAAATCTATATAATTGCATTGCACAAGATATGAAAAAAAACTATCAAATGCTTACGATTTTGCCTGGTTATTCACAAGTATTTTATTTCCATAATTTGCAGGTGATACTATAATTAGCTGTAAAGGCGTACCTTTTGTGCAGGATGGCCATAGAGTACTTTTAGAAGCTTTCTATATACATCCTTCATCTGACAACTGTTCAAGCTCTCAGACCGGTACGCTGCACTTTACCTATAGTTTGCTCCGTTCCTATGTTGCAATACACCACGAGTGACTTGTTGTGCACTTATCCTCCATCACAATTCTTAACTCCGTCGCCAAAACCCGAACTGTACTATCCAATGATGATCAAAAGAAGAACGATTTCAGAAAAACATCGCCTTTTATCTGATCTGGGTGACGCTTTTAATTCCGCTATCACCAAGTTTGCATTTTTTTCATGTGTACGCATTGTTTTTGTATGTTTATAATCTGCGCCCATGCTTATTGTTTTCTAAGTCTTTCTGTGCAAAATTGTTTTTGGCTGTTTACAGCTTGCTGTTGTAATGCATCTTTTTTTTTTTATGTGTAAGTATTGTTTTTGCATGTTTACAATTTGCGCCCATGCTTATTGTTTTACAAGTCTTTCTGTCCGAAATTGTTTTTGGTTGTTTACGGCTTGTGTTGTTATGCTTATTATTTGCACAAATAAGTTAGGGCCGCGTGGTATTTTGTAACCCTAATTTTCGTGCAGGAAAAATTGGGTCGTTACACTCCCCCCTATCTTTCAGAGTCGAATCGTTCCATTTTTCGCAATCCTTACGAGCATCCATTCGCCATCCAGCATTGCCTTGAAGCGGTGTCTTCGCCCTTTGGACTATTTTGCTAAATCATACCCATGTCTTTTCAGTGTATCGGCCGGGTATGTATCTACCCGCTGTATCCCGTCTTTTTTCAGTGCCTTCTTGTTCGTCACTGGATGGCCGTTTTTATTAACCGCTGATAATTTCAAAATCATTTTGGCAATGGGTGGAGTTGGCGGACATTCCCAGTTTAATTTTTCCCGTGGTGGGGAATATGGTTCATCCCACCTTCTAGGTGCTGTTGGGTATGGCAAGATGTCTTCGTTTAGTGCCCTATCGTTTGCCATCTGATGACTGTTTCCATTATCTGTTTATGCCTTTAGAATGGATATAGCAGAAGGTGGAGTTGGTGGACATTCCCAACTGAATTTCCATGAGGTGGGGATGATGGTTCATTAAACTTCATCGGTGATGTTGTGATCAGCAAGATGTTTTCCAAAGAGGTATTGGTCTTGGACCTGCTGTTCTCCTCACCATGTGCATCTTTTCCAGTATCAGACTGCCTGATCATGCTTTGCTGCACCTCGCGTCCCATAGCTTCGGTATCCGAATCTTCACCGAAAAGTTCGATATACTGTAAATACAGTTTATGCTTTGTTGCTAGGTTTACATTATTATCTTGTTTCATTGTGATGTTTACTTGTGCTTATTTATTTCACATTTGTCTGGATTCTTTAATGCGGCATTAATTATATATGAAGCGCAATAGCGTTCCAACGGTCAGGAGTGTATATTGTTGTTTTTTTTTTGTAATAATGCTTAATCAACGAAATACAATAACAATTTTTCCATAATTCAAAATTCATTTCTTTCTATTATTCAATTGCTTTCTTACAAATTTAGCATACTTTAGTACAAAAAATTTTAAGTAATAATTATTACATACATTAAGACTGAAAAGTTTTCGGAAATTCTCATTTAAAATTCGCGCGCTGTATATTTTTCGATATTTTAAGTTTATGTAGTTTGGCAGCACTGTCCTTAATTACTATGCCAAAAATGAGCTCGATCTGTCAGACAGTTCGTTTACGGCAGCTGTTGAAACCAGTTCACCTCAGTAGTGCGTTGCGAAATGTCTTCGACGGTCGTACGACCGTCCTGGAAGGCTTTGTACCACTCATAAACTTGAGTTTTCGATAAAACTGATTCCCCATAAGCCTTTTGTAGCATTCGCAACGATTCTGCACACGAAATTTCGTTCGAAACACAAAATTTGATGCAAACTCTTTGTTCAATATTTTTTTCCATTGTTTTTTTCGCAACGCCCTACTGAGGTGAACTGGTTTCAACAGCTGCCGTAAACGAACTGTCTGACAGATCGCGCTCATTTTTGGCATAGTAATTAAGGACAGTGCTGCCAAACTACATAAACTTAAAATATCGGAAAATATACAGCGCGCGAATTTTAAATGAGAATTTCCGAAAGCTTTTCGGTCACAATGTACATCACACTTATGATCTTATATTATGTATTATATAATATATTATATGAAATTATAATCATTATAACATTTTTTACTAAATTATTTAGAATTATTTTATACTTGATACTATATAATATGATATACACTGATTTTAATCTTTTTTTTTTTTTTTAATTATTTTAATGTATTTTTAATACATAATACTATAATATAGTTATAATGCATTCTAACTAACTTCTTTTAATAATATTTAATACATGTATATTTTAATATTTATAATTATTTATAACAACTTTTTTTTATAACTTTATATAATCAATATTTTAATAATTATAATGTATTATAAATTTTGCTTACTTTTGGTAATATTTATAATACATATTTCTAATTAATGTTGATATATAATGGCATTATGATATATTTTACGCAATATTTTATTAGATTTTTTTTTTTTAATAAAAAAGAATTATATATCCATAATTTCCCATGTTCTAATATACTTGCACGATGTCTTTTTTTAACATCAGAATTTTCAAAATTTATATTTATGTATAATTATTGTGTTCCTGATTGTTAACTATTTTTTTTTCAAATTAATAATTACAAACGCTATTTAAATTTATTCATTAACAACACTAATAAAAGTTAGCCTAATCATTTTAAAGGCATCATCCCGCTCTAGGTAAACTTTTTTTTTTTAAATAATAGAATCCTTGAAATTATATACCAATCGTCCACCCCGATTTATTTTCAGTTGTAAGTTTAATATATTCACCATTTTCTTGTCTTTCTAAGAGAAATCATATTACCAACGGTATAAGATGTAAATGTATGTTGAAATAAAATATGTATATAAAAAAACATTAACCTCTTCTAGTATTGATATCGCTTTAACTGACTTACATGTGCCGTAATAACCTTATCCGTGGACATTTCCCTCAATTTTATTATAACTGGTGACGTAAAATCAATAACCTCATAGGGTTCTGTGTATTTTGCTGCAAGTTTCGCAGCAAAACCTTCTTGTGCTTTTAACAGTGGGTGTGTTTTTCTTAAGATCAGCTCCCTAAGTAATGGTTTTCATTCCCGTCTGCGTAAGTTGTAATACCTAGATTGATCAAGTGCTGCCTTGGAAATGTTTCTTTTGGCTATCCCGCAAATTTCGATCAAATGTCGTGCTTTACAGTCTGGTGACTCTGACTGCTTTCCAAAGCCCGGAGTTACATCATCGTACAATGTTCTGGGTAATCGTGGTTCCCTTCCTTGGACAACATACGCTGGCGTGAAACCTGTTGAAGCGGAAATACTGAAGTTTATAACTAACATTATCTCAAGTAAACTTTCGTCCCAACGCCGTTGCTCTGTTTCTGTGTTCTGTGCAATCATTGTTTTTATAGTGCGATTTGCACGCTCAGTGGGGTCGCCCTGCGGAGAGTATGGTGCGGTGGTTTGATGCCTAATTCCCAGGCCATCTAAGAATGGCCTAAAAACGTGACTTGTAAATTGCGTTCCGTTATCGGTTATCAAAATCTTCGGGACCCCAAATCTCGCAAATATATTTTCCAATATATATAGGAATTATCTAAACCCGTTTCGAAAATTTATCGAAGAATACTAAGGCCATCGTATTGCCTTGGATTGAGAGCGCCAATGGGCCTATGAAATCGGCACAAAGAATAGACCACGGTTCATCAGGAACTATTGTCAACATTTTCCCTGGTACTAGGTTCTGACTTACTTTAAATATCTGACACACTACGCATTTCCACACATAGTCTTTTATATCCCGGTACATACCTGGCCAATAGTACTTGGCCGTAACTCGAAGTATGGTTGTGTGTTGTCCTCCATGTCTCTCCTCGTGGTACGCATAGTTTCCAAGAGGGTTGTCCCTCATTCCCATACTGTGTTGGAAGGCGGCGATATAATTGTTTGTTCTTTACGGTGTATTCTGGGTATTTCTTCGGGTTCTTCAATACTGTTTTCTTCAGATTGCTGAGCCATGCGCATGCATCTTCCTGGCCCTCGTTGGTATCTAGCTGTGTAAGTATAGTTTGGGGATGTCGTGATAAAGCGTCTGCTATTATGTTATGCTTACCCTTCCTGTATTGTACCTCGAAATTATACTGTTGGAGCTTTAACACCCATCGCGCAATGCGACCAGAAGGATTATCAATCTTATTTAGCCATTTCAGAGCCAAGTGGTCTGTAATGACTGTGAAATGATACCCTTCAACAAATTGCCGCATTTTCTTGACACCCCACACAATTGCCAGGCACTCCTTCTCTGTCGTGGTGTAATTCCTCTCCGCTGGGTGTAGTGTGCAACTGGCGTAAGCAATAACCTTCTCTTCTTCATCTATCTTCTGCGTTAAGACAACTCCTAGACCATAGTTACTGGCATCTGTCTGTAACATAAATTACTCATTAAAGTTGGGACAGGCCAAGATTGGAGCGCTTGTCAACTTTTCTTTCAATATGTTAAATGCGGATTGTTGTTTCGACTTCCACTGCCATCGCTTACCCTTCTTCAACAACTGAGTTAAGGGTTGTATAGTACTCGAGAATTGCGGAACAAATCGATGGTACCATGAGGCAATTCCAATGCAGCGTCTTAATTCACTGATGTTCTTCGGCGCCGGGAGATCTTTAATGGCTTTTCTTGATATTCAACTTTTTCTCCTTCAAATTTGTCATATGCTCTTCCAGCGTGCGATCTTCTTCACGAGCACCACCGGGGAACTATATGCGCTGGTGGAGCGTTCTATACACCCTTTTCGAGGAGTTCATCAATTTCCTGATTAATGATTTTCTGCATTGCCGGATTCTTTGGGTAGTATCGCTGTTTGATAGGTTTGTCATCTCTCATAATGATAACATGGGAGGCGATGTCTGACAATCCATTCAATGTATCAAAATCCGTCAATTCTTTTTGGAGAAAATTTTCGACAGTCTGTGCTTCGTTCAACGTCGAATTATATACTATCCGTTGTTCACTTGGTGGTGTACTTCCATCGAGCCTTATATTAATACCACCAACATTGAGTACACTTTGCGTTAGGGCTAGAAAGTCCATCCCCAATACTACCTCTTGTGTCATTCCATCCAGTAGTAAGAAGTCCATCTTTTACTCCTCTCTTGCCTCTCTTAACTATCGCTCTGAAACTTTTGCTAACCTGTCGTGGAGAGCCATCCGCCAATCGAATCACTATATTCGTGTCGGTAACCTTTCCGGGCACGCTTCGTATTACATTAGGGTTTATAAAACTTTTGCTGGCTCCCGTGTCGATAATTGCCTTCATCGGTTGTCCTTCGATAAATAATCACGCAAAGAGTCGATTATGCTCTATTGTGAACAGTTGGGCCCCTGTGTTTGATTTTTTGCCACGTCTCGGGGCTGTGGTAGACGTGGCCTCCCGGAGTTTTCTGGCCTTCTATTACAGCACTCAATAATCCATACATCCCGTTTACCACAGCCACAACAAAATAGGATTTGGGGATTCCGGCACGTTCTAGCTATGTTTGCCTGGTTTGCCACACCGGAAGCATGCTGTTGAGATGTTTATTGGCACGATCTTCGCAAATGAAGTATCTTTATTTGCTCGTGGAAAGGAATTAGCTTGTTTTATCCTGCTACCCTTCTCTTCAGCATTGGCATCTTCAAGAGGTATGTTACCCCGCCTTGAAACCCTTGCTTGTCCTTCCTCTCTTCCGCGCTCCTCGTTGTTAATGTTCTCATAATCGTTTGCAAGGGTGATGAGTTCGTCCAACGAACTAAAGTTTCGCGGTTTTATATATCTCTGATACTCAGTTCCACAGTTACGATGTAGTCGTTCCAATTTCTCCTGCTCAGTCATCTTCAAGTGACGCATTAGTTTTTGCATTTGAATGCTAACGGGTCTTGATTGTCTGCCTACGTAATCCTATGCGGCGTATACGGGACTGAGAGAGTAAGTGTATTACGCATTGGTGGTTCTGCCAGAGGCGGTTCAACTGGAGTCATTTGCTTCATGGGTATTTCTAGTTGGGGGCTACACAGTTGTCCCACAGGTTCCTGGTCTCCGCTGTCCGTATTTAACTCTAAAGTAGATGTTTTACTATGTTTAGCCTCCAACTCACTCAACCTTAGGTGTTCAGCTGGTTTATGATCTGTCTGGGCCACAAAGTTAGACCGACGACGACGTAAGTCTTCGACAGTCCCCGTTATCTCCAAGCCAAATTCCTCCAGATATGTAATTAAGTCCTCTTTCCGCACATTTCTTACCAATGTACGTTTCATGTAGCTAATGTGCTATTCCGTACCGAACGGTTAATTTGATTTATACAATGTATCTCGCCACTTAAATCGTATCCTCTAATCTAGTGTCCCTGCTCGGGCACCACTTATAATGAACCTCCTTATGGTGAGGGTGTCTAGAGCTGGTATAGCTCAGCCACAGCCAGGATCCTTGTAAGAAAATTTCTACTTACTTGACGTTGGTTGCCTCTCGATGTAATTTCAAAACAGTAGTGTATTTTCAACACAGCATGGATTCAAGCCGCAGCTATATAATTTCAACGCACAAGATGTAATTTCAGAACAGTGGTATATGATTAACACAGCATGGATTTCAGCCGGAACTATAGAATTTTAAAGCACAAGTTATAATTTTAAAACAGTAGTATATGTTTAACACAGCATGAATTTCAACCGGAGCTATATAATTTTAAAACCCAAGATTTAATTTGAAGACAGCGGTATATGTTTAACACAGCATGGATTTCAGCCGGAACTATAGAATTTTAAAGCACAAGATGTAATTTCAAAACAGTAGTGAATTTTCGACACAGCATGGATTCAAGCCGCAGCTATATAATTTCAACGCACAAGTTGTAATTTCAAAACAGTAGTATATGTTTAACACAGCATGGATTTCAGCCGGAGCTA
Source organism: Teleopsis dalmanni (assembly GCF_002237135.1). Taxonomy (NCBI): domain Eukaryota; kingdom Metazoa; phylum Arthropoda; class Insecta; order Diptera; family Diopsidae; genus Teleopsis; species Teleopsis dalmanni. Next base: position 221,900,354 of record NC_051846.1, on the reverse strand, counting down.
TATAATTTTAAGGCCAAAGATGTAATTTCAAGACAGTGGTATATGATTAACACAGCATGGATTTTAGCCGGAGCTATAGAATTTTAAAGCACAAGTTGTAATTTTAAAACAGTAGTACATAGATTAGATTTTTAGATTTAGATTAGATTCTTTATTATTCAATTTCAAAAAAAAAAATTTTTTAACATAAATAAGTAATAATCCTTAAGTCTAAAAACATTATAGTTACTTAAAAATATTGAATTGAACAAACAAAGAATACGACAATGACTTATAGTCGTCTGTCGGAGATGTTGGTTTAAAATAAATTTACTTTCTTGCATAACGTTTAGAAAATTAAAATTTAAAATTTACAAAATTAAAATTACAAAATTAAAATTAAGAATTCACAAAATTTAAATTTACAAACTTAATTTATATTTACAATACAAAAAATGAATTATACAGAATTTAAATTAATTGTATATGCTTTTAAATATTAATTAAGAAGTATTAAATTCATTTATAATTAGTTTTCTGTATTTTAAAGCACTAGCAATATAGTTAATCAATTTTTTCCAGTTAGGATCATTTTCCCCATTAAGCACATTGATTACTTCCTCTTCCACTAACGTTTCTCTCTCAAAACAAATTCGTCTAAACGGCCTTAATATAGGACAGCGGCCTAAGAAGTGCTGTATGCTTTCCGTTTCATTGAGATTGCACAGTGTACAGTTTCTATTGTATTTGCCATCTAAATGAATTAAGTCGCATCTCGCCTTAAAAATCCACATTATGTGCGCACGACTGAAGCTTTCTGTAAAATATTGAGCCCCTAAGTTATGGTCTAGGTACTTATAAATTCGGCTTTCACTTCTCAATGCTTTTCGCCACATTTTTACTCTGTTTTCCACTTTTAAGTGATTTAATAATACGAAATTATTGTTCTTCCATTCTTGGCTTGTTGTTTCATCATTCCAAACTAGGCTTGCCTCATTTCCCAAAACGTTTAGTCTCTCTGCCCAAAATACATTTTTTGCAGAACTTTTTGTGACAATATTCTTGGCAATCTCCTTTCATTATATTCAAACAAAGTCTTGTAGACGTATCTTAAATGCAAGTCCATTGTGTACAAATGCCCGCTTTCCATATTTGATTCCAGCATTATGGCGTAGGTTGGAGTGAAATTGGGAAGCCTGTAAATTCTTTTGAAGAAGTAGCATTGTAATTTGTCTATTTCGCTAAACATGTCACTCCCCCAAATTTGCGCCGCATAGCCTTGTATGGCTCTACAAATAGCATTGAACATTTGCCACTTTGCCCTGATTGAAATTTTATCGTTATTTAAATACGTACTCCAAGTGGCATTTATGCTTGATTTTGCAGATATATTCCTGTTTTCCAGGTGTTTTTTAAATATCATTTTTGGCGTGAGCGTTACCCCTAAATATGTATATTCAGCGACTATTTTAAGCACTTCCC
>NC_051846.1:221889908-221898793 GCF_002237135.1 Teleopsis dalmanni | reverse complement strand
TGTTCTGCAAAAAATAGAAATGAAAAAAATAGTAAATTCAATATGCGTATTAAATTTATAGATAATGAATCATAATAATTATATACATGTATATGTCTGCAATATTGTCCCTTACTTTATCTTTTTATAAGCTCTGTCGCGAAAATGTAGACTAATTAAAAAAAATACAAATAAAAATATATTGATTCACTCAATATTACATCAATAAAAAGGGGTCAGCTCAGTTACATTGCATGACTGCCTCATTTTGTGCTTTTAGCCATACTATAATGTAATATAAGGGGAACAATATACTATTGTTCTCCTTAATCACTGGATGGAGTAGAAGCGAGGTTGAGTCATGAACAACCGATATTTCGAATTTAAGATTATTAACTGGGTATATTGAGAAACACTGTGAAGAAAGCTTTGATATAAACTGTGTTGTAAAAGCTAAGAATAATGATAGGACCTACTTAAAATACTATTTTTTATAAATCAATAGATTAATATTTTAGAAAAGTTTGAAATATAGTTACTGTCTTCATTTATGACGTTGCAATGGTTATGTAAAAAGGAAGAAGCATTTTAAACTAAAGATATATATATTTACAAAAGTAGGTGTAATAGACATAAAACTGCTACTTATGAAATCTATATTAGAAAGATCATGCAATCATATACTTATAGTTTGTTTATATGGGTTTTAAAAATAATCACAATATGTGTTAATTTTATAATTGTAAAGAGTTTATAAGTTTCCTACAATATTAAGACCTCATGTGAGAAGTAGTTAATAAAAAATGAAATCCCTTAATATAGTCACTACTGATGTGATCTATATTGAACGTGGTCTTATTCAAAATTTCATCATCACGCGTAGTGTATATCTATATTGTCTATATTATTTTTTTATAAAATGTGTTTTTCTTTCAATGGAATGAACACATTTGTTTTTAATATCCAAGAATATTAGAAATTTAGCTTGAATTTTTGTAGTCACAGACTTTCTCATATTTCAATAAAAAACAGTGATGTGTAATATTCACAGCTGTATTTCATAACACTTGTAAAAAGTGGAATTTTCTATATCACGCTATCATGAATTTCACAATTAAAATAAATTGTATATAGAATTTTATACATTTTTATACATAGTTTTGCATATCCTACAAAACTGAAGGGAAGTTACGATGATTACTGATGATAGGACATGTGATATGACAATTTACTACCCATTCGCAATGTAAAGGGTTTCAACCTCTTTAGCTTTGTTCTTTTCAAAACTTTGATCTTCGACTTTTGAATCATTATTAACTCTTATAACTGGGTGTTGCTTATTATCTTATTCACAGTGTTTCTTCATAGAAAGGGCAATATACTTGATTTCATTATTTCGGATGATATAATTCTCAATTTAATCTTCTGCTGCATACAACCATTCGATATCTTCTTCTGGATAGCTTTCTTATTTATCTTTAACGATATGTTAGAGTATACTGCCATCCGGCTGCCAAGTTACTGTCACCCTGGTGCTAGCTATATTTTTTTCTGTGTTGAACTCTTAAGGTGTACTTAAGATTTTTTGCAGTTCGAAAACTTGAAAATGGTTTTCATTTCAAAATTTCGATCCGTTTTTAATCTTAATACTACAGAAATTATTTGTAAAATAATTTCATGAGGTTACTTTGTGTTCTTTCTTATTTTTTGCTTCTTCAGTATTGTTGGGTGGTACTTTGGCATTTGCTTTCTTTAATATACAGTTTAGAATCGGTGTTATAAAAAGTATTTACGCTTTTCTAATAGATTTTTTAACAAACATTTTCTGTAGCAAAAACCAATTTTAATAATGTATTTAGTAGTCATTATTTTTAATTTTATACCATTTTTGAGTACTTCCATAATTCAATGGTTGTAGAACTATTCTAGTATATAAATAAATTTTATCATATAAAATTCCCTTTCAACTCCACCAAACACTCAACATATCCTTGTATGCTGTCACCGAGCTTTGATTATGAATATTTTTGTATTTAATCTATTTTCCATTGCCTATAATGAAGCGTTTCAAAAATAGTACGATTTCATTGCGTTTCAGTGGAACTTCACTGATCGTAATTCGGTCACCCAATGTATTAATTCAGATGGTACCCAAACATTGAGTGTCTTTGCGTTAACTGTTATTTTAAAATCATTTCAAATTATTATTGATTGATGTTAAGTGCTTTCGCTATCTTCTTACAGTTTGCTTTTCGGTATTGTTCCCCGGTTAGCAAAATTTACTGACTTTTTTACTTATTGGTCGACTACAGCGAGGGGCAAAGGAGGAGATCGAAATTTTCGGAAAGGAGTAGAGTTCTGAGTTCCGCGTTTCCTTACAGCATTCTTACCGTAAGTCACACAAAATGTACAAAGTGAAAGATACAGTTCGTCTTTTGCCTTTTGGAAAGTTATATGTACGAGATTTTAAATATTTGACTGATTTGCTTATATCACCGAGCATTTTTTCATATGCAACATATGAAAACATTGAAAGTTTTTGAAACCTCCAATGTGGAGTACCATAAAAAAAGGAACATTGGGATTAAAAAAAAACGATGAAACAATAACAGATTTGATCCAAAAAATCTAATATCAGTATATTAGCTCTTATCGTTCTAATGAAAATACTATTAATATATAACTTAAGGGATTCTAGTTAAATGAATTTAAGCAATGTATAACTTAGTTAGCTTAGCCAAATTTAAGATTTTATAGATATTAAATTTATATATAGGTATAGTATTCTTATTGCAATTTTAAGTTAGATTATTATCAAAGACATTTGTGGAATATCAATCACATCATTCTTATGAATCGAAACACATGTTCTACTCACATGTAAAGATCAGCTGTTTTAAAGACGTGTTTTCAGTCTTTAACTACTGGGTTATATACGTAGTGCTTCTCATGTCATATGTATTGAACACATGTATATAGCATTTCATTTCGTTGAACTGAAATAAGATCGTTTATTGTGAAATTTTGCCAAGTGCGCAGTTGTTTTGTTATATTGCCTGTATCTAAGCATTTTATGGAGTAAAATTTGTATATAAAATGTCGATTTTAATAAAAATGATATATGTAATCGTTTGTACCAGTAAGGGACAAATCTGTTTTGGTAAATATCTTATAATCTCTCTAACTATAAATATTTTAAAGCAAGTTAGAATTAGTAGGAACCACAGGTATCAACATTAGCAATAATTTAATAAAAGCAGATTATCTGGTATCTGAAAGGTTTCTATTGCAACAGTAGATTATTTTTGAGGATATATGTTTGGGAAGTTCGTCAGCCTTATAGTGAAATGGCTTTTTTTATCAAACCTTACAAGTTGAAAAAAAATTTCTGTGTTGTTTTTTTTGTCTTTCTCCGTGCATCTCCTTCATTTCATGTTGATTAGACGGAATAATATAGATGATATTCACCTCAAGTTCAATACCAAAGATTTGAATAAAAATAAATCTTTCATATAATTTAACTTTAAATTATAAAATTGGTGAGGTAAATATTTTAGTGTTTATATGAAAAATAATAAAACGTTAGTACATCTAGGCACTTTTATTCTATGATGGCTGGGGGGTTTCTGCTGAGTCCCACCTATCTCATTCACTAATTTGAGTATTCCTCATAATCTTCGTGATTATTTAATGATTGATCTAAGATCTGCGTACCGCTCCGTGCGGTTAGTGATTACTCTGAGATAAGATAGTGAATTTAAATCAATTCCCTCAGTGTACTGACGCATGCTGTCAGACTCAATTTAGTTCACAAATGAAAAAAAGGCAAAATAGCCAAAGCACCAGTTAACAGCACTAACAACACGAAAGAATATTTTAATTCCCCTAAAGGAATTTTAAAATTATATTCGGAGTTATTTTACTTCATTTGATCAATAAAATAGCAGCAATAGTTGCTATAAGTTTTTATGGGTTATTCTAAATATAATTTAAATTATAGAATGTAACAATTTTTCTGCGAGTACGACAACTTTTGTTAAAGCTTTTTTAAGTTGAAATCGGGTAAAGCCAAAAGCTTAGTAAAGACACAAAAAGTTTTTAGATGGCCTACGCGCCATCTTCTGTACAGTAGTCAACTTATTTTAATTGTTATTTCTAACGTTAATCAAATATTAATAATTTTTTAAATTAAAATATTTATTAACTTATTTTTAATTTAAATTGATTAATTTAAGTTGATATAGAAAGTGAAAATTATTGTCTGTGCATTTAGATATTTTCTTACATCAAACTTTCTTAGAAATTTTATAACCGAGCGCATTACGTTTTGGAGTTCCAAAGGTTCATTTCTAAAAAATTGAGCTGTAGTCTTGGAGGATTTGATTTTTCATATTTACTGTTCTTAATTTAATTCCTATATTATTGATATATATATATTCGTTTATGGATTCACCTCTATCTTTGCAATGTTTATTAAGTAAATCGAAAAGCTAATTTATATATTTTCAAAGTTGTGCGTTATAATATTATATATAGTATAATAAAACATAACAGAATTGCAAACGTCATATTCATAATTTGAATAAAATTAATTTAATCGAAATTTAAATAAATAATGCTTATCTGTTCTTTAATATAAATAAATCTAAACATAGATTCATCAATGTTTTTTAAATTAGGCGCACTTCTGTTAATTATATAATAATAATATAGTAAATAATATAATAATAATAAAGACTTGATATCCGGAGAGTTATCTATACTAGCTTTATGTATCATCTAAAAAAACTTGAGTCTAAATAAAGCCGTTCTCACATCGGAAAGTCTCAGAATAGATAGGAAACTTGTCTATACTAAATAGTTGTAGAATTTATATAGTTTTCACATAAAATTTAAATGTATATTTGTAATATATAAATTCAATTGATATATATATGTATTATACGAACTGAAGACCTACAATTATTATACATACAAAGCATTATTTATGCAAGTGAAATTACATAATAGACTCAGGTAGTTGATTTTGGAATTTGGTCGGAAGTGGTACGTTTTGCTTACTTATAGCGAGTATCTCCTTCATATATGACGTGGTACGTCATTGATGTCTATTATATTTTGTTTATGTAACTATAAACTAACAGAGTACCACTTTCATTATCTAGGTAAATATACCGAACTACATGTGCCTGGCCATAATTGTCGGTGTCTGTATTTTGCTATCACTTCGAGATAACTCACTGAAAACAATTGATAAGCACAATTCTCAAACGATAACAGACCAGAAGCGAAAAAAGTGCACAAAAATGCGTTTATAAGTCTAATTCTTTATATAAACCAGCAAAAACTATAATAAATTAAAAAAGAATTTTAATGTTTGTGTGTATTACTTACTACCTTCTTCGAAAACAAAGTTAATAAATAAAAATTATCGGTTTCGCTATCAGTAATTTTTGTTGAGACAAAGTGCCAGATAACATATTTCTGTTGCAGTACTCGTATTTGTCTGCAATTATAAAATTCTATGAAAATCGTTTAGTTATATCGCTTTGAAGATTCTAAATAAACATCAATATTATCTAGATATTCGCTTCCATAAAATAAATGAAAGAATATATTAACATTGCAATTAAAACTGCAACAATTTGATTTATGCTAATGAGTCATTATATTTAAATTAATATTTAAATTTATGAAGGTGAGCTGAGTAGTAATAGAAACACTTTTGTCTGGAGAATATAAATCCCTTGTCAAATAATGCGCAATTTGAATTGCTAAAGGCATCAAATCAGACTTTAAATAAATTGGGTTCCTCCTCAGTGGATTCCTTATCAAAAAGTGGGCTCCTCATCAAAAAGTATGTTAGGCTCCTCGCTTTCTTTTAAGTTTTGTATGAAAGTGCCTGAAATGTGCTATTCCAATCTTCTTAATGAACCACTTCATTCGATATATGTATCTGAAACTACTGAACTAAATTCTTTTTACAAAATATTCGAAATATTCGAATTCGATAGTTTCTGGTTGCAAACCATATCTTTTGAAATAACGTTGTTTTAAATATTATAAAGGTTGGATTAATATTAGGTTAAGTGAAGTTAATCTCGGTTCACTAATTAGTCTACGGAACTACAATCACACATATAAGCTTTTTCAAATATACTTCCTGGGAAATGTGTAAGTAGGAATCGGTAAATGTTGCCCTATTAGCCTTGGAACAGAAAAATTTTAAATCATATTAAGCCCATTATTTTTATTTGATGAAGGTCATCATTTGGATAATTTGGCTATATAGATATTGAACTTAGCACCATTAGAGTGTAGCAGGCTTATCATTTGGTCAGATAACATAGTTTTTGATTAAGACCAAAAATGCATCAATGCTCCAGCGACCAAAGAAGACAGTTTTTTTTCTTTCATCTAGAAAAGAGTTTATAAGGAAAACCAAAAGAGAATATAGATTATATATATATATAAAAGCATTATTATTATTATTTCTTTAAAACAGTTATGACAATAGTTAATAACCTTTGTCGCTCCTACAAACAGTAAACGAAGAAAGACGCTCTTCCAATCTGTCTTGGTCTCCAGCGAACGTTCTAAGTTAATGCTAATACGATGCTTCCTCTTGTCTCATTTAACCGATTTTGCACATTAAGGCCGCTAATGAGGATAATATATTGCACAACAAGCTTCTATATAAATTGGTTCACTAAAAATAAATCGACAGATTTAAAGTAAAAAATGTCGAATGCATTCCTTAAAAATAAATTACCCACAAGGTTAATTACTGAAGTTTTGAATATTTATTATAAATTTTATATGCAAAATGTAAACAAATCAGCTATTTCACATGCATAAATTAGCTTATGTCAATGGAAACGAACAGAACTATTTTTGCGTAGTTATTGCATCTTCAATTTATCGCGTCTTGTTATGTTTTATTTCTATTTGAGAAAAATATTATATGTGGTATATTTGGATCTAAAATAATAATTCATGAAGATCTAACATTATGCTTGCTACGTTTTTGTGGTGCAAACAATTGATCAGTTAACACGATTTAATCAAAAGCTTAATGGAGCCATTATATATTTTGGAGCTACATTATAGTATTTTGGGGACCCTTAATACGCACTTGTACGGATATATGAAATAATGTAATAGTATGTTACCACTAGCGAGCTTCGTTAGACCAGTTAACTTACTTGAAATTGCTTGAAGTAATTGAATTTCAAGTAAGTTAACTGGTCTAACGAAGCAAGGGGAAACATACTATAAAAGAAATTTTTTAAAGCATTTTTCTTATATAATTTAGGTAACATTATTACTTATCTTAATAATAATAAGTCCTTATTATAATTTTTTAAAAAACTTAATTTATTTTATAAACAATTTATTTATTAAAAGTAGTTTGCATTAAAGAAAGTCCCAAAGTGTTTTTTATATATATTATTAAAATAATTAATATCATATTTAATGAAACTCGAACTAATATTTTTCTTTGTGTGTATCACTAATTGAAGCGGTACTGGTTGCAAATGCTTAACAAGACTATTTTCTATATTACTATTAACTTAAAAGTAATAAGAATTATTTAAAAACTAAAAGCAAAACAAAAGAAAAATGAGTAGAAAGCGAAATTTAAGAAATCGGAGAACAAAACACACAAAACACACCAAACGAAGTTGAGAACTCCCAAGTAACATAACAACAACAATTGTAACAATTGGTTTCCTCGAGTGTGTTTTTATCGCATTTCAAACCGTTTGTAGTGCTAAAAACTAGAAAACAGAATCGAAATCGGAGGTGCGAAATGGAAGCGATTATTCCAAAGTTAAGTGCAAAAATGATAAAAACAAACTGACACGAATCAGTTTGAGTTTACATGTGCAGGTGAGTGGAAGCGAGACGCTCAGAACCGGAGCTAAGCGGTGTGATCACGAGCTGATCGCGGGCTATAATGCAAAAAGAGCTTTAATTGTTATAAAGATAAATGCTAACGTCATGCGTTACGTGTAAAAATTGTTAAAAAAATTTGTTAAAATAACTTTTTAAAGAAACCAAAAAATTATCTAAAACCCAACGGATCCATCCGGTAGTAATGGATTAAATCGAATGAGAAAAATTAAATATTTATAAAAAAATCAACAGAACGTATAAACGTATTTTAACAAATAGTGACTAAGTAATTTGTTGATGTAGAGAATTTAAAAAAAAAAAATTAATTATTTTTAATCAGATTTGTAAAATTGTGTTTGTTGTTGTTATCAGCTGTTGACTTAACCGACTTTAATGCGTCTCAAAAATTATAAAAATTTACTTAGAGTGTATTTTTTCTATAAAATTGCAGTTGTAAGAGTGTTGCCAATTATGAATAAATATAATTCCAACTAAAAATAAAAAAAATTTAAATTATAAAATATGTCATTGATATATATATTTTTGTTTAATGTATATATAAAAATTTAATTAAATAAAAACTATATAAATATATATATAAACTAGTATATATAAAAACAGATGTATATATATATCTATATATATATATCAACTAATATGATGATAACAATATTCACTAATAATAAATGCTGAAATAATAATAATATAATTATAATGTAATATAATATTATATTATATTATAATATAATAATATGATATAAAATAAATAAATAAAAATTATGTACTCCAAATAAAAAATAAATAAATATAATAAATTATAAAAATCATGTATACTATTTTAGAGTATAGCGATATATAATAAGATATATAATATTTAATATCAATGGATTTGTAAAATAGTTTTTATATCTTCAAATTGACCACATGGGGTACATTTCTTAGGGTTTAAGTGACCCAGGGCACTTTTAAGAGAAGCTGCTACTAATATTTTAAAATTAGAAATATAT
>NC_051846.1:221886709-221889808 GCF_002237135.1 Teleopsis dalmanni | reverse complement strand
ATACACAAAAGTGAGATTTTATAATTTGATACATACCCTCACAAATATTTTTAATAACTTAATAATAAAATCAGGCAATAACAATTTTAGTTTCAGATACAATTTTTGTATATGAAAAGATACAGAGATAGGACGGTTTTAATTTCAATAAACAAACGTACTATTTGGGTTATATCAGTGTTTTTATAGTTTGGTTTTGTTATTATTTTTTCATGATTTTAAAAGTTTCGTCTCTCTACTCTTATATCATATAATCCTTAAGTAAATTTTTTGGTGACATTTATCATAACTTTATCTTGTGAAAAGTAAACTCAACCATATTGAGGTTGTTTCTTAACCCGGTGTGAAAAACGTGTGCTATAGCTACCGTCTTTGTGGTTCTATAAAACGCTGTTGGTAGCAAAAATAACTAAGTAAGAAGTGTGTAATTTAATATAATGTGTATTTTTCTTGTTTAAGTTCATACAAGCCTTTAATATCATAACCCACAAAACGAACGTATAACCAGTCATCGACTATCAACATAAAAATTAACTAGCAAAAACTTATATATAAAAAATTATAAAATTATAAAAAATTCTGCAAAAAAGCATTCTAAGAAATTTAATTTAAAAGAATTTGTCTACAAAAATAGTGCTTAAATGGTATGCCTACCAACAACCAATTTGGTTAATAAAAAGTAAAAGAAATAACTTCACGTTAGTTTATATACAGAAGAACCTAGCAAAAATAAAGTTGTGATCCAAAAAAAAAAGAAAAAAACATCAGCCAAATAAAATTGTCATTTACAGAGTCTGCAATTTTTGTATCTTTGGAATAGTCCGCAAAACGTACGTTCGGTGTCTTGCCAACTTCACTAAACCTTGTGTTTGCTGTTGTGTGTATGTTTTTTCTCAGAGGTATTCAACCGTTGCCAAGTTCACTACAAAGCTCTTTTCCCTACATTACAAGTATAGCAAAAGTGTGTGACTCAACCATGAAGCACGCCATGTCCGCCTTATATGCCATACTCGTACAATCGACTCCTTTCACTGGTACTTCGCTTCGCGTTCTGGTGTGATTGTTTGATATTTCGTGTAATTTAAACACAAAAAAATGCTAATAAATAAGAATAAATAAATTGGTATCTTCCAGGAAAACAGCAAATTATTATAAAAGAGAAAAATAAAACTTAAAACAAAGAAGTTCAAAATTGTTTAACCCTTTTCTCGTTCAAAAAGAGTGTGCTTATTGAGCCATAAATAAAATAAAAAAAAAATAAATTATAAAAAAATAAATTAAATTAAATTGTTGTGATAACATTAAAGGATTAACAGTGAAGCTCCTTTGTTGGATTTAATTTACAAATTATTATGCGTTACTTTTTAATAAAAAAACTAAATAACCAAACATCCATTAAACTTTGGTTTAATTAAATAATATGTCAATATGTCAACCAATAAGGATCAAATAAATTTTCAAAGTATTTGGAATAAAAATAAAACAACAGGACGACGTTCGGGTACAGTTTTCAGCAACAGTTTCCTAGGTATGTTTTAATTTAAAATGTTTTGAATAATTATGATGAAAATGATATATTTTACATTCAAATGATAAATACATATTACAATATATATTAATCAATACTTATATCAAATAATTAAGTTCCGCTACATCATAAATTTTGAAGGCACTATAAAGTTCGAATTGGAATAGATAATTTTTAGCACAATTTGTAACAAGTCTTTTAATATGTATTAAGATTTGGTACCATCCCAACCATCATAAATATTTTCTCCAGTTTATTAGTTATATTATGTTACTATAAATTTGTTAGTAAGTCTATTTTCTATAACTATGTGAATTTTACAACAATGTCGGAGATACTTTATTAAATTTATTAATAAGTATTAATATTAAATTTAAGCCTACAAACGATCAGATCTATTCTATATATATTCTATATGTTACTATAAATTTGTTAGTAAGTCTATTTTCTATAACTATGTGAATTTTACAACAATGTCGGAGATACTTTATTAAATTTATTAATAAGTATTAATATTAAATTTAAGCCTACAAACGATCAGATCTATTCTATATATAGATGTATATCACTATATATATATCTCTGTCTAATGGTATAGCAAAATTTGCTGTAACCAAAAGGTATACTTTATTGATACAAATTTTAATTGGATATAATACATATAGACATATTTGTGTAAATATTGAGAACAGATTTATAATATCAATTTCTTAAGTGTATAGCTTGTTGAGCATTATATAAATATTGCGTATCTTAAAACAATTTTTTGAAAAGTCTATTCTAAAAAAATTATTTATAGATTTATAGATTTACCTATATCTTTATTTGTAGGAAGTGAAGATAAGTTTAAAGATCTGCCAACTACGAAATGAATACAAATATAACTTTCTAAAAACATCTGTAGAAGTTTATCTATCATTATGTATCTATCTATATTTTTATATATATTTTATATATTTTATCTATATTTTTATGTATACCTATATCTATTTTGCAATATAATTTTAAAGTGAACACACTGTTATTAATTATTTATCAAAAAAGTACGTAATTATTGATTATATATAGTAAAACAGATTGTTGGAATTTTCACATAATGCTTGTAAATCAGTGTCAAAATTAGGGCTAGGTACCGTAATTTTTTTATCATTTTTTTATTGATATTTAATATATTATATATTTAATTTTCAAGCAAATACTTTATTGTAGATTTTTTAAATCATTTGTCTATCTTCAGATTTTTAATTTACATCCTCTGAAATATGTATATATATAACATAAATATGTAGCTGTGTAGTAATTCTGTGAACGGGAATACAATAAGTTCTTTTAGTTTCACTTCATACGGCTTCGTTTTAAGATGCTCCTTTTAGAAAGCCGCATCTAAAATTGCTAATTTTTAATGTATATCTGCCCAGCATATTATATTATCCGCTAAATGCTTACGAGAATTTCAGTTATGGTTTAGGTTTTATATTTAAATAAAGAATTGTGGAAAAGAGTAAAGTATATAAAATCAAATAATTATTACTAATTTACATAAAACGCATCTTATAAACTCTTAGTGAATC
>NC_051846.1:221879302-221886609 GCF_002237135.1 Teleopsis dalmanni | reverse complement strand
TAGTGTATATCAGGGGTGCCCTGATCAGATGTGATCACGAGTTGATACAAATCAATATCAATAGTTTTTTCCCAACGCAAATTTTATCTAACTGCAAATGTTTTGAAACATAAAATCTATATACAGAAGTCAAAATTTGTTTTGCGTCCCAAACTACAAACCTAATAATTATTTCATTCAACTCAATATCCTTAACTACATTTCTAGGAAATATTAATAAAGCTAAAGAGATTAAGGGGAACTCTTGGAAGGGATTTCAGAAAATTACTTCCAGCTACGAATTGTGAAAAATTAAGTGAGGACAAATCCATGATTTTATGATTCAAGTGATTCATATCATATTGTTAGGAAGTATAGAGTCAAGTATCACATAAGTGTTTTTCGCCATACTATTTAAATGTATGTTCTTTGCCAAACGGACATTCTTGTAAGCATACATCATTAATTATATCCATGTATTTCAATTTCATAGAGCATCAAACGATGTCATGTATTTTAAAATATTCTGATTAAATCTTCCATGACTCGTCATCCATTCATCAATAGTAAAACTAAGACTTTAATGACGTTAGTATTTTATCTTTTAAAAACCCATAATTGTATTTCCATCAATCAATTTATTTTTTGTTTAAAACCCATTCAAAACTGTCTTTTCCGCGTATTTTTTAATAAAGAAGACATAATAGAACATGAAGCAATCAAACAGATCTTTGAAAAGAACAAGATTTAAAGACAATGGAAATTAATATCGAAATGGTAAATATGTTTAGCAAGCTCGATCAAAAATCAGATGATCAGAAAAATTGGAAAAATAAGAAAATAATGAAGGGTACATGCTTTCAGTAAACCTGGAAAATGGGGTCGATACTCACACTTAAACAAATTGTTTCCTCAAAAACGATTTTAATTGAAAAAATATACACTTCAAATTAAATTCCGTTATTGGGTTTCCGTTCTACGAAGTTAGTATGGCAAGATGTACTCTCTATAATAGTGTGAACTTTATAATATATTCTGATGTTTCAGGACACTTCTTTTCCGATAATAATAGTTGTTGACTTATGCAATGTCATACTGTATTGCTTATTTTCTAAAATCATAGAATTAACTTAAATTATTCTATTTCTTATGTGTTGTTAGACCTTTGGAACCCTTAGATCTTCATGAGCATCGATGTTACAATTTGTTATGCCTATTAGTAAAACAGGCATAACAGTTTTACTTTTATGCCTTTAGTTTTTATTTAACTTTATTTTAAAATAACGCATTTATTTATTATAAATAATTTTTTATATGTGATAATTTTTTCCTATTACTGGGACTATATTAACAATATATTTAAACAATTTTATCTGGTTGTGATCTCTAGAAAATCGAATACAAAGTTTTCAAGGCGACTTCAATGTCTTGGAGATAACGAAAGTAAATTTATCGGATCCATTCAACTTCATCTGGAAACCCAAATGGCTTAACAAGGATAACAAAGGTTAGTAATTCGCCTCTCCTGGCAAAATTTTTGAGGACATCACAATAGGCAATTTATTCCTCCGAGTGGCAGTGCTGACAACTGTCATCCGCGCCTTCTGAACCTAACCTAACCTAACCTTGGTGAGAATATTATGATACTCGTTTACCAGCTGTAAGCCTCATTCCGCTAAGTATTTACCAATTACATCTTTTATTTCTAAATCTTAGTGCTAATTTTAATTAGTTCTATAGACTTATACTAATTTAATATAAATATTAAAATATATGATTAATATTAATCTTCTTCTATATATATAAAAGAAAGATGTGTTTTTGTTACACCACTTATAACTCAAGAACGGCTGAACCGATTTAGCTGAAAATTGGCAGGGAGGTAGTTTAAGGCCAGGAGAAGGATATAGGCTGAACCGATTTAGCTGAAAATTGGCAGGGAGGTAGTTTAAGGCCAGGAGAAGGACATAGGATACCTGTTTATCCCGTTCACGACAAAGTAGGTTTTGAAATTATCAAATTTTTGATATAAGAAAATATTTTATTAAAATTTAACAGATAGAAATATAACTTAGTTAATGTGTTTTTAAAAGTTGTATTAGATCAATATAAGTTTGTGTTGCAATAAATATCGTTTTTAATCAATAAAACTACCTGGTTGTTGCAAACTCAACAAAATAAATAATTAACAATTACAATGTATGGTATGGTTGAAAATTTGAGTTTTTAGTTTTTTAATAATGCCACGACCAAGACGATCGAATCTTTCCCGACAAAGCCGTAATGCAAGAAGAATACGAAATACTGCAAATTTAAGGACTGAAGGTCGAGCGAACAACAGAGGTCAACAAATAGATAATTTGCGATGTGTACTAAAATACACAAATAAATTATGAATGATTAATGTAGGTATTTTTTTTTTTTTGTATTTTTTCCAATTAAAAAAAAACTGCTTATTTATTGCCTTTAAGGCGGAACAGAGTTCGCCGGGTCATCTACTAGTCATATATATATTGTTAACAAATTATTAATTCCTGGATTTACTTCATATGTGCGAATGCTAACCCTAATATACACCTGGTATGAATGATGTTTGCATATGTATAATAAATTGATTATTCGATACTATGTTATTTCAAATAATCTCAATAATATATTTTTATTTATATGTATAATACAATTTCTTTGTTTTCTCTATTTAATGAAATATTTTGGTTAATGTATTTGAAACTGTCCAATATATTTGATTATTAATATTAATTATTACTAAAAACATATCATTAATGAATAATCAATTGAATTATTGGAAATTCTTTTATATTTCGCTAGAATCTGTAGATAATTTAAATACTTCCTGGCCTAACTGCAAAAACAGGGAAAAATCACATTGATCAGATAAATATATTATATCTTATAACAGATCAACAACATAGATACAATGCAGTACATCATCGATGACAATACTCATTTCCCCTCATGGAAGCGAACTGATAGAATAGATGCGTACATTAAGATTTTAAGAACATTGTGATATAAAAATTTTGTGAATTTTTATTTTTGTATTTTATTTTCAATGATTTGATTGAATTTTTATCAGAAGTTCTTTCTTAATTTCTATACAAAATAAAAATGAAGAGTTTTTAAGCAAAAATTTCATATTTAAAGAAGTTTGATGAAAATTTTGTCAGTTGAATTATATTTCCCAATTTGTGAAGTACTGAAATAAAAATCTGAAATATATTACCAGGAATACTAAAAATATACAATCCCAGATGACTTTTGGTAAGTCAGTGAAAAAATTAAAAAACAAGAACAAGGAATAATATTTCATGAAATATTGAATTAATTAAATATAAAATTTATGTTATCGTATGTGATGATATTCGAAAAAAAATTAATAAGAAAAACTCAATTATTCAAATTATACAATATATGGAACAGCAATTTATTATTGAAATCAAAATATAAATTAATCGTGTCTCTGACTTTAAAACATTTAAAACACATTTTTTTAATTGAAAATACTTATTTTCTAAAATTATTTCTTTCATAGCCAAACCTTTATTAGTGCTATTTATAGCACTTTTCGGATTGACGGCTGCCAATGTGAATACAACAAAAACACCAAGTGTTGAAGAAATATGTGCTGTTATGCCACCTGGTTCCATAATTCTGCGTCCTAAAACTTGCACAAATTGGGTTCGCTGCTCAACAACGCCAGGTGGTGAAGATAAAGAAGAAGGTTCTTGCGTACTTGGTCTTTATTATAATAAAGATAATGGACGCTGTATGTATAAAGATGAAGTCGATTGTCCCTACCTAAACAAAATAGATACACATACTGCTTGTACCCTTAAAAATGATGGTGCTTTCTTGCCAGATAGCAATAATTGCAATGGTTACATTTACTGCCAAAATGGCACCGAAATACGTGCAAAATGTCCAAGTGATTTAGTATTCAGTCCACAGAAATCCGCTTGCGTATATCCACATGAATATACGTGCCCTAAGAAACCAGAAAGTGCAGCAATCAGTCCAG
The DNA here is from genome assembly GCF_002237135.1 of Teleopsis dalmanni. Classification (NCBI taxonomy): domain Eukaryota; kingdom Metazoa; phylum Arthropoda; class Insecta; order Diptera; family Diopsidae; genus Teleopsis; species Teleopsis dalmanni. The sequence continues at coordinate 221,882,591 of NC_051846.1, read as the reverse complement.
TTTGTCGTTCAGTACCAGACAATTCATTTTTCGCCAATGAAGATGAATGTGTGAATTATTATCAATGCAGTGGTGGTGTACTTACCCTATATGAATGTGACAGAGACAGCGCTTATGATCATATAAAAGGAAAATGTGTACCTAGAGATGAAGTTGTATGTTTGCCATCTGCCAAAAAACCAGAACCAGAAAGTACCATTTGCGGTACAAAGGCTGAACCACGTTATGGTTATTTCCCTGATGGCGTTTCATGTAGTGGTTATTATATTTGCGCAAAGAAAGCTGATGGCAGTCGGGATCGTGATCCAAAACATATTCAATGTGACGAAGGCCTGTTCTTCGATCCTGATAACTGGACGTGCCGAGATCGTTTAAATGTTAAATGTTTATTGGATCGTTGCGAAGGCATGGGTAACAAATATGTCAACATTGCTGGTGACTGTACATCATACGCACGTTGCAGTAACGGCGAAGCTGTTAGCAGTGGTACATGCCCATCGAAATACTTCTTCGATGAACGTACGCAGGGTTGTACGCCACAGAATATTAACTATGTAGCCTGCCAAGCTTAAATGCAATTTGTAAACATAATTTATATAATATATAATACATAAAATTTTATTTGGTGATGGGAAATATACATTTGCTAGTTTTACTCAAAGAAATAAATAGATCAAAACGACTAATCTTTTGTATTTAATAAAAAAACATAGTACAAAAATTAAAATCTACTTTTAAAAATAAAATATTTATAATTTCCCAGAATTCATAGATTATTGAACCACTATAACCACTACATTGAACCAATATAATTGCAAGCTTTGCTTTTTTGGATTTTTTATGCAAGCTAATTAAGTGAATAATTTATTGCTATTGTTTCATATCTGAGTTGAGATAAACAATAGCCAATAATGATTGTAGGGAAATTCATTCAGTACAAATACTGAAGATTAGAAACAACACGCCTATTTCACAACTCATTGAACCTGTTTTCACTTGTCATAGGCCGCCTCTTGTACTTCACGCGGTAGAAGAACTTTAGCCATATCGTTTGGCCGTACATGTTTGCTTATCAAGAACTTGAACTTTGTTATTATCATTGACATTATCACAAAACAAGATATTTCAAACTTATTACTCATTTGGCTCGAATACATGTTACTGATTTAATTTTTAATCGAACCATTTCTGGAATTCATCGGTTCATTGATACAAGTTTTATGAACCAATTTTTTAAATTAATTGATTAGCACCGTGCAAATAATTTTTAGTCGATAAGTTATGATATGAAAATAATTTCCAAAAACTGTGTAGCATGTTAGATGATTGAATGATTTACATTAAACATATGTATAAATACTTATGTCTTCATTAATTAAATCAAAAATTTTATTTAAATTTTCTATGACATTTTAGATTTATTACAAATACATTGTGACCGAAAAGTTTTCGGGAAATTTTAAATAAAACGCAAAATTCTTAACCTTCATCAATATTTATTTTATCTCCTTCAAAATATGCTCCATTAGAAGCGATACACATGGCCAACGTTTCTTCCAACAATCAAAACTTTTATAGGCGCTTTCCGGTATGGCTTTGAGTTCCCTCTGCGAATTCTGTTTTACGTCTTCTATGGATTCAAAACGCGTTCCTCTGAGTGGTAATTTGAGGTTGGGAAACAGGAAAAAGTCACACGGTGCAAGATCAGGTGAATACGGTGGCTGTTCGATGGTATTTATTGAATGTTTGGCCTTAAAATCGTTGATAATGTTGAACAAATTGAGGTGAATCGGAACAAGCCGGGCGTTGACACGTCGCATACACAAATTGTCCACCAAAATCAAACGAGCCATCTCACGACCGATGCCTAGCTCTCGTGCTATCTCTCTAACACTCACATGAGGATTTTTGAACACGATTTCCTTTGCCTTTTCAATGTTTTCGTCGGTGGTAGAGGTCGAAGGTCGTCCAGAACGCGGCATGTCTTCGACGGTCGTACGACAGTCCTGAAAGGCTTTGTACCACTCATAAACTTGAGTTTTCGATAAAACTGATTCCCCATAAGCCTTTTGTAGCATTCGCAACGATTCTGCACACGAAATTTCGTTCGAAAAACAAAATTTGATGCAAACTCTTTGTTCAATATTTTTTTCCATTGTTTTTTTCGCAACGCACTACTGAGGTGAACTGGTTTCAACAGCTGCCGTAAACGAACTGTCCGACAGATCGCGCTCATTTTTGGCATGTAAATTAAGGACAGTGGCCTGCCAAACTACATAAAACTTAAAATATCGAAAAATATACAGCGCGCGAATTTTAAATGAGAATTTCCGAAAACCTTTCGGTCACAATGTATATTGAAACCATCATAACCATTAAAATTATTATAAATAATAAATATTTATAATTTAAAAATATTAATATATAATTGTTCTAAAAACGTAGACTTTTCATACATCACAATAATATAAAAATGAACAAGTCCAACAGTTACTTAAGTCATCAAGTCTTGGATTATAAATGTCAGGTTAACCAAATTGAATTTGTGGCGGAGACATTGTGTTGTCACAATGACAGTAATCATCGACATCTGTGGTTTATATATATTTATTACCCCGAAAATATATTCATAATAAACAATAAAGTGCGTAAAGACATCAAAAAGGTCTTCTTCTGTAGTTAGAACATTTGAAACCTTACTTATTTGCTTAGCTGAGCATTACAGACTTGAGTCGTCCTTGGCCGCGTTGAATAGCCTCCGCCAGTCAGCCCGATTAGTTGCTTGTTGTCGACAGTTGGTATTATCAAGCGCCCTTAAATCGTTGGCCACCCACTCCGAAGATGCGAAGGGCCTTATACAGCTCATCGTTTCATCTAATTCGATACTCGTCACCAACGCGTAAGGGACCATAGATATTCCGAAGAATTTTTCCCTCGAATGCTCCTAACGTCTTCTCATCACTCTTGGTAATTGTTCAAGCTTCTACACCATACCTCAGGACAGGGCTGATAAGAGATTTTTAGAGCGTGATTTTTGTTTGTCGAGAGAGGGCTTTATTTCTCAATTGCCTACTTAGCCTGAAGTAACATCTGTTGGCAGGAGTGATTCTCTGTTGAATCTCTAGGTTGACGTCATTTTTGATGTTTACGCTAGTTCCTAAATAAACAAAGTCTTTCACAGCTTCAAACTCATAATTGTGAACAGTGACGTGGGTCCTACGACGCTCGAGAAATGTGTTTGTTGACAGAAAGTACTTTGAAGGTATCACAAATTTATATTAGTTTCTAA
>NC_051846.1:221867621-221879202 GCF_002237135.1 Teleopsis dalmanni | reverse complement strand
TTCTTTGGGAAAAAGGCACTTGATACCGTTTGCCCAAAATCGGTTTCGTAAATGATGCTTCGATCTTCATTTCTGCCGTCTTACATCTGCCAATATTGGAAAGATCTTCGGCAAAACAACTTTCAAATTGTTTTAGTAAGGCACTCACCTGCTTGCGCTGTGTACCGTTGATATCAGCGCTTATATCAAAATGTTGTTGATTAACTGATACACCTACTTGTGTTTCAGTTTCAGTTTTTATCAGATTATTGTTATGGCTGATGACATCTCTACCTAGGAGAACTGGATACACGAGGAATTCATCAGGAACCACTTGAATAGATGTAAACAGCTGTTTGCCCTCATACTCGACTTTTGTTAAAATACGTTCCCGTGATTCTACAACTGCACCACCAAATCCTTGCAACCTCTTCACCGATAGTTGTCTACTTACATCTTTCGGAACAGAAGAATTTTTAATTAAAGTGTTATCGCTCCCAGTGTCTACAAATGCTAACACTTCAGAAGACCCAATTTTAATTTTTCTCAGAATGGGAGGGTACGCGACTTATATTTTTATTCACTTCGGTAAATAAAAAAATAAAACACACAAATTTTAATTTTTATTAAAATTTTATTTTATTTTATTTGGTTTTAAAAAAAACGAATTTTATTATAAATGAAAATTATTTAATAATTATATATTCGTTCACTTAGGTGGAATCTTAAGACTAATTCTAAATACGAAATCAATATCTTATATACTACTTACAAATCATAATTGGCGAAAGTGGATGAGAGGTAACAATAAAAATTTGGTAACCTGTTGACAAATGAGGGTCATTACATTGTTTATGTGAAATGCTGATGCAGCTTGAGAAATGCTCAAATGCAATAGATTTTGTAATGGAAATTACTATGAATCAAAATATTGTTTTAATATTTTAATGATTTAGAAATTTGAATTTGGAGCAGTGAAATTAGGAAATTTTGGTTTGCTTATTAAGAGGAAGTTAAAGTATCGTGGGATAAAATATTATTTCGATACTTTAATTGTTCTGGAACTAGAATAGTTACCAAGAATTACGTTTTGTAATTAATGTTTGGAAAGTGTCGATTGAAACAAATTTGGTAATATGGGAAGTGTACCGTGGGATAGATAATTATTTGCGACACTTATGAGACATGTACTGTCGAATTTTGCAATTGATACAAATTTGATCACGTAGACCAATTAATTGGAATATTGTGAAGTGTTGGCGGAGCCAATGACATAACCCGCGTTTGTTTTTTCTTCGTAAACTTGTGATATTGATGAACCTTTTGCCTTGCAATTCTTTTCTTCATGGCCTATCTTTAAACACTTCGTGCAACGTAATTTTCGTTGTGGAGCCGTACATTTGATTGCAATGTGCTCCGTCTAATTGCAATTATAGCACTTGGGTCCCTTTGCTATTTCATTATTGTAGTTAATGTCTGTTGACTTTGCCGTTGGGAAATTAAAATGCTGTGGAACACTTTGAGCTGACTTCATATTTTGTATCGACTGAAGAAGTTCTGAGCATGAACGCACATTTATTGCTAACAATGCTCTTGTAGACTCCGGTTGATTTAGCCCATTTATTATATACGAATTTATAGATGGCTCGTCCATATTCGCTCTCCGTCCCATAGCTAACATGCTATAAAAATATTCGGTAAGCGTTTCGTTATATTTACGCTTGCGTCGCATCATCTCTCTGTGCGCATCTGCCGAATTTATTAAGCTTGGAAAATCCTGGGTTTACGCCCGTACAAATTCCTGCCAAGTTTCAAACACTGGTTGCGCATCCAGCCATTCCTTTGCTACTCCCTTCATTTTATGCTGAGCCGCAAACAAAATTATTTCATCTTTCCAGCAATATACTCGTTGAAGCTGTTCGATTTTTGTTATAAATTGTTCAGACGTTATGCAACCTTTGATCGGATCAAACTCAGGCAGTACTCCTACAACATCTTTAACAATTGAGTTACCTTGTACTGTATCTGCCCTTGTGATTGCTGTTGATACTGGTGAACTTATTACCTCCGTCCGCACACCCGTCACTGCTGCCTCAGCCAAACTTTCCTGTCGTTGCGTGACCTCCTCTGGCTGTTGCATAGTCATTGCGTGCACCGCTTGGGTTAAATTCATCACTATGTCTTTTAGCTCTTCAAACTGCTTTGACATGCTTACGCTTTCTTCAGATTTATCTAGGTCGTAATCTTCAGTGTCGATTTCGTCACTTCCTTTTCTAGTTCCGCAATTTTAGCTTGCTTACTACCCACTACTCGAATCCCATTTGCATTTAAGATCACGTTAAGATATTTTATGCGTAATTCCTTCAACTTCGTTAACATTGTTGCTTTGTTTAATTCAACACAACCGCTCCGTTTGACTTTTTGAACAATTTGATAAGATTATATTTAAATATATTAAAATATTTAAAATATTTATTGATTCTATATAGTACATATACAATGCATATTATAATTATAAGAGTTATTAGGGCTACCTGTTGTTCCGGCATGTTGACTTCTAAAATTTGGTTCTGATTGTTGTTTACTGTATTTGTGTCAGGTGCATCCGCGGAAAACCAAACCATGATGTTTCAGCTGCTGATGAAAATATTTTTCTTCTCTTTTTAAAATATAGTTTAGAATATGAGTTGAAAGTTGAAAAAAAAAAATGTTTTATTCACACATGAACAGACGCTTGTAGATCGTTGGATCTTTCAGTTAATTAATTAATTAATTCAGTTAATAAGTTAATTAATTCAGTTAATCAATTAATTTCACATATTTCGCGTTTCACAATAACCTTTCACATCACATTTCACATTAATGTTCATTACTTCCAGTCATTAAGTACTAAATATTATAGTGTAGTTTTTAGTTTTATTCACATAATATTAGTTTTAATATGTTTTTATTTAATCACTTTATATCTTTTAATATTTTTTTTTTTTGTAATTGCCATCGGGATATGGCATAGTTCACTTAGTTTTTCTTAATTTTATTTATTAATGGTCCTTGCCATCGAGATTTGTCATAGTTCACTTAATTTTTCTTAATTTTTATTTATTAATTATTCTCAATTTTATTTATTAATGGTCCTTGCCATCGAGATTTGGCAGGATCGCCATGTAAAGTACTTTGGTTAGGAAAAGAAAGACGCGTCGTTTTGAGTGTCCAAAATAAGACTGATTTTTATTAATTTTTATTCTTAAGTCTAACATCGTTTCTTAATACTAAATTCCAATAGAATCTTATGTATTGATTCTATTGGTTAATACTTATAATACTTGCGTCTAATTGGTTAACCCAAATTAGACGTATATAATATTCTTACAGACATAACTTATCAATAAATGGTGTACTATTAACTAATGCAAGTGTTCTACATATGGTTTCACTTGAAACCGTTTATTCTATTGACACAGTTTTGACTTATGCATATTGCACATATGGTGCAATGTGCGGCTCAGTTATTTGTCATCAAAATAATGACAAAATAAGGGCTCATATTACTTGACAATAGTTTGTCATAAATTTTATTAAAATAGAACTGTGTCAATGGTTACTTTAAATTATTCGGAACACTTGAGTGTTTTGTGTTATGTGTGATCTTGTACCCATATCACATTACAATTTGATGAAAACCTGACTCTAAGTCTATTGTAGAAAAGTATTTGGCTTTCCCGAGATTTGATAAGATTATACTGGTATCAGGGATTGGATACCTGTCAGGAATGGTTTGATCATTCAATTTTTTAAAGTCAATAACTAGTCTATGTTTTGGGGTACCATCAGGATTTTGTCCTTTTTTGGATACAACCCATATTGGAGAATTATATGGACTATTACTAGCTTGAATAATGTTGGATTCCAACATTCTTGAAATCTCTTCATTCACAAATGAATTGACAGAGAATGGGTAAGGGTACTGCTTGCTCCAGATAGGAGAATCAGATTCAGTTCTGATTTCAGCCCTTATATCGGTTCTGAATGGTAATTCCATATTTGTTTTAGAATGAAGTTTATTTATTTTATTTTTTAAGGTGGCTTCAAGGCTAACCTTTTTTCGTATTTCCCCTAAATAGCTCTCATTTTCATTGTACGTGATATTATCTTTTATCCGTACATTTAAAGATCCTAATGTAGAAGTTTCCATTAAGGCATCTTGAGAATATAATTCAGAAATATCGTTTTCTGAACTCTCTTTAATATTATTTATTAATGGTGGGTGAACATGTTCCCCATTTATATTTTTATTTAAATTTTCATTTTTGCTGGTATAACCGTCGGCTGGCTTTTCAGGATTTATTTTTCCCGAAATATTATTTAATTTATTTGATTTTTTATTTTTACCGGTATTATCTTCGGCTGGCTTTTCAAAATTATTCTTTCCCGAAATATTATTTAATTTATTTGATTTTTTATTTTTGCCGGTATTATCTTCGGGTGGCTTTCCAGGATTATTCTTTCCCGCTGTGGCACAAGCTGTGCCACCTGTATCTATTAAAATTTGGAGGTTTCTGTCTATTCCTTTGTCCCTCCTGTAAATGAAAGGGAGTCTGATGTTGGACCTAAAAAATGGTTCTCATTAATATTATTGACTCTCTTCTCCTTTATATTGTGACGACTAAATTTTTTTGAATAAATTTTAGTCTTGCCACAATACGCACTTCACACGTATTTAAAAATGATGACGTCAAAGTTACCTATAACGAAATAAAATTTGATGTTGTGTAAGCTAACATATCAAAAGAATGCTATACATACCTTGAAATACCCTTGTGAATATTTATTTTAATTAATATAATTCGAACAATATTAATTAAAATAAATTTAAATTACTTTTCGCGAACCGCATGAAACACATTGTATTAAAAGGCAAAAAAACAAAGCATGATCAAAACAAAAATAGAAAAAATGAGAAATGTCATTTTTTAATTTGTTTTGTGCATTTCGGTTGATCGTAAAAATGTTGCAGCGGATAATAAAAGGGAAAAAAGCTGTGAGTGCAGTTTAAAGCTTTCAGAAGCCTGAAAAGAAACCAACAGAATACCTAATGAGGGGAAATGTTGAGGGCATTGACCGAACAACGGCTAGCAAAAAAGTCCGCTCGACGCAGTTAGAAAAAAAAGGAGAATAAAAGGCGCAAGCGGAGGTGTTTCTGTCTCTTGGCTCGTGGTTATGTTGAACGCAACGCATCGTACCGGTGGTGTTCATTACTTAGTTTTTTTTTTAAAATAAATAAAAAAAAAAAAGTTCTTTGCATTTTTTATATAACAATTAAAACTACTTTAATATTAATTTAACCAGTGGAAATAAAATTCTTAAAATTGTGTAATTTTCTTTTTATAATATATAAAGAAACAAAAAAAATTGAAATAGTTTTGTCGACACGGCGCGAAACGGGATAATAGTGTTAATAGCCACAGTATAAAAGAAATAATTGACGGCTTTAACAGTGGTCAATTAAAAGATTTTGTACTCGTGCTCGTTCGAACGTATAAACGTGTTGACACCACAAGCAAAAGACGTGGCGCGGCTTGGGTGTCTCTTTTTCTCCGATACGTGGCAAAGCTTGAATTGATTGGTGTTTCCTGATAATCATCGCTGGACGTTGTAAGCAGCCCTGATGTACCAGAGAGGGTAAGACTTATATATGTATAAAATACAGTGCAGATTTTCGCGTAAGTAACTTCAATGTATAAGCGCGAATTTATAAGTTATTTTATTTAAATCGGACGAATTGCTTAAAAATTAACAAATTTCAAATTGTATAATTGAATACCTACAAATTTTATTCATTTAAATGGAAATGAGAAAAGTAACAACAAGGCAATCACAATCGTAACGGCTTCAAGTTAAGCGCATAGGAGCATAAACTTTCTAAACACAACAAGCTCATGAATTATTAGTTCTTATGAAATAGAATCTATGAAAAAAAAATGTATCTTTGTAAAAATTGAAATTAAACAACTGAAAACAAGATATTTGTGAAAAAAATGTATTCTGTTATATGCAAACATAATCGTAATTAATTATAAAGTGTAACATTAAAAATTTAATTACTTAATCCACATTTAAGGAATGTAAAAATATTACATAAAATTCTAAGTGAAATACCAAAGTAATCTTCACACGACTACGCTTAATATAAATTCTTCTTCCCTTATATTTTTATTTAAAAACATTTTATGAGTTTTTTTATAAATTTTGTTGTATTTAAGTGAACACAAAAATGCATTTATAAAACGTTAAACTTAAAATATGATTAATTAATATTATTTTTTTTAAAAAATTGAAATCAGTTAAATAGTATTTGCTTATTATTATCTACGAGTAATTGTAAAGATATTATTTGATAAATTGTTTTTTTTTATTTAAAATACATTTATGGTTATACATATATTACAAATTGTTCAATAAAATTGAAATCAGTTAAATATTATTTACTTATTATTATCTACGAGTAATTGTAAAGATATTATTTGATAAATTGTTTTTTTATTTTAAAATACATTTATTGTTATACATATATTACAAATTGTTCAATAAAGAAAAAAACTTGAATTCTAAAATAATTACTTTGTTGTACGGCATCTTACTTCAACGGTAGAAACGACAGTAGTTGAACGCTGGGTCCCCGCGAATAGAAATTTTCTTGTAAGACCTTGGACTAGGCTGAGAACTACCCCGGCTAGGAAAAATTAGGTCCATTACAATATGGTTTACTCGCTGGGCCTTTGCCTGCCGTTGATTGCTGTTTTCGCTACTTTCACGACGATGTTTTAAATTATTGAAGGGTCGTTGCATCCTTCCATGATTTTGTGGTGATCCATTTGGATTCCAAAAATTGTTGTTGTTTCCTCGAAACTGTGGTATATGTCTGTTTTGAGGATGTGACCTTTGTTGTATGGATGTATCAACATCCATTGGTTCAGGCTTAGGAAAATTATTTTGCCTAGGTTTATTTACATTTGCGCGATTAAAGCGCAAGTTATTGGAGAAATTGTTCTGGTTAAAAGTTTTCCTCTGATCAGAGAATTGGAATGCGAATTTTGCACGCAAATTATTCGAGCTCTGCTTCCAGCTCCTGAGCTTTAGCCAGTGCATTGGGTAAATCAGTTCGTGACAGGGAAAATAATATGTCATTTAATGGAGCGTGTAGCCCAGTAATGCACACTCTTAAGGCATTCTGGCGATTTTTGTTATTTAATCCTCGTGTAATAGACGAGTCATTGCCGTGAGTCATTATTGTTATGTTGATTAAGAGGGTTAATTTTTTATTAACCAGATTATAACGGTCAAGGACTGTGGATGAGCCTTGTCTAAGGATACTCATCTCTTGTTCAATGACATGAATTGGACGCTTGTCAGCATAAGCAAAATCGAGTCTGCTTATAATGGCGTCATAATTAAGGACAGTTCCATGACTTGTTAGTAAATCGTTTCCTTGATGAACTATTTTATTCCTTAATATAGTTAGGGCAGCAAAATATTTTCGACTACCTCTAATGTAAAGGCTCATACAATTATGAGCTACTTCCCTCCAACTAATATAAGAATTTTGATTTCCAGTGAATTCTGGAATAGATTTTATTATGTCTAGACTTTCGTCACACGCTATTGTCTCGTCTATTGTTTGTGGTTCGTATTCCACTACGTTATTTGTACCTGTCAGTGCTTGAATTGACAGAGATCAATCTGCTGATTGTCTCTTGGGTTATTGTAGTTGAAGGCGTAGTGTTTGTGGCCATTTTAGAAAAGTTTTTCACTAAGTTATCCAGGATTTTTTACTATTAATGTATAAAAATGATATCAAATATCCAATGCTAACGAAAAAAAAATTTTACAGACCTTTCTTGTCTGAGAGAAAATTATTACAAGTTTCAATTATTACAACCCACAAATTTGTTTAAATATGTATGATATATATTTTTTAGTAAATATAAATATTCTTTCTTTAATGCACCCAGCGTAAACGCGGTTATAGTGCTCGAAAGAATTGGTTTTAAATTAAATTTATTTATTTTAGTTAAAATTTTCTTTAGGCTACTCTGGTCTTATTATTAGGATGCATTTTAGATACCCCTGAAGATGTTGGAAAATAACCAACGAAACGTCGGGTGAAAAATGAAATAAATTGAATTGTATTTGCATCCTAATAATAAGACCAGAGTAGCCTAAAGAAAATTTTAACTAAAACAATAAAACGTACTGGTCAAAAATTCCATTATTAATTAAATTTATTTAATTGTACATTTATTATTTATATTAAATATTTTTAATATTTTTTTTATATTTTTAATATATTAATAAAAATATATTTATTCATTTACATTAATTTTTATTCAATTTTATTTAATTGAATTATTGAAAAACTAAAATCAATTAATAGGCCTTTTCGGTGGCTCGCAAGTACGGCAAAAAATGCATGTTGGCCTATGTTGGCCACGCGAGTCATTGGCATCACTGTTGCAATCTGTCAAATGTTTTGTTTTGACAAACGGCAAATCTTGTATATGTGCATATAAATCAGTTATATTTTTAAAAAAATATTATAAAATTAAAATGAACACGGAATTAAAAGGAATGGTAAGAATATTGGAAATTTAAAAATAAAACACTAAGATAAGTAAATTTTTGTAGGTACTGTCGATGTTGGGAGAAGAAAGCACCGTTTTGCAGCGGCCGAGGAATGCAAGTTGCTTCACGGATTTTTTAAATGTTATGAATGCCGCAACAGCCTCCTCTGAAGATTCAAGCCAGAGTGAAGAAGAGCAGGAAAAGTGTAAAAATTTTGAAGAAAGTATAGAATCAATGAACCCAATGGATTTTAAAAATCACTTCAGATTACGACGAAGTACAGCGGAAGACCTTATCTGTAAATATACATTGAGTTGTTTGTGATTAAATTACAAATTTAATTTATTTCTAGTGCGCTTCTCAGAATCGGAGAATTTGTCGGATACAGATTGTGGTGGTATTAAACATGTAAGCTGCAGAAAGTCTGTCTATATATATCTTTGGTACGTTGGTAATACAGTAACTTATAGACAGTTAGGAAATCTCTTTGGAGTGTCAGTTTCTACAGCATGGTCAACAGTAAAAACTGTTGCTACGTTTTTGATTTCCATAGGCCGAGATTATGTATCATGGCCACGAGGAGTCGCTGCATTAGATATAATAAATACATTTGAACGTAAACACAAAATATCAGGCATTATCGGAGCAATCGATTGTACACACATTCCCATTAAAAAACCACAAAACCATGGAGAAGATTACTTTAATCGCAAGCAACGTTATAGTATCGTTCTCCAAGCTGTTGTGGATGCCAATAAAAAATTTATTGAAGTTACTTGCGGAGAACCTGGATCTTTGCATGATTACAGAGTTTTGAGAAGGTCAAAGCTATATAGAATGGCACAATCAAGATACGAAGAAATATTTCCAAACTCGACATTTATTATTGGAGATTCTGCTTATCCTTCTACAAACTGGATTGTGTCACCTTACAAAAATTATGGGAATTTAACCGATAGTCAAAAAAAATTTAATGAAAAACACTCATCTGCTCGTATTGTAGATGAGAACGCTTTTGGTTTACTAAAAACTCGTTTCCGAAGATTATTAAAATTTACGGAGCAGACAAATTTGGCTGCAATAACAAATATAGTTGTAAGCGTTTGTATTTTACATAATATTTGTATTATAAAGGATGATTTGTTTGAGAATGCTGAATCAAATATTCAAAACAATGACGAACAGCAAGCTGATGAAGAGCATGAATTAGATCATGGTAATAATAGAAGGGAAAGACTTTTTAATTATTTGTTAAGAAAAGGTGTTATATAAGTTTATTAATTAATATATTTATTGTAATTTTTTAAATAGAAAATTTTGTTACATTTATAGAAACTAACTTAACTTAGTTCAATAAGTAATAATATTTTAATGTGTAAATATTTTGTAATTTATTTATTAATAGCATAAATTAATGTGTAAGATTAGTTTTAAGATTAAAATATTATAATGTTTTTGAAAGAAAATAAAAATACTATACTATTACAACTAGAAACTTATTTGAACTTAAAATATTTTACATAAAAGTAAAATAAATAGTACAAATTTAAATATGAATTAAAGAAATTCTTAACTTAAAAATATATATTACATAAAATGAATATAACATATTTTTAATTAAAATAAAAATATTATATCAAATTATTTCACATCATTGATAAAGTATTTTAACTTACACATATTTTTTTATAAAATTTATATAAATATATTTACATATTTTGCGTAAGTTTTTCAAGTAACTTGAATTTATTTTCTTCCAATTTCAATTTTCTTTCCTCTAATTTCAATTCATTATCCCATTTCTTAATTATTTTTTGCTTCAGTTCATACATAGTTTCTTTAAAAAATTTTAATTTCTCTTCCTCTATTCTTTTCTTAACAAATAATTTGTTATCATAATATTCTTGACGCACAGATTTTCTTTTGCGGTTAAATTTTGAAGGTTGTGGCAATTCCAGCATTTGCAATTCCTGCGTTGATGATTGTTGCGTCGGCGATTCCTGCGTTGGAGATTCCTGCGTTGGCGATTCTTCCGTTGGTGATTCTTGCGTTGGCGATAGCTCAGCGTGCGTTTGCACAATGTTTATTTCCAACTCTTCCAGCACCTCTATGTCTTCAACATAGCTGTCAAACCCTAACGTCGCAGTGTGATTATTTGAAATAATTGGTTTATCACCAAATATTTCGTTCATCATCTCCAAGTAGGGTGGTAAGCATGGCGATGCACCAGTCCGTCTGTTGTTATCTTTGGCTGCTTTAAATGCACTTAGAAGTGTGCGCATTTTTCTTTCTAAGCAGACTGGAGTAAAGTCATCCTAAAATAAATATTTTTTTTTAATATAATTTAATTTATTTTTTTATTCAAATGATTGCAGAAGTTATGCGATACTTACTGCAATTCCATGTGCTATCATGTCCTCAAGTACATGTTGATATCCAAGTCTTTTTTTTCTGGTTTCCATAAACTCTTCCTTTCGTGCCAAGTAGCACTCTAGAAAACACTTCATTTCCTTTGTGGTCCACAGTTTACGTGTATTTCTATAAAAAAAATTTTTAGAAAAACTTTAAAAATTATGTTTGCTTTATTAATTTTATGTATGTAAACTACAAATTAAATGAAATAAAATAAATGTTACTTGGTAATAACTAACATAATAAAAAATTCAATGTGCTTAATACTTACGATTTCTCCATTCTTATTATTTCTTATTTACTTTTCAATATTTTTCAAATTTTTGAATTCTGTTTGAATTTTTATTTCCTCAATTTTTGACATTTGATTGCACTATTCGTTGGAATTTTCAATGAATGTTCACAATAGGTCGCTTATTTCGTTGGTAACATTTTTTTTTTTACTGGCCGATGTGGTTGGCCAGCATAACTATGCTGGCCGATGCAGAGAAAATAGTGTTGTTGTTTTACGTACATTGCGGCCAGTATAGGCCTGCATAGGCCAACAACTTGCTGTTTTTTGCCGTACTTG
>NC_051846.1:221857311-221867521 GCF_002237135.1 Teleopsis dalmanni | reverse complement strand
GCCACAGTTTTTTTTATTGCTTTAAAATTTTCTATGAAAATAAACAATTACATTGATCGTAGACAATGACGCAAGTAAACTTATTTCTTTTTACATAATATAAAACATATATAATAATTCAATTTTAGTTTTTAGTTTTAATCACAATTTTAATTTTAATTTTGATTTTCAGTCTGATTTTATTATAAATAATTCAATGCCTCAATAGTTTTTTACAAAGCAATAGTTTAAGGAAAAAATAAATTTAGAGTTTCAAGATTTGATCCACTTTTTGCTAGTTTCATTTTTAGAAAGATTCAATAAATAATTTATAAATTGAAAAAAAAAAAATTCATATTTTTGTATTTGTAACGCAAAAATAACAGCATAATAGTAAGCATAATACTAAGGATAAAAGTTGTAAGAATGATAAATATATACTTAAATATGAGTTTAGACAAGTTTTTGCTGCTACTTTTTTTCATAAAAAATTTTGAAGTAGCTGTTATTTTCGGTCCCTGTTTATTTAAGAAGATGTTGCGACTGTGATACATTGAAATTGAAGCAATACTTAACTTTACAAGTCCAAACATAGAAGATGGTACAGTTGTTGTTGTATAAAGGACAATGCTCTAATATTAAAATGGCCGCTTTAGGCATTTCAAATAAATATAAAGGATCGTATATTTCGTTAACGAGACTATCGCAACTTTTTCCATGCGATGAGTAATCTACTTTTAATGACCAGCAACTATTATGTAGTCATTCAAGAGCCTATTCTAAGACATAACGTCAGGACACAAACCAGGACAAAATACCTCACAAACGATTGGGATCAGATTTGAGTTAATTCCTATTATTTTGCTGATATTGGGGGACCCAGAGAACGTAAAAACACTTGGGGTTTCATAAAAATATCAACAGAGGAATGGAAAATCATTGTGCATTATAAATTTATTCTATATCGAACTAAAATAGAACTATAGCCACCAAGCAATTATGTTCCAATTATGTTTTATTTTAACTACTTATTTTAAACACACACGAATTATTGCAGAACCAAAATTTGTTGAAACAAATCCAGATGGTGCCATACTGGTTATATATAGCTATCAAACCAAACTGATACGCAGACATGCGGGTAGATGATCCTAAAAAAATTGAAGAACCATAAAAAAATAATGATAAACCATCAAAAATACTGAAATCTCCACCAATATTAATTGATAAGATACATTGCTTCAAGCCTCTTATAAATGTACTACATGAACATGCACCTAATCAGTTCAATTTGAAAGTGCTAAATCCAAATCAAGCAAGGGTTCAAATTTCTATATCTGAATTTTACGTAAGGATTGTAAAGCAGTTAGAGCTCAAAAATACATAATTCTACACTTACAAACCAACAACTGAGCGTAGCTTTAGAGTTATATTGTAAAATTTGCAGCATTCAATCGATATTGATGATATCAAAAATACGCTCGTGGATCAAGCTGTAAATGTTTGGAACATTAAACGTAGAGAGTCATAAGAACCTCTCCTCGTCCCATGTTCATTATAGAACTGCTCTAAACTTTAACTATAAAGATATTTACTCGATTATCAAACTTTTGTACACTAATGTAATATTCGAACCACCTCACCCAGAACGCGAAATTCCTCAATGTGAGACCTGTCAGCAATATAGACATACAAAAGGATACTGTCAAGATTTTAATGCCAAAGACTTGACATGGAGCTCCCGCCTAATGTCTTCAAAAATACGACAACTTTTCGAGTAAATTAATTTTTTACTTAAATTAATCACTGGACAATGAATAGAAGAAAATTACCTGACTTAATTGATTTTGCAGTATCGAGAAGGATATGTACCAAACAAACTACCTGCAATTCTAATGAACTTCTCATCTGACCACACGTAAATAATTATTATCCTTAAAGACTCTTGCCCAATTATTCTTTAAAAATGTATTCTTCATAACCAAAATACTGAGTGGATCAGTTATCGGTAGCTAATTGCAGTTGGTGTAAATACTGAAGTTTGGTTGGTAACTGAATCTGATGTTGCTGAAGCAGTAGAACATTTCAACTAATGGGTCCAAATGTCAGCCTAGGAACCAACTCCACCGTTTTCTAAAATTAGTTAGTAAGAACAACCTTTTAACATTCGACACCTAATCAAAGAAAAGTGTGATTTGAAAAAACTTTGGTAGTAATTGTAAAGTTTACAATTTATTCAAATTCGTTAAATTCTTATACCTCCAAAGGTATAAACAAGAAAGTATTCTAAAAGGAAGTTATGGACGAAATAGCGAAGTTAAAAGTAAAAAAAGACTCCAGGCTACAATTTAAGCACAGACATGGCTCTGCAGCAGCTACTACGAAAAGGATTTGTATTTCTTACTCATTTACTTAACGTCGTATTAACAAAGGAGTTTGTTCCGCCACAGTAGGAGATAGCGCAAATCTACATGATATTCAAACCAGGGAAAATCCCAATAAATGTCAAATCATATCGCCCAATAAGTTTACTTCCGATCCTATCGAGAGTTATGGAAATCTTGTTCCTAAAGCCTTACATTTATTCAACAAAACAGATTCATCCCTGACCATCAATTCAGATTTTGGCAAAAAAATAACACAATAGCACGAATTCATAGACTTGTTAAACATATTCATAGCGCGATAGATGGTAAGAAATGTTGCACTGCGATATTTATAAATATTTTACAAACATTTGATAAAGTATGGAATGAGGGCCTTCTATTCAAACAACTGAATCTACCCCTAAATTTTTTCATCGTTATGTTAAATTTTTTGATCGTTATTATTAAAATATACCTCTTGGCAAGGCATTTTTTCATTAAACGTCAAACTACAGAACTTCATGATATGAGAGCAGGAGTAGCTTAAGGTAGCATAATGAAATCAATACTTTATCTTTTATATACTGTGGTCCAGCTGTTTTATCAGTTGACACTCTAGTTTGTTAATAATGTTCCCCTCTGAATAAAAATTTGTCTATCAAATGAAATGAAACAAAATCCATCTAGGTAACATCTACTACTATAAAACGTTTTACCTGCCCGGCTGTTTTAATCAACAATACCCAATTACCGCAAGCTGTAGAAACTTGTAAAACGTTCTACCTGCCCGGCTGTTTTAATAAACAATACCCAATTACCGCAAGCTGTAGAAATATTTGGGAATACATCTGGATACTCAACTGACCTGGAGAACACATATATTCAAATAGGGTAAAGGTCCTCAGTCGAAATTATAAACTGTCACTCGAGAATAAGCTGCTAATATACAAAACTGGGTTTTATTAGAGTAGCGATGGAGTTCAATTATGGGGTACTGCAGCAAACTCAAATCTGGCAAGTATCTAGCGGTTCCAATCTAAAACACTTCGCATGATCACAAATGCACTTATCTGCTCAAAAAGTACCCTGATTTTGTAAATAAAACACACAAATTTAAATTTTACTCCAAATTTATTTTATCTCCTTCAAAATATGCTCATTCTGAAGCGATACACAAAATGCCAACGCTTAACCCAATCTTCCATACACTTTTCGTAGGCCCGTGCAGGTATGGTTTTTAGTCCTTTTAGCGAATTTTCTTTTACCGATTCAATCGACTCAAAACGCTTACCACGAAGGGGCAATTTGAGTTTCGGGAACAGAAAAAAGTCGCACGGCGCCAGATCTGGCGAATATGGTGCCTGAGCGATGACAATGGTGCCGTGTTTGGTCAAAAAATCGCGTACAACAAGAATCGTGTGCGATGGAGCACTGTCGTGGTGAAGAATGCAATTGTTGGCTTTCCATAAATCTGGTCTTTTCTTACGGATGGACTTATGCAAATGCCGCATTGCCGCATAACGCCGAGGTAATATTCTTTATTCATGGTATGACCCTCTGGCAAAAATTCGTAATGAACAACACCGCGGTAGTCGAACAGTGAGCATAACTTTAATTTTCGAGCGACTTTTGCGCGGTTTTTTGGGTTTTGGGTCGATTTCGAAGCGCCATTCGCTCGTATTTACTGGTTTCGACTTCATACTCATAAACCCATGTCTCATCACCTGTTATGATGCGTTTCATGAATGTAGAGTCGTTTCCATACTCAAAAATCATTTCTTCACACACGTTCCTTCGGTATTCATCGGGCATAGTTCATACACGCCTTTCTTTTTTTTGCTCGTAGTAAACATTACTTATTGTCATTCATATTTGACATAATACAATCAAATAAATGGATTAAAAAAAAAGAAAAAAGACAAAATTGGAACTGCAACAAAGCAGATTCATGTTACACAATTTCTACTTTGTTTTACTGTTGACCTGACATTAATGATATCAAATTCTCAACATACATAATCCGAAATCACAAATGTACTCACAGATACACATCATGGCAAAATAAAGTAGATTTGTAAACTCAAACAATTCCTTCCAATATCACGAATATTACTATCCGAAGCAAAAAATTTAATCGATTTTTACAAGCTTCATAAGTAAAATCTGCAATTAAATATCATCATGTTTTGTTTTGAATCCAACCAGCACTCTAATCGTAATTAAAAACAGCATGTTAATTATCAATACTTAGTATTTAGTCACAAACACTCCGCGAGTCCAAAATATTTCATCAATTATCAAAAGCTAAGAGAATGTATGCTTACTGATGAAATCCCAAAACTTGCAAAAAATTACAATGCTTGAACCATAATAAAAAGTCAAAGGTAACAAAAGGAACTACGACGATGAACTAAGCATGAGAGCACACTCAGCATCAGAAAAACATTTGTATCTTGTTTAATTTATATGCTTTAGCATTCTTTTCAAAATTATGCAGTTTCTACTGAAACCATTTTACTTTTATAACGAGGAACAATTTTATTAAAATTTTCTGGCGTTATTCCCCTGGTCATACAACTTTTGTCTTCTTTTTTGAATTTTTCAGTAAGCGAATTTACTAACGCATCAATATTGCTGTCACCTTACATTTTTATTGCGTCCTCCTTTTTGGTTTTTGATGTCTTGTAACCGTTATACATATTTTGTGTGGTAGTTGTTTCTTCTAATTTTGCCGACTTTGCTCTATCTTCAGATTTATTTTTACTCTAAGTCAAATAAACCTTTTACTGTATTTTTTGATGTCATGAATTTCCTTTACACACGAATTCTAATCCCGTTTTAAAAAATTATAATTTCCGATTTTGTAGAATACGATAGTTTTTTAAGTTTTATATTGCGCCCCCAAATGTATAAAATAAGCTCAAACAAATATAATTATTTTAAATAACTTTATTCAAATATTTATGAAGATTAACAATTAAAGATAAACTCGAATCAATATTAATCATTTAAATGAATTTAATCAAATATTACTTAAGATTAATAGTTAACGATAAATAGACAGAGACAACGTAATTTCGTGTTTATTGTAAGTACTTGAGCTCTTTTTTGTAGATCGGGATTTATTAGATTGTTGGTTAGAGTCCTTGATAATGGAACATGCTGTTCACTGTGTCTTCCATACAAAATTTTTTTGCGTAAATGAGGTATGAATTAATGGAAACCATATTCTGCACTGCATAGAAAATACATAAGGACCCCTAAGACAGCAATGTGAATGCATCCAACTGGTCCTGTTTTCCAGCTAAACGTATTTTCAGTTCCTCTATCCATTATTTATATAAAATTTTGCCTAATGATATTTAGGATATTTAGGCACCTTACAAAAAAATGTCGAAGAGCTTGCTTCTTATTCGCAAGGAATTATTTTTAGCAAAAGCATTGCATTAAAATTGCTCAATATCTTCATCAATTGGTAAAACTTTTATATCATCACTGTCACTTTCATTCTCCATTTAATCTTCTTCGTTACTCTCACTGCTTTGTAAAAAACCGACAGAAGTTGCCCTTCAAGTGGACCATTTTGCTAAAATAAAGCCAAGCAATGAAAAAAACCACCATTGATAATATTTATGAGTAAAATCTACTCACTAGAGTTTTTCAAATGCCCTGCTACACGCCACCGATGAACCAATCACCAGCAGCACAACTAAAAGCAAGAATAGTGAAGACAGCACTTACGACCACCCTACCAAATTGTAAATTAAGCTTCGATCATTTTTTAAAGCGCGTATTACAGGTTAACAATTGTTGTTAAAAATCGTTGTCGTTGTCGTCGCTTGCTAATACATATCAAACTAGTCGTCAATTTTTTAAACACGCCCCAGAATAGGAAAACAAATATACTACATAAGATATACTACTAAATAAGATCATGCATGCAATTAAACGATGTTTTCACTTTCATCTCTTTCAGGTCGTATATGGGTCATTCTTTTACAAATCGGACGGATATTGGCCACAAAATGGCCTTATGAAGAAAGCTTTCCAAAATTTTCATTTTTTATATTTTATTTAGATTTAGTTTTAAATTTTACTGCGAAATAAAAATTTTCAGGAACCTATTATTTTCTGAAATTTTTTAATATATTTTTTTCTCCCGCAAAACACATCAAGCACATGCGTACTACATTTCCATTGAATGAATTTTCAAAGAATATACTACGCATATTCTTATACAATATTTTTGATTTCGATTAGTAATAAAATTCTATATAAATATCAAAAATTTCATGACGATATTGTCATTAGAAGTACTTTTAAAAAATTAATTTATCCTTCACATCACTCCAAACGTAACACACATTTTTTCAATAAATATTTTTCAGGAATATGTCACACAAATTTTTTTTTTAGTTTTAATTCAGATTAATCAATAAATTCTACTTTGAAAATAATTATGATTATATTATAATTATTAATGATATTGCTTTTAGAAGTAACACATATGCACTATAATATCATTAAATCAATTTTCAAAGAAAAATCATACAAAAATGTTTAATTTTTATTTCTAAAATAAATGTATATTAAATTAAACATAAAATATACCATTTTAAATTAGTTTTGCAACATCTCTATTTTTAAAATATGTATTTTAACTTAATAAAACATATATTGATGAATTAAAAAATTTATTACTTCCACACTAACAGAACTACCTACATAACTGCAGCACATAATTACACCTACCGTTTTTGGTGTTATTTATTATTTTGCTACAGTTGGGAAAATACTCCGGACTGGTAAGAAATGTTATAGAACCTAAAAACAAAATATTTTTTTATGGTTTTTATTGATACATAATCTGAAATGTCTGAAGAAGAAAATATTTTTGCCATTAATACTTTTTTGGAATTTGGAATAAAGCAGTGATATTTTAATGTGCCTTTGACTGATGTAGCTTCTTTAAAGCGGTGTTTAATCTTATTTTCTTCTACTTCATAGTCTTTTAACGTTGAGAAATGGCACACAATATTTGATAAACATTCCTTAGCCCAGTTAAATAATTCCTTTGGTGTTTGGATTGGATTATTTATTTGTTGAAGGCTAGCTCTTGCAGTATTCCTCTTTAAGGTATCAGCTAAGCCGTCGCATGGTCCTTTGCCGTGTGGCGTTGGAAAAAAGTGCCATTCTGCTTCCAAACCAAAGTCCGCTTTGTGATGAGTTAAATTAATAAAAATTTTTTTATTTTTATATTGTGAACCCGATCCATCGGAAAAATAAATAATTTTTTTAATGAATTTGATAGCGTATTTCTGGAACAAATGTACAGCAGTTGTGTTGTGATGTAAACAGTCAGATATGCATACAAATTTTTTTATTTGTAGTTTTTTATTTTCATCGCAGTGGTACACTGATGAATTGTTGCCTGGTTATTAGTCTAGTGCAAAACTCGAACAGAGTTTTGAACAACAAAAGCATAATTTTCGAAAATATCACACAAAACGATACATTCATTTACTGCTAATATAAGTTGTTTTTTTTTATCCTTTAAAAGCTCTGTCTGTTTTTTAACGATAAAGGAATGCAACAGCAATTTATCTAAGCCGTCTGTTAAGGATTGCAAATATTTATCAATTGGTGATGTCAAAGTTTTTAATGTGCTTCTTTTTTCATGAACCCATTGTTTGTATGTAACGGTTTCTATTATATTGTCTTCAAAGATCTCTAGAAGTTGTTTGTTGCTATTTGCAGTTCCAGGGCATTTGGCGCATATTCCTAGAAAACATTCTGTGCGTGAAGAATAGCAAATCATGTGGTGTAGACACTCTTTATACAGAGTATGCTTCATATTGCTTAGAAAGTCGTTTTTGCATTTGTATGTTTTTTGTGTCCGTAAAAATTTAAAATAGCATCGGTTTTATGTTTTTCTAGCGATGGATGGCTTTTTGGATTTGGGTCTTCTAAGATTCCTTTTTCTAAAACTAGCTATAGAAATCATATGCTTTGTAGCGTTTGAGAAATGAGTTGTGATTTTTCGAAAAGACCAATTATGTACCACATTCAATATTTTTATTTTCATCGTCCTATCTGCTGTGCCATTGAATTCTTCCTGTAGATTTTTTAAAATTCATGCAAGGTCATCTTCTCCATGGCTATTTTTGGATTCATCGGGAGAAATTTTGCAAATTTTATGTTTAATCGCTTCAGTTATATTCTTTATTTTTTCATTTTTGTATTGCTGTTAAGTTTTTTTGATGTAATTGAGGTATTGCTTATTAGAGAGAGTGCTTTGTTTAATGGAGTAAGAGCACTTTTTCTGATTTCAGTTCCGTATGTAGCCGAACTGTTACTACTTCATGTTGAATCTTTTCCTCGCTGGATATTGTTTGCCGATATACCTCCTTCATTCTTCTTTTTATTTTTGGCACTCATCTCCAGTTTGAGTCGGCAACTGTTACATATTTTTTCTCCAGATTTTTTATAGTCGTAGGCATCCGCAACATACGCAGGATATAATCTGAAACTTGCTTTCTTTTAGCCTTTTTTGAATGCATTTTCAACTTCAGCGGATTGAAACATTTAAAATCATTCGATCACCGTAGATTCATTTTATTTATTCTAACTTTTGCCATTATTTAAATGTTCTAACTTGTTTGTTCGCTTTCAAACCAGAAACTGAAGACTTATCAGACTTACTTAACATTTTATACCAAATTGGATGTCAGTATCTTTATAAGATGGAGGTACCTAAACACTCCATATCGAATTATTTACAGGTTATTTCCTATAACATTTCTTACCTTCTTACCAGAGTATTTTTCCAACTGTAGCAAAATAATAAATAACACTAAAAAAGGTAGGTGTAATTATGTGCTGCAGTTATGTAGGTAGTTCTGTTAGTGTGGAAGTAATAAATTTTTTAATTCATCAATATATGTTTTATTAAGTTAAAATACATATTTTAAAAATAGAGATGTTGCAAAACTAATTTAAAATGGTATATTTTATGTTTAATTTAATATACATTTATTTTAGAAATAAAAATTAAACATTTTTGTATGATTTTTCTTTGAAAATTGATTTAATGGTATTATGGTGCATATGAGCACGTGATGGGCGCCTAATAAATTAATTTTTTTTAATTACTTCTAAAAGAAATATCACACTGGAAATATTTATTGTTTAAGTAGAATTTATTGATTAATTTGAATTAAAACTAAAAAAAAAATTAAATTTTTTTTTTAAATTTTTTCTCAATTTTTATGGAATGCCAAATTTGTTTGTGTAAATAGTAACATTTGAATTTTTAAAAAAGTATTGATAGAAATCAAAAAAATTTTGATTTTTCTTCAAACACGCTCGTGCTTTTTCGTACACAATCGGATTTTGTCGGTATACAAAATTTCATATATTTTAAAGGGCCCATTAGACAGCAACGCTCGTTGTCAACGCGCGCTTGCCATTACACAAACAATTTTTTAGCAATTTTTTAAACACGCCCCAGATAAAACAACAAATATACTAAAAAATCGCTCTCACATGAGATTTTTTTCTCCTACTTTGTGAAATGCGAAATTTGTTTGTGCAATAGTAGCATTTGAAATTTTAAGAAATGCGTTGACGAAAATCAAAAAATTTTGATATTTCTTCAAACACGCTCGTGTTTTTGCATATACAGTCGGATTTGGTCGGCATGCAAAATTTCATTTATTTTGAGAAATGGAAGCGTAAGTATCGTTTAAATGCACGCATGATTTATCGTTAGCAGACGATGCCAATATGAATGAATTGTATCTTTTATTTTAAATATTTGTGTTTTCTATCTAGGTAAAATTTTTTAATTTCCAAAACATGTTATT
>NC_051846.1:221850872-221857211 GCF_002237135.1 Teleopsis dalmanni | reverse complement strand
CACTAAAAACATTAGACTTGTTAGGTTTGCTTTATTATGAGAAGACTTAAATTATTTTTTGATATATGATAAGATCAACTTGTGCTATAATCATTAATAAATATAAAAAGTATTTTTAACTTTCATTATTAATAATATTATACTAATATTTTTGAGATTGTATCTTATGGTCAAAAATACAAGTACTGTATAAATTGATTATGAGTTACTTGATTCTCGACAAACATTCAACAAAAATAATGGATAAAATAGTAAGTAAGAAATAACGCTATAAGTTATAATTTATGTCATTAATGAGTAGTTTCACTGTAGCTAAATTAAGTCAACGGGTAAAAAGTGTAATACACCAGTTGTTACTTAGTAATAATAATAAAATGTGCTTGAGATTTTACAATTTCTAATGCAAGTATATAATTATTCTTTAGAGTTTATCACAGCCTAAAAATGCTGATCGTACAAAAAAGGTATTTGGTACGCCTGAGCATTGGCAATATACATGGACTTAGTATACTTTGTAACAGTGAATATTGAATGATCATTGTTATGTGTTCAGTCTTAAGTTTATTTAGAAATGATGAAAATGCTCTATTAGCGAATTCCTCTCGTCATTATGCATTCAGATTACTTATACATAGTTGCATACATTTTACACTACTTCTTTTTATTGGTAAAAACCGCAAAGTTCGCCCGCTTGAACTCCCAATTTCTGTGTATGGTAACCTAGTAGGCAGGTTCTGGTCCTAATAATTTAATTACTTTCCTAGTTCTATATGGAGCTAGATGGCCAGATTTGTTTAGTCTTATCTGGGGATCGTGTAAATCATATGATTGAATATATATTTTGTAACTGTTAAATTAATTAAGAATAAATCTATTTTTTGAGAAATTAATCGTAATATGTATATCTGTGGTGAAACCACCACCAAACATTAACTGTAATATTTACACTAGAAAGAGTTTTACGTCATTTTAATTTTCACCAATAAATACTAATAATAATAAATAATATAATAATAATAATACAATAATATATAATAAATAATATAATAATAAATAATAATAATAAATACTTTTTTTGTTCCCAGATAAAATTCTGAAATAGTACGTATTAGCCAAAGTTGTGGCCACTGTTGCCAACATTTGTAAAGCTTTTACCCTAAAAGTCATTCTAAACTAAAAGTCATTCTTATGTTATTAAATAAGAGGCGTAAAATTCAAAAACCAGATATGGAGTTCAATTTTTCTTGGATTGTTGGACCAAAATGTAATGGAGGCATAGGTAGATATGACTAATCTATCCAAAATTATATGCACTTTTCAGAAAATATTGTCATTTACTCCGTACCTCCGTGCCAAAAATTTATTCTACAAAGCTATTGTTAAATTTTCTGTGTCCAGAAAGCGTTGGACCACAAAGCCTCTGACAAAGATCTCATTTTCAAGTTCCTCAAATTAAAATCAAGAAATATTTACACTAACATTTTGGTTTTACTTCATATATACAAAAGTTTAAATCTAATAATTATATGTGTGTCTCCTGGAAGAACAAAAACTTTAACATTATATTAAAATTTTAATAAACAATTGAAAAGGATTTTATTTATTTGATCGCTAGAAATAAGTTTTGTGTGATTTTATCATTAGCACGAATTGTCAGAGCTTAAATTTCCCAAATAAATCGACCTATCTAATTTGATCTATTAAATAGATCGAAGTACCATTTTGTAAAGAAAAAGTTCGACTTATGGAGACATCGAGTTAAAGAATTTTTTTGTAATTGTATGAATTTTTTTTCTCTAAACCCTGTAGCACTCTATAAACCCTGTACAAACTGCAACTTTTGATTCTTTTCTTTTTAAATTTACAAAAGGCTTACTTAGAGCTATTTTTCTATTTAAATATGATTATTCCAATATTCTGTGGACGGTTTTAGAATGACACGTCTTTCCTAAGTGTATTTTGTCCAATACTTCCAACTTTGGAGCGCTTGTTGTTGTATTTTTCGAACTTGGTTTATTAACCATCTTGATTCTTTTACTTTAAAAATTTGATTGGGAGCTTTTTGACTCATATTTTCTACACAATTTTTATATAAAAAGTGTTCAATTATGTGCTGAACTGTTGAAGAGCGTAGATTTATCATTTCAGCTATATTATGTTGGGAAATTCCCTTTTTTAAATGATCCAATGCCAAATCTCGCTTTCCAGTTGATGCACCCCGTACCATGGTTAATAAAATGCATGCACTTTAATTTTTTAAGTATTTTTCCTCAAAAATATGATTACAAATGATCGCAAAATAAGAATATTTTTATTTCCGTCTGAAATGACGACGATATTAACGGTATTCTTAACTGCATCATTTAAGCTGTGACATGAATTTTTCATTTGTTTTGTTTTTGGTTTTTGTTGCATTACTAAAGAATGGAAAAAGATTTTCGGGTTTTTGTTCTTGGAAATGAATTACAACACTACAAATAATAACTTTGTATACTTTGTTTTTTTAATTTTGCCATATACCATATTTTGAAATAAAAAACACTTTTCAAAAAATTTTTGCCTGCATCAAATAAGCTGTGAGCCACTGTATGTACTATATATCATGACAAACATATTGGTAAATTTATTATACTCCTTATTGATTACAGTATGAAGTGTAAAAAGCAATGCTTTAATCAATTCAATAGTTTAATTGTTGTTGTTATTTTTTTATATAAACTAATAGTATCCTACAACTTATTCAGTTCTTAGATATTTATTATTTTAATCAAAAATAATAAATTTTTAATGGGATGCATGCATAATATTTGATAACTCATGACTACTCATATGACTGTGATTTGATATTTATGTACATTAGAGTGAGTACTCGCCTTCATAAATATAAATTATTTTGTTCCTCAACTTTAATTATTAACGATGGTTATTTAGACACATAAATGATATCCCGTGATATCTCATATGACAATGCGCGAATCCTACATTGCATAGCAGGCACATGGTCGCTCGCTACTCGCTTACTCTACTCGTTAAGCCTTTGAATTTTGAGTTTCGCTGCTCTAATAAATCAACGACTTGAATAATTCTGAGTCAGAACGAGAGATATTTTGCGATTCGCTTGAGTTGAATTATATCTGAAGTTCTTTTATTTTGTTAAAATTTCTTTAAATATTATTAGTTTCTTTTTACTCTTTACTAGCTGCATCGAATCAAGAGCAAGTAATGTTGAGTTTGTTTACATTACTTTGTTTACTTATTTTATTTATTCGCTGGTTTGTTTTTACTTAAAAACTTTCGACTTTGTTAGCTTTTCGAGTAGTTCTCATGCCGATGTCAATTGTGAGTTCTGAATTCAATTTTTATCAGTTTTCAAACGGCAACGCGAGCGGCAAGACATAGGAGTACTCGCGAAAGTTGAATAATTTTAAAACGTGACTAAAGTATCTGAAATTTTATGAACTGTTGAAGTAAAATAACATCAAAAATATTAGGCAAGTTTAAAGCTATTTTCACAGCTGTTAAATTTTAAAATAATTGTATAGTAAAAAGTTGGGGAAAATGTGTTAAGAGCATTGTAGGCCAACACTTGTGTTAATATTTCTGGTACATAATTCTACAATACAATATATTCAATATATTCAAAGAGCTCAGTTTAAGCATTTTTATGAAAATGAACAATTTCTATTGAAGTAAAAGTGTACTTCTGTGACGGTATATTGTATATAATTTCAAGGTTGTTCATAAGATTTAACACAACTATAAGTGAGTATAAATAAAAGAATGTATTTAAAAGAAGCCAATCTTAATGCGAGTAAATTGCTAGTTTTTTACAGCTCGTTGAATGTAGTAATAAAAATTGATTTAATTGATTTATTTTTTATTTTGTTATAAAAAATATAATTACAAATTGTATTAAATAAAATAACTGTAGCTAAAAAAAAATATGATCTGTATGATCATTTTTAACTGATACATGATATGCTATGCATTTCATTTATTTAATTTATAATTGTACATAATGTAACTTAAAAAGCACGATTATGTTTATATTAGAGTAGAAGAGAGTAGTTAGAGTAGTTAATGAATTTATTTCTATACCATCTACACACAAAATGTGGAAAGGATCTATTAGGTATGCTAAGATATTTGCAAAACAGTCTTCAGACATGTCTCGAAGACTGGATGCATCCATGTCTTGCATAGCGGAACCATTCCATTGAAAGTTGTGCGCTTTTAGCGCATCTACTTATTTAATTTTTTAAGCCTTTTATTGTATTTTTCTTCTTTTTGTGCTCTTTAAATTGTAAATTTTGTTTCTCTTTCTCTTTAATAACTAGAAAATTTTGTATTACAAAATATATAATGATTACAAGTCCATTTTTAAATTAATTCAGTTATACGTATAGATATGGCCATGACAAACCGTTTGAGGTCTATCTAATTCTCTAACTATTTTAAAGCAAACAAGTCACTTAGTTTTGTAAACGAACTAGGAAAATTTTTCGTGTAACTTTTGGAACTGTATCCATTGTGCCATTGACAGTTTTCAATTGATGATATTTCATAGGTGTCATATAAAGAAAATCATCTGAATTAATTTTTATTCATAATTAAAAAGTAAAGCTATTCATTTCAAAATTGTTATGTGATGCATTTAAATAATATTTAATTCTAGCATTACCCTAATCATTACACATAAATTTGAAAATTACTTTGTCCTAATTTTTTTTGAATACAGCATTCTTAAAAGTAACATTTATGACAACTTTGATGGATTATATAGACTCGGACAAGTATCTCAGGAACAATAGCGACTTGGTCTGTTCTTTAGAATTCAGCTTTGTTTCGCATGCAATCAAATATTACAAACATAATCATCTTCTTCAAAAGTTTAAATAATGTTGTTGTTGATTGTCTTTTTACAGATAAATATGTGTCTTTAGGATTACATATCACACGTTAATTATATTTTAAATGAACAGTCTGAATTTGCAATACATTAGTGTTTTAATATTGAAATACTTCATTATTTTGATTTGTAATGCTAATAACTGTCATATCATTTTTGTTGCAAATATATTTACAAATATATGTTTTAGATAAATAAACTATTATAATTCGAAGTTAATATAAGCTTTGAGCATTTTACACAATATTAAATTGAATGATACCTACCAGTACAATTCTTGAAATATATCAAGCAGTATGCGATCACAAAGTCGCCTAATTAAGTCTTCATTATGTTCAATATATTACAACAATCCAATTAAAATACAATATAAATTAAACTCAATGTAAATTATATAAAAAATTTAATTTGCTCCTCCTTTGCTTTGCTTTCGCCGTATTATGTTCCTAGATTTTTTTTATTATTAAAAAAATAGACGTGAAAATTGCCCAACAGCCGGTCTGCGGCCAGAACAGTCCTATTGTACCAGTTTCACTATTGATTAAACAAAGCCCCTTTAAGCTTTGTGAATAAAGTCTAGAACTAAATCTAGAAATTAGGTGCTATAGATAAAAAATAGTGATACAATCGTGCAATAAATATTGCCTCTACAAAAGAATAGCATTGAAATTTAACAATTAAAAAATAAAAAATATAATTAATTAATTCAATTATTCTACAGGTGGTTTATGATTTCGTTCTAACACAGTGAATTTGTTAATGAACTTTCACATCAAATTAACAAAACTCCAAGTGCGAACATACAAGTCATGTACGGCTTTGTGTCAGTTGGCTAAAAAACACCGACTTTGAGCATTAGATTTAGCAGGGCACGAGTGCAACTCTTGGTACTTGCAGTTTCAAAAAAAATTTTTTTTTCAAATAATTAAGTATAGGAAATAATTTCAAGCCCACTAATGGTCGGTATTTGGCAATAGGTAATTTTTGTTGGTGCGATGTCACTACTGTTCGGTAAAAACCTCTCTGCTAATAAAAATACTTTACATCAAGAATCTTAACTAAATATCTTAATTAAACGCACGTCCCAAGCGGACGTTACTTACTTACTTATGTGGCCATAACAACCCGTTACCGAGTTTCGGCCTGACGCAGCATGTCTCCCCAGGCGCCTCTGCTGCGTGCGCGCCTTCTCCAGTCTCGTATATCAAGTCCAGTTAGTGCTCCCTCAACTTGATCACTCCACCGGAGACACGGTCTACCTCTACGTCTTCTTCCGCCAATTACTGCTTCAAACACCTTTTTCGCCGGAGCGTCTTCATCCATTCTCACGACATGACCAAGCCAGCGAAGCCGCTGGATGTTAATGCGCTGAATTACGTCAATGTCGTGATAAAGCTCGTACAGCTCGCGGTTCATTCTAATGCGGTAGT